>NC_049214.1:8925901-9233401 GCF_013347855.1 Anguilla anguilla | reverse complement strand
ATAATGCCGCCAGCTCAGGAACCTGTGAGTGTGTGAGCGTTTCCCAAAGCTCACAGGCCTGGATTCAATTAACACTAATCCTCAGCGTTGACTCACACTTGACTTCAATGTGACTGTTATGTTTTCTTGTGCAGTTTGTCAAGTCAATTCTGGTTATCCTTGAACTAGCCAAAGAAAGAAAACAGTGACCACATGCATTTAAATAAGGATTATAAGGAGCATTTTAAGAAGCAGTCAAAGTTAAATGAAAATATTCATTGAATTCAGGCAAGAAAGTGAGATTTATGATTGTTTTTCCCCTCACCTTTTTTCTACAATATTTGAAAGCACTAGTGTCGCACGCATGTATGCTGGGAGCTCAGCAGCTAAAACACATACAGCCCTCTGTACATGACTAACTGTACTACAGTAGAGCTAGCACCAAATGGCAGAGAGACGCATCGTTCGCTGATGGCAGATCGTAGTCAGTGGGTGCCTGCAACACTACCAGAAGGAGCTAATGCCAGCTCTACCAGACCAGGCATAACTTGACAGAAACAATTGATTTCCACGGTTGCAGACTCCTGTCCACAGGGAATAAGTATGACTTAAACCACTAATGTCTTGACTCTTGAACCCCATTTCATACTGAACATCTTTCATACTGAATATGTTTGTTTGTTTCATGCACATCATTGTGTTACCTCCAATATGGCAAATATGATGCAGCAGAAATCTGCAGTTTGCTTGTTTCTTCTTGATGGAAGCAGTACTTCAAAAAGCTATAAAATTGCAAGCACAATCCTAATTTGAGGAACGTATTGATTTTACACACTCCCAGCTACATGTCACTTATATGCACCTGAGATAATAGGTATCCTCGCTCCAGATAAATAGTCTCTTAAATAGGTGGTTTATTCAAGTGTAACTAAATATAATTCAATTAGACCCACACCCATAGATTGAAAATCCACATTAAACTCATTCACAGTTCCCATTCAACTGCAATTTCCTTTTAAAAAAAAAAAAAAAAAAAAACTTCAGTTTTACAAGGCATGAATAGCTTCAGAAAACAGGCATCATGTCATACATTTAAATGGGGCTCCTTTGTGTATCTTAATTATCCGAATCCGCAAATAAAAGCACAGCATGTAAGAAATAACAGATCCGGTATAAACTTAAATACACCTCTTACAACTGTATTTTCATTCGGGCATTTAGACAATAGAAACTAAACTAAAACAAAACTAAAATAAATAGTAGGCCTATTCCCTTGAGTTTCCAGTTCAAGTTTGTGTGGTTAATCTTCTGATTTACAAGCAAAGTCAAAAAGTGCCTGTCTTTGTAGTGATACAGTTGAAAATGGTTTACATTTGTAGAAAGAGAATGGTACTGCATGAGAATAAAAGTATTACCTCCCAGAGGTCATCAATAATTTTGAAAGGTGTCTCATTTGTTAATCAAGAAAATGAAATGTAAACATTTTGAGTACCATGAGTCTTTATTATGTTCACAGATTAATTCTGGGTTTAACTGTGTACGTGTTAGATGTTGCCAGAATTAAGCAATAAATGCCTCCTTTAGTTACGTATATGCTATATATCCATATAAAAAGGAGAAGCTCGGTTAATTTTGTTGTCAGCCAATAATGGTGACAAAGAGGGGGACATTGCAAAAGCTACAGAACAGCCAACAGTGTTGCTGCTAACAGTCAGCTAACATAAGGGCGGCATGAAAAAACAAACAATAATCTGGGAAAGTTCTGATTTAATTCCATTTTAATTAGAGAGGCATATTTATGTAAACTGCCATAAAATTACATTAATTTTATAATCCATTTTTGTCCGTATTCTTTGTAAAAGTGTGATTATCTCAAATCCATTGAGCTGTAATTTCATGTGCTGGCCAATAGGTTTGTCATATTAATTACACCTTTATTTACTCAAGTAATGGCTACATACATAAAATTTAATTAGCCATAATTCATGTGACTTGGAATTCAATGGGCCACAGCTACCTTTCAGTGAGAACCATTCCAAGTATGCATCTATTACATCCCCACTCAAGTCATTCAAACCAGGATTTAAGCAGGGGAAAAAAGCACTTAACTTTTTTCGAGTTAAGTGTTCTTATCTCAAGCCAGGATAAGGCCCTTATTGCATACTAGCCTGTAATTGATTGTTTGTGAAGGCATCATTAGAATGATATAATCTCACAGGAATGCAATTTTCAATAAATAAGATTTAGGCAAATCTATTTCCGCCAACTGGAATTTTATTTATGGAAAGGTTTGTTTTTTTCAAAGACTCCACCAGAATGTACCCACATGCCAAAATCAATTCTGTTTATAATGAAGGCGGCCCATGTTCAATGCTAAATTTATATTTTTTCATGAGCACAATTTTGCAAATGGCAATAAATAAATCCGCCCACAATGTGCTTCGTTCCTGGTTGAAATTGAAGTGGTAATATATTTTAATAAAAATTTACTGAGGATTTGTTTTCCGTTCAACATAAGAAATACGCCCTTGCACACAGGGAGCCGAGTAAATAGTGCATACTTGCACTGTGTTAATAAAGCATTTCAAAACAACCCTCATCGCTTGATGAATAATGCAACAGTGGGCAACTGGCAACATGGACTGACCCCTTGCCTGTGTAGGAAATTACAGGTCTTTGTGGTCGGGATAGATCGGGTCCAGGATAGCATTAGATCACCAGGTTTTTTTGACAGGTTGCTGATGTCTGGCAGGCTGCCATTATCCCCTCACCCTTGCCAGATGGATTCTTGCTTTTTGCCGTACTTGATTGAATCTCTGATGTCAAACCCTGCCCGGAGAAATTAGACAGACAGGCTCCCAAGGGAAGCTCATCACACCACATCTGAAATCACTGTTAATAGATCTGTCTAAATGCTGTTTTTTTTTTTTTCTTCTTCCTGCTGCAGTGTTTTCTCCCAAGAGATTTTCTGAGCCTCTCTCCATTTTATGAGGATTTGAAGAAGAGAAAAACATTTTTAAAAGGTGTTCAAAGTAACCATCAGGGAATGACTGGTCCTGTTTTTCTTGTTAAGCAAGTAAAACAAGTTCTCCAAGGCCAGATTTTTGCACATCCGACAAGTGTGTAGTCAAGAGACTGTAACCTTGCCCTTTGATTTCAATCTAAATACAAAACAGCTTCAATTAATTCATGATTAAATAAACAAATAAATAATAGGTGAAAAGGAGAGCTGGAGGCTTTTTGACCAAAGTAAAGAGAAGCACGGGTGTGTAGCCCTTCAGTTGAGGGTTTCAAGCAAGAGTTTATTCAGAATGCTTTTGTGCAACCACAAAAAAATTTTTTATTGAAACTGGACATTCAGTTACAGTTGATATTGGGGCTGCAGAAGATCACTATAAGAAGAGGAAAATATATCATTATTTAATATTTTGCTAAATAATTTTGTACTTCCCAAAGAGGGGAATTTACACAGATGTCAGTTTCTCCCCTATAAATTGTAAGTATTTACTCAAATAACTCAAATAAAACAATACTTGCTTGTTATTCTACATGACAAGCCTACCCTAGTGTACAATATTTGTGGTCAAAGGGAGCAGAGCTTTGTTATTGTGGGGATGCATTGCATTATTTCTCTCTGAGTAAGTCCCTTTCCTCAACATCCATTTTGTGAATGGGGACAAATTCATGCTAATTACCAACTTTGTACATTGTAAGTTTTGCCTGTTTACTCTGAATGTTGAACGATAACATCTCGAAGGAAATTTACTTCAAACTAAGCAAATTGAGAGATTAGCTCCATGGATACTGTAGATCAGTATTAGTTCTTGATAGCAAGATTATGAATGCAGGGTTCTGTAATGTCCTATGAATGCAGGGTTCTGTAATGTCCTATGAATCTGGATGCAATGCAACCACCTGTTGCCTAAGCCTTCAAGTCTTAATGTGCTTTGTCAAATTATTATAGGGTTTCTACCCAGTCTGTTATTCAGAAATCTCTGCTCTGGAATTATATTACATAGTTTATACAATCAAGCAGCAGTTGGGATGAACTTGGTAGATTTCTCAGTACCAAATAGAATCTGTACACCAGACTCCACCTCTAACAGAACAATGGTCACAGCATATCCATTGCTGGCCAGTTTCCAAGCATTTTAATTGGTAGGTGTAGTAACCACCCTAATATATATTAAAATCTTAAGGAAGAGATGGGTCCATGTATGAATGCCATATTTAACAAAATGTCAATCATAAAAAGAAGTCTTGCCTCTGTAGCAAAAATAAGTATGCCCCGATGAGTATGACTGAGTATAAGGGATTGCATATTAGCCAAAATGGATGTCAGGCATGCATAAGATGAGGATAAAGCATAGTGACAACTGTTTAAATAGTTCTTTCCCAACAGATGTCTAAACGTCAAAGTCAAATCCATTCATATTATTATCATTCTGTAAGAAAAATATTTTCACATCTTGAGGATGTATTGATTTGTAATAAAGCTCCAGTAAAAATTTTACTTCAGCAAGCTGCCACCACTGAGAAATTCTTGTAAGAATATACTGTAGCCCACAGGTATGTTTAAATGCCCAGGGAAATACCACAGAAAAGTGTAGAATGTGGTATTCCGACAAGACTTCTGTGTTTCAGGCCATCATGGTTTTTGTGACCCTATGTAAGATGAACAGACTTCCTTCCTTTTCCTAAAGTCAGCATAGACATGACATAAAGACACATGTGCATACATAGGGGGAAGGGCTGTTTTTCTCCAAAACTGCAGATAAAATAGCATGTCACCAGAGATATCTCCAAAGCACCAGTTTATGTTTTAGAAACCCCACCTCCCAAGAGAGGAAGCCCATCCCTTTGGTAAAGTCAACAGCAGATGGGTTGAGTTGAATGGCACTTTCCTGCTTGTTGAGCTCTGGGCCTCGCCCGCTAACAGTCGAGACAATGTAAACACGCTTCTTCCGCTGAGCACCTGCATTTCCACTGAGTGTCTGTTTCTGTGGCCAAGCCGTCTCCCAGTCTGGAGGCCCAAAGGACAAACTCATCTGTTTGAGTCCTACTTCCTGTTCCCAAGCTGCACTGTGGCAGTGGGGTGGCCCTGGTATGCGGAGATGAGTCACACAGTGGTGCACCCAAGGAAACCTGGGATCGTCCTGTGAAGCAACAGTAGCTACTGTACCTCGCATTATAATTATATTTTGAAGTGTATATCAAACTGGAGATTAAAACTGTTCTTATATCTTCTGGAAACAATAAATAAATGAATACAAAAATGCATAAATAAATAACTAAAGTATTATGAAATGAAACTGCAAAGGCATTAGGTTGGATATACCAAAGCGCATAGCATTTCAGTGATTCTTGGATTCAATAAACTGTTGTCGTAATGTCACAGCCAAATACAAGCCTTTTTCTTCACAACAGTAATTTGATGAGTTGTGTTATCACCAAATCTCACCAAACTGCTTACGAATAAAAGGAACACTTGCCTTAATTTGCAGAAGTAGATTTAATCCAGTCCTGGCTGTTTTAAAGTTTATTTGCACATTCATGGTGTACCCAATGAAAAGGACTTTGCTTTTTTTTACATCTTGCAGAAGCACTGTAGGTGCTTTTTATAGTATCAGTGCTGGTATCCCTAACAATGGGTTTCAGCGGAGGAGAGTGTCAAATTGGATAAGGCACAAAAATATCCATGTACACCTACACCATGGCAGTGCAACATCCAACTGGAAAACGTTTTGAGGCTCCAGAACCTCTCTCCAGTTGAGAAATGCCTGCCAGGTTCAAGAGAACCTCTTCCACTAGATCTCCTTCTATAGCTGCAGAGAAAACAGTTATCCCTTTACCCCAACCAAAACAACCGCCAATCTGTCAGTTAGGAAAGTTAGGAAAAGCAGAAAAGCAGCCCACCAAAAGGGCAACACCAAAAGACAGGCTATAAGGTATACCCCCATAGACCCAAGAGCACTATCCAAATATACAAGACTGAAATATAATGCACTCATGCAAATTTTTCGAAAAAGACCTGTCCAAACACATAGTGGGTAGCAAATCCCGTTCGTATCCTGGCCTGTGCCTTCCTGTGTGGAGTTTCCTCCACGTACTCAGGTTTCCTCCCACAGTCCAAACACATGCAGGATTGGCTAATTAGAGACTCTAACGTGCCCATAGGTATGAGAGTGTGAGTGAATGGTATGTGTGCCCTGCCATAGATTGGCGGCCTGTCCAGGGTGTATTCCTCTCACCCAATGCATGCTGGGATAGGCTCCAGTGCCCCCCGCAACCCTGCCCAAGATCAGCGGGTATAGGTAATGGATGGATGGATGGATGGAACTGAACTGAATGAAACTTGGCCTCACATATTTCAACAAAGTATGCACACGCTCCAAAATAGATGGTAATGTTAAGCCTGTAGTGAGAGTATTCTGGTCTTTTCCCTGGTAATCATTCAGCGATGTTACATGTTTGTGCACTCTAAGCTTGGAGTATATTGTGACAATAGCACCCCTAAGTACTGGATTTACTTCTAATACATCTAGAAAAGGGACTGTGAAGGGGTAGGGAGAAGTGAGGATATTTTGAGTCCACAAAATCATGTTATTTCCAAAAACAAAATAGTTGTTTTTTAGTGGATTAAAATTTAAGCTCATTTGGCAAAAACAAAGCTAAATTCTCTGTCAGTTCAAGAAGGAAGGAAATAATGGTTTTGCAATATTGACAGGGACACTCTGAGTTAAGGATAAGGAATATTTTATTATCACCAGGAGTCTTTTAAGTAGTATTTGCATGCACAGTTTAAAATGAAAAATCGCCCTGTGCCTTATTTTTGTTAATCTGTTTCATACTTAATTCTAAATCTTCAAGCAGCAGTTTTAGGATGCAGAGAGACCTAATTCAGGACATAATACAAAATTACTGCACTGTAGAAACTGCCCCAGAAATTAATAGGAAATGGAAGAGATTGTCCCTTCGATTAAACGTAAGCTTCAGAAAGCATGTATTTCAAAATGAAATGAGCTGTTCTTATCTTCACCCCAGATAAGAGGTCTGTGGGTTCAGACAGAAGCAGGTGGTGGATGTCACGTTAAATCGTATGGACCTCTGCTTTTGAAGTTGTTCTCTAAAAGAGAGCAAAAATACTTTCATCTTAACATTCAAATATCCTTGTAGATTCCAAAACAATGTTATTTCCAGTACACAGTATATGAATAGCAGATGCCTCACAGAGCAGAGACAGACTGACACACTACTTCCTGGAGCAGTATTAGATAGTGTGCTGGGGTGGTTGTGGTTTTAAAACCAGTAAGGCCATACTATACTTTGTTTCTGCATTTTATAACATGCTCTGCAATAGTATGGATGTTCTTATATTTTATAAAATAAAATAAAAATATTTTATTGCAATATTATTTACACATGCAGCAACACTGAGCAATGTGATTATTATGGTTGTATTATGTTGTATTATGGTCTGGTTATGCTGATTGAAATAATAAAGTGCTAACGTATTTGCTAATTTATTGATACATTATATGACCAAAAGTATCTGGACACCCCTTGCTCTAGGGCTGTTTTTCATGGCTTGGGCTAAGCCCCTTATCCCGGGCTCACACTACATGATGTTTGGGCCGATTTTTCAGTCGCAGACGAGTTCTGAGATCTGCCGCAAAAACCCCAGGTTGGAGCCTAATCGGGGCTCGCGCCTGTCACTGACGGTCATTAAGTATGAGCGTGAGCGGTTCTGAGTCTCTTCCGACTGCGATTTTTAGGAGTCCCAGACACCCTCACATTTTCAAGCATGTTTGAAATCGTAGGCACACAATCTTATAGTGTGAGCACTGTATGACCAGTGGGGGGGAAACCAAGCGGAGGATAACTACAAAACAACATGGCTTTGAAGGCTACTTTATTATTTTTATCTAAGAATTTAATAATACAAAGAAAAGCACAAATACGTCATTCCCGGCGATGCAGTTTGAACATGCTACATTGTCATTCCACTGGCTTATTCACATCCAACTCTCTCTGAACAGACAATCCTTGCTGCCTGAATCTTCCCAACCATTGCACCATATATTGCATTATGTCCTATTTGTTTTCTTTTCAGTACAAATGAGCGCAAGAAAATATAATCACCTCCAGCATGTTTTTTCTGAGACAACAGAGGTTTGGAATCCTCAATGTGAAAGATCCTGTAATTTGTGAATCTCATCTGCATTCGATCATGTAGTGTGTGCACCACTACATCGACAAGACCACAGATTATAAAAAGGCTGTGGTGTAATGTGAGCAGCACAGCGATTTTGTGATGTGATAGCTCCAGTGAAAGCAAAACTTAATGATACCGCATATAATGACATTCTCGATGATTCTAGTTTGGGAAAGGCCATTTCCTTTTTCAGCATGGCAATGCCCCAGGGCACACAGCAAGGTCAGTATATAAATGGTTTTGTTGAAAGCGGTGTGGAAGAACTTGACTGGTCCGAACAGAGCCCTGACCTCAAGCCCATCCAACACCTTTGGGATCAATTGGAAAGCCAACTGCAAGCCAGGCCTAATCGCCCAATCAGTGCTTGACCTCACTAATGGTCTTCTGGCTGAATTGAAGCAAATCCTGGCAGCAATGCTCCAAAATCTAGAATATAGCCGTCCCATAAGATTGGTGGTTGTTATAGGAGCAAAGGGTGGACCAACTCCATATTAATGCCCATAATTTTAGATGAGATGTTGGATATCAGGTGTCCACATACTTTTTTGCCATATAGTGTATATTATTATTATTATTTTAAAATTAACTTTTTTTTGTTAAATTCGTTTTAAATTTTAAAATTAACTGTTGTTCATGTTACTGACATCATTTGTTATAAAGAAATGTTATTGCTCAAGGCAATTTACATATTTTAATGTTTATTGTATAATGCTGGGTATTTCATACACAGTACAATGTGTAGTGTTAAATCAACTGTTACTGAGTAAATAGGGTTCTGCTCTGGTCCCTGTTGGACTCATGTGTACTGTGTTAGTGTTGAATTAACACTGAAAATGTGACTGTGTAGAACATTTACACTGAAGCACCCTGTTCAGATGACATTTTGCACTTAGGCCTGCAATGCTTTGTCCAGTCTCCTAACCACTGCAGTGCATTCCTGCCCAGTAAACCTATGCATAATAAGCATACTAAGAGCCACACTGAGTGCTTGTAATTTGCACCACGTAGGGCACTGTGCAGTTACGTTCATTAAGATGAATTACTTTAACAGACTGGAGTGTAGAGAGGATAATTAATCCAAATTATCCCAGTAAACTGACCCTTACTGCTCTGCTGTCCATTTGTCAGTTTGCTCATTCACTCATTCCCTGTAATAACTTAATTTAATTATGAATTATATGGCCCAGAGTGGAGGACTTGTTTGGCAGTTTGAAATGACAACACATACTCTTTGGATGCTAGTGGTGAATATGGAAATATCTGCCCCTCACCCCACCCCTCTCCAATCTATTCCCCAGGGACATGAGCAGTTCTAGCTTTTTTTTTTTTTTCCAAGAATATGATGACTCCCTGCAGACAAATCTGAATTTGCTAACACATACAGGAAGGAAAATAATAAATCCTGGCTATTTTTAGCTGGCTTTCCCTACTGTAGAGGAATTTCGATGAGCTGGAATAAACCGTTCTCTCCATCTTTAGAATTGTAAACCAGTATAAATTCCTCAACTGGTGTTCCCGTGCCCAAAATATTAGTAAGCAAGCACTCAGCATTTATCCTGTTTTGGCCCCCAAACTTTTACTGGTGGCTGAACTACAACAAGACTGCAGTGTCCCTTATTAGAAAGCAGATGCCTTGTTGACCCTAAGAAGTACTCTTAAGAAGTACTCTTAAAAAGTGGGCTCTTGTTGGATTACCCTGGGAAACCACTGAATTTTTCATCTGAAAGCTCTATGCATCACACCAATATGTTCCTGTGCTATAACCCAGAGGTTGATTTGGGTTAAACTGTATGGAGAAGTACTACACAAAGAAATATTCAAACTGGAGATATTACTTCAAGTTGGTGTTGGTGATCTAGAGCAGAGGTAGGTGAAAAGGGCCATATCTGTTTATGATTTTCATGACAACTTCTGGCCTTAATTATTTAATTATCTATATTTACACCATCTGACATTTTCGCAACATTTCTTGATCAACACATGAATGGCAGACTGTTCTTGTGTCCCGATATGAAGCGTTTTACCGTGATCTAATCCATGAGTGAACCAGTGTTGGTGTATACAGTTAATTAGCTCATTTAGCCAGGGTAATTGGTGAAAAAAAAACTCATATTTAAAATCGCCTATCCCTGGTCTAGAGAATAACCAAGCAGACCATCTACTGCATAAAGGTGCTATCATACTAAAGCTGCTGTGATCTTATTGTATGATGTAAGGTGTCACTCTGGATAAGAGTGTCTGCCAAATATGTACATGTAAGTATATGACAAATTACACATTGCTTTCGTCCTGCCAGTTCGTTTAACTGGAAGGATTTTTAATTTTGAGTGAGGACCCCATAATGGAATCAAATTCTTAATTCTCCTCATTTGTCAGCATGACTCAGACAGATCTAGTGGCACTGTTAGACCTGCAGCTGTGTCAGAGCATGTCAACGTCAACTCCATCTGATGTGTTCCAAACACTTCTCAAGGATTGGTGACACTTTGGTGTCACTGAGTCCGAGTGTTGAAGGTATAAATGATTTTGCATGACAAACAAGACAAAGGGAAACTCAAGGCATTCAAAAATAACTGACGTCTCTCAATCCTGGCTCTAATGAATAAGGATGGGCAGCAAAAACAATGTTTTTACTGTAGGCGGGGTACAGGAATAAAAGAAACTTGTGTGCACTGTGAATATTTGATGATTATTGAAAGTTAAAATCTTTTTGATTAATCTACACACCTGTGCCAGTCCCCTTTCTGGGGTGTGCTCTGTTTATAAGGTATGTGATGCACTAAAAAGGAATACTTAGATACTTTAAAATATCAGACTGTGATTCAGGCACATACTGTAAATATGCTATCATATTGAGATGGTGACTGTCTCTGATGAGCAGGACCCTTCAGTTAGGAGGAAAGGGGTTGAAATGTAAATAGAAAATTAATAAGCAGTCTCTACTCTTGATAGACCATCTTTAGTACTCTCTTCTATAGGAATCAAACTTTTTTTTAAAAATCTGGTGAGGTAATGACACATTTTCTAAAACTTCCTTCTCAAGGTGAAGCCTGAAAGTAAATTATTCATCATATTTGCATTGTGTACTTTGTTCTCCCATAGCATTAGCTATTTAAAGCATTTCCTGATGGCTGTGTCATGGGGCATAAACAAACCTGGCACTCTGAGTAACAGGTACATCACCAGAGGCAAAATGGCTGACATTGACAACACTGAGGACTAGTGTACCTCAAGGTGCTTCAAAGAAAACTGCACATAACTGCCTTTCACCTTCACAAGTGTGCCTAAGGATAACTGTGGGCCTGGCCAGCATGTTGTCCTCATTACTGTGCATCTTTTGCTCAGTTATGCTCAGTTATCCATCCGGGCAATGATATAAAATCACACCACTTGTCTTCTGTCTGTCTTCTCTTCTACTCATCCCTTGGTACTGTGGGTGAATGAAGCACAGAGAACATTGCAGTGGGAGATAATGTTTGTGAAATGTGGCACAGCTCCAGTCAGGTGTTTGAGGTATGATATTTTTAATGTACCATGTGCCCACTTAATATCAGTTTGCCAATTATTAGGTTAACTCATCTCATTTGAAAAATTCATTTTGCCCAGGGGCAAGTCCTAGATAAGAGATTAATCAGGACCTTTTTTTTTGTTTCTGAAATTCAGGATTCAGACGGTCTTTCTGTGCTGCACTGTGGAAATTAACGATGACTAATAGGGATGGGGCTATTGTGTGCTGTACCTAATCAACAGGTTTTGTGAATCATTTGGACAGTGCTTACCTTTCTCTGACAGTCTTGCTTTAATGGAAGCAGCTCCTTAGTGTCCTTTACTGTTCCTGCACATCCTGGTTATGGCAATGGGCAATGCATGCTACATTTCTTGTGGGACTGTCCTAGGAATTAAAGACAAAAATAGGGTGCTTGACCGAGAACTCACATTCTTAATTCTTAATCGCCTGGTCAATGAAAAATAAAACTTAACAAAGCTTTTTCTTTGATTCCTTTTTTTAGTCTACATTGTAAGACATTACAGTAATGAACTATCCATCCATCCATTTATCCATCCAAAGAACTTACTCCAGGGTCAGAATCGTGGGGTCGGAGGTGGGGGTTTAGCGGTTGGGTGGGTGGTGTTCTGTGGCCTATCCCAGTATTGGGTGAATGGCTGAAATACCCTGGATAGGTCACTAATCCATTGCATGGCCCACACACTATTCACTCACAAATTCATTCCCCAAGGACAATTCACACTCTCCAATTAACCTAACCTGCATGCCTTTGGGCTGGGGGAGGATACAAGAGTACCCAGAGGGAACCCACGCAGACACAGGAGAACATGCCAAGTCCACACAGAAAGGCCCTCAGCCAAGATTCAAACTCAGTGCCTTCTTGTTGAGAGGCAAAAGTGCTATTCACTACACCACTGTTCTGCCTAATAATAAACTACCTCATTCCAATTATTATTTTGTCCTTCCTCAGACAACCTTTACAGCTTATTTTAAATTGAATTGTAATGTGAATTATGCAAAACCATGTCATCTAAGATTTAATCGCCCCCTGAGTTAAAGTAAGCAACTTTATAATTTCATTACCAGATCCACTTCAAGACAAAATAATTTTATGGTCCTTGCCTATCATAAATAAACGGGAAATATACTTGATATTACATGCATAAAAGTTCCTGATATTTCTCTGTAGGCATCATTCAACCTTGTGGGTGAGAAGTTTTTGGGCTCTTGGTCATTCTATCATTTTTTAAGTGATGGCTCAGCAAGTGGAAAGTTCAGTTAATGCAAGTCACTCTGAAACCCCTACTACAAGAGATTGAAGTCCTACTCTTCTTCTGTGCAGAGAGATAAACTTCAAGAACTTCACCTTGATCCAGCTGAATGAGGAGTTCTCCCGGGGGCGGGGCCTGGACGTGGGCGCAAGGGCGTGGAAGGGTGGCAACGTCCTGCTCTTCTTCTGTGACGTGGACATCTACTTCACGGCCGAGTTTCTGGACTCCTGCCGACTCAATGCACAGCCCGGTGAGGACCCCTTTCATTCAGAGAAATCTGTGAGCATCAGTGATTCACAGTCACCTTCATGTAACAAATGTGAAAATTCACATTCGCATGAAACAGTCATTGATACGCATTATACTATGTCCTGTACTGTGCATTCGCAGTGTACAGGCACATATAATTTGGACCATGGTACCATGGACCACATGGCACAAACTTGGCTTGAACGATGATTGGAAGTCCCAGTGAGAAATTTTGTAATTGATGGAGTGGTCATTTTCCATCCATTGAAGCCCAAGAAAGAAGCCAACTGGGTGAACATCACGTGTGAGCTTCATGAGTTACTTACCATTAAGAAGTATGGGTGTCTTCTACTAAATTGAAGTGTTTTTTTCAGGGGTTTTTTTTTAGGCTTAACCATCTTGTTTGTATCAAATGACAGTCCATTTCTGAGATAATGTCGTTTTTCCCAATCTCTTAGGTAAAAAAGTATTCTATCCAGTTCTATTCAGTCAGTATAACCCAAGCCTGATTTATGGTCACCATGACAACATTCCACCAATAGAACAGCAGCTGGTAAAGTATCCTCTCTAAATGTTTCAATTTTTGTAAAAACACATTTTACAAAACCTCGAACCATTTTAAGACAGGCAAGTTGACCTGTGTTAAAAAAAACAAATTGGTGTATTTATCTTTTTCAGGTAATCAAAAAAGATACAGGATTCTGGAGGGATTTTGGCTTCGGCATGACCTGTCAGTATAGGTCAGATTTCATCAATATAGGTAAATATATTCATTATGTCTAACAGTGGGCATATTACTAAACATACTAATCATGTCACTTGATGTGTTGGCATACACATATCTTAAAGACTATATGCTTTAAAATAAAAATAAGGTCTGTATCCGCAATACTATATGAAAGATGTACCCTCATTCATGTAAGTTCATTGCATTTGTGCATGTTGCATCGGTTGCATGTCATTTACATGTAAATGTTTCATGGTATCATAAGTGTTTATATACAAACAGCACAACTTGGAATCGGTTGCTTTCTCGGAAATTGACTTGTCAAATTTTAATAGAAGAAAACATGAAAGACAGCCTGGTCCATTTGCAAAGTGCCATGGCCAAATCCACACCATTTGCGGTATGGCAAGCCCTTGGGATATCAGCTCCTTTAGCAAGTTTGCTTCAATTGATTTTTCCACTCAAGGTAAAGCCAGGCCATGACATCAGAAGTTGTAAAATATTTTATTACCACCAATTTCTGGAAAGTGGACAATATGTCTAGGAATGGCAGTTCAGACCGTTTATCGTCTGACAGCTTGTTTTTCCTGTTATTGAAAAACATGAGTAATGAAGGAGAAATGGTGATTTGTAACCTATTTATTTATAACCTATTCATTTTTTTGTACTTGCTATTTTTTATTTTTACATGTGGGATAAAAATACCAATTTCTGTAGTCAAAGATAAAATATCTTATTTCCTATTACTTCCCCTATTCAGAATACATTGACTTCCAGGGGCAAGATTGTAAATGCCTCCCACTAAGACAATAAAGATTGGATATCTTTAAAATTGGTACTGTAAGTGTATGTGTGCGTGCGTCTGTGTGTGTGTCTGTGCGCCTGTGTATGTGTGTGTGCATTTGTCTGGTTAGGGCTTTATATAGGCTAATTTATATTTTAAAATGTGATAAGGTGATTGAGGAGGATCACACAGCACCTCTAGTGCTCTCGCTGCCTCCATTCATTCTCTGCAGTGGAACTCGAGGACAAGTGGGGTCTATTTGGGTCACAGGCGCAGAACAACGACGCAGCTGCAGAGCTCTAGCAGCATTTGTGTTATTGGGTGTTTAGGTGATAAAATTTTGGAAATAGAACGTGTTTCAGGCTCTGATTTGTAAATAGATGGCAAATGAAAATGGGTTCTTATCTTCATGCTTCAGTTCTTTGTTCTGACTCTGAGCTCTGAATTACCAGTTTGATGGAGAGATAAAAATAAAAAAAACGTCCTCCCTCTCTTCCATTTTTCATCTCTCTCGCACCCTTCCTCGCAAACTTACACATGATATTTCACTCTCTTATACAAACACATTCACACACACACACACACACACACACACAACACCCCAACATAAAGTCGTACTGAAACATGAATCATGAAAATAATTTCTATTGTGGGAACTTGGTAACTTGTGTCACTTAAATAATAGTCCTAATAGAACAGGACAACAGTATCTATGTCAACATTGCTGTAGGTCCAGTATAGTCTTAGCGAACTGTAAATGCTGATTCTCCTTGTGTCTTTGCAGGTGGCTTTGATGTGGACATCAAGGGCTGGGGCGGGGAGGACGTTCACCTCTACAGGAAGTACCTGCACAGCAACCTGCTGGTGGTGCGCTCGCCCTCGCGCGGGCTCTTCCACCTGTGGCACGAGAAGCGCTGCGCAGACGAGCTCCCGCCCGAGCAGTACAAGATGTGCATGCAGTCTAAAGCCATGAACGAGGCCTCCCACGGACAGCTGGGAATGCTCTTCTTCAGACACGAGATCGAGGCCCACCTGCGCAGACAGAAACACAACGGAGCAGGCAAAAAGACATGAGAGAGTGCTGGTGGAAGACTTGAAATGGCGCGGGTAGATGTTTTCAGAAACTGCAAGGAGAAGACCTGAAGTGGTTTAGGTTAAAACATAATAATAACAACTGTGTGGGGAAGGGGTTTTGAGAGGGTGGAAGTAGAGGATTTGTAACTGTAACAGTGGAGATATACATTTTTATAGGGTGGAAGTAGAGGACTTGAAAAGGTATGGTAAAGCAATGACAGAGGCAGGAATGAGGTTAGGGGTTAGAAATGTAGGATGAATAGAAATGACAGGATAAAAGAGATTTATATGTGCTAGCCCCATCTTCAACTTCCACCCTCCCCACTGAGGCCTGTATCAAATCCCCAAAGTTTCTGGCAGATTATATTTGTAAAGATGTGAATAGATGGCAGCTGTATTTGTCTCTAGATAAGAAGCATAATGTGTTGAGCCATCATTATGAGAAGTTTAGAAAAGGATCACTTAATCACATTGTCTCTATCTTTCAGTCAAGTTTGGCCTGACTTTCATATTGTACAGTGCAAGCAATTTGGCTACGGGAGTGGGGAATTTTCAGTAGGCATAAGAATATATTAAGGCTACCAACAACAAATACCACATAGTAAACACTTCAAGACTTGCATGCTTCAGTGCTGGACATTACACAGTAAAGTGTTCTGAGATATTGCAACATTCTTCAACTATGAGTTCAACTCCAAAAGGGATCATAATTTCCTATATTAGAGTAACATCTACTTGATCAGAGTTGATTTAACACTTAACATTGTACTGTTTGTGAATGGAAATATGCCCATTTGTGATAGTTGTTAGCTGACAACAGTACTGCAGCTGCAGAATGAGTCATGCAATCAAAAACATTTCTTGGACATAATTTGGCACAAATTCATTGGAGGTGCTGCCATTTACATTGAGTAAAAGTATGTGTTTAGTGCTCACAGTCAAAAGTCATATTGATCACAAACACAGTCCCCTGCAGTCAATGAGATTTATCCATTCATTTATGATCTGAATATTCACAAGATCAGCCTCAATGCCTGCTGAAAATCTTAAAACACTTAAAAGCCTGGTTACAAAATGTTTCCCCTGTCTTATATAGTTTGATTTTGTGTCTTATATATTTTAATGTGCACATGTATGCATTTTTTACAGTAGTACATTTACAGTCCAAAAATCTATCCATCCATCCATCCATCCATTATCTAACCCGGTCATGGGGGTGCTGGTGCCTATCCCAGCATGCATTGGGTACATTAATAAATCATAATCTGTGACTATAAGCATTCTTTAAGTATTGTACTATTAGCATAACAAGAGCCTTTAGGCAGACTTCAGTTTGAATTATGGTAACCCCAAAGTGAAAAAGATGGGGTGGCTATGATTGTTGGTGTTATTGAAAGTAAATTGTCTGTTGCCAAGGAAAAGTCTACAGGATTGCTGAATTAACTGAATTTACTCTATATATGGGCCTCTTTCATTATGTTGAATTACACATGGATTCAAAAGTGGCACATTCAGCCAGAGATTCAATATCAAAGCAGAAAATACATTCAATACATTTATAATACATACTATTCACTCATAAAGGTTCATAACTAACACATAACTGTAGACCTGTAATAGTGTGTTTTACTTTGTCGTAGAAATCCGCTGGTAAGGACCAGGTTTATAGAGTGTGACTGGGCCTTGGTTTGCTGTTCATATGTACATCTTCTCTGTCTTATTTTAAAAACCATCTAGTTTATATTTTTTCCTACCAATTTGTCTTATTTAATGAATCAAACGATATTTATTTGACATGCTGTACTGCTTGTATGTTTGGAAGCCATTTGGGCTGGGAATAAGGGATAGGTTTTTTGACACTGGGCATCTTGGGTGCTTTTATGTGACCCCAGTACAATAAAAATATGGGGTGGGGAGGCTGAGATTGCAAGCGAGGACCAGGATGGGAGTAGGGGGGATTAATTGAGATCATGGACCTCCAGTTGAAATCCCAGGCTTTAAATGTTCAAATGGAGAAATCCTGTCAAAATGCATAACTATTACGCAGAATTAATAGCACATATTTTTTCATATTTCATACACTGTATGTAACCCCAAAAGTTACATTTTACTCTATATTTATTTTTGTGTACACAATACATGTGAGCTTTTTAATGATGTAAAAACAAAGAGTTTGGTATTTTTGTTATTTGAAACTGCACTCAATGCAAAGAAAGGTATTACAAAGGTCCAAAAACCTAAAATGTTGAATGTGACAACTCATGCACAACGTGGTTGCAGGTGTTGATATGCAAAAATAAATGTCAGCGAAGTGGTATTTTTTCAGCATTTTGTGTCATTCTCAACCATAAGACAGTATTGATAAATTCTCTCCAGCTATGTTTTACAATAGCTAAACTTCTGACAGTTCATAATAATGCACATCTTTTACTTAACGGGCAGTTCAAAGAACTGCGACATTGTAAATTTAAAGACCTTTCAAACGCGCAGCTGTTTCTTGGCAGAGGTTCTTGTTCCATCTAGTGTCCAAGCATTGTATGTGCACTCTCAGGCATGTTGTTTCCTTCCGTTGTGTCTCATTACCCAACCAGAAAATCTGAATGTCTTTATAACTTGTAGTCTTGATAAACAATTGCGGTGTAATACACAGAACAATACAAGGCCACATTATGGAAAAGCAGCTGTTGTAAATTGTACTTTGCCATGAGTAAATTCACACACAAAATGTAGGGTTGTTGATGTAGTGTTGTTAATAAAGAGAAGTTTGGTTTTCTACAAATTGTACTTAAAAATCCTCTATGACATGTTTTTACTCAGGACTCAAAGGTCCTATTTTTGTATTTGGTTTACCAAAGCCTGTACAGAGAACAATCTAATATATTTAGGAATGCACTTTGCATTGGAAGCTGTGATGTTTGCATATAAATAGAAAGGTTGTTATAACTGCTACAGAAGAGAAGACTTTTTGAATGACATTCAGTTTCTTTTTTGCAGGATATTGTAGTGAAGCTGCATTGTAAAAAAATATTTCTTTCTTCTATACATTTTCTTTTAAAGGGAATGGAAAAAATAAAAACTGCATTCTGAAACTACGTGTGCTTCTTCACCGGTACATAAATTCTCCTTTATGGCACGCTAAAAGCTGTATGAGTGATTGTATGCATTTTTCTGCCTGACTGCACAGTATGTCATCAAACATATTTACAAGATTAAACTATGAAATTAGTGAATATATATGGAATTTTTTTCTACTAATAGCAATCATAATCAAAATCATTAGAATAACACAAGAATAAATAGATCATTAAAGTTGGCTTTTTGTTTTGGTTAGGGTTATTTGTTTGTAGAATTTACAGAATTTGCCAAATAAAATGTAATATAATATTCTGATGGCACTGTAGTCTTCTCAGATGTTGATACTTCTAAGTGTGCCACAGAAAATGTTCAATCTGCTTTTAATATTATTCAGAATATTATTAAGATAAAATTGTTTAATCTGATAGTTGTTGCTCTAGATTGCATGATAACACTGCATTTCAGCATGTTTCATGCTAAAAGTACCTTGGTTTTTGGAACGATAAATATCTACATTTCAAAGTTCATATTGAACTTGGACAAATGTTGAAGCTGATTTTTTATTATTACTATTATTTTGCATAAGTAATGTTTTTCCTTCATTGCAAGAAAAATACTTGAGTCTGCAACTTTTCTTCCTGTTTTTGATTTTGGTAACATAATTTATATGCACAATGCATTGTCATCCATGCACACCTTGGATCCTTTGTATCGTGGGGTCGTAGATAGATGTCCTGCGGACATCCATGATATAATGGCATCACAATTTAAATAAAACTTTTATGTTCTACTCTGATAAATAGTCGCTTTAGTCACTGGTGGGTGTTGGGTGAAAGTATCAAAACTAAGTTGATTTTTTTTTCATTAAATTGGGGCTCTCAGGCACATGGAGAACTTGTTAGAGGGCCTTGGGATGTATACATTTTGGGAACCCCTGCCTTAGATCATGCATTTCAGCACCAGTACCACCTTCACAGTTTGCCCCCTTTTCATTTCTCGATTGAATTCAGCAAGCCTAACCTCTCACAAGCAGTTTTCCCCCCCTTTTTTTCATTTTTGAATGGCAATCACAAAAATCTCAGAATAAGAATCAGCATGGGCCATGAACCAGGTAAAAATGATTGTACCATTTGACTGCAATAAGAGTGAGGTTGTGGTTGTAGTAAGAGTCAGGTTTGCTGATTTGGGATCATCTCTTGGAGACACTTAGTTTCAGAAAGCTTATTTAACACTATGAGTGCATACCATGCTTATAGTACTGAAAGAGTTCAATATTGCACGTCATAAGCATCTGCTTAGTACCGATATCCATTAGATGGCAGTGTTTCATTGATACGATCTTAGCATCGGATGGAGCTGAATAATGTAGAAGAGTCCAGACACGGCAGAATTTGAATGTAAATATTTGAGAGTAAAATGAGGGGAGGTAGTGCTCATTGCGAAACATCAGTTCTTGTCCAGTTCAATTAAAGTGTAAACCAAGAAGACATGTTTAAAAAAATGTTCAAGAATATAACATTCTAGGCTTTGAATGTTTATGTTTCTGTTGATATGCAAGCAGCTTTCAAAGTATTGATGCACGTTTATTTATTTATTTACTTATTTATATAACCTGTGTGATTAAACATATGGAAATGACGCTCTGGTAGATTACGAAATATTCTGAGAGCAGATTAAATATTAAATAGAAAGGAAAATACGTTCTCAATTATCGATTCCATTATGCAATGATGGGGAAATTACTCGAGTATCTGTACGCACACTTCTAATGACTTGTGCATGGTGTTTTAAATGTTGCACCGCTAAAAAAAAAAAAAAAAACTAAAAAAAATACTTGTTTTTAATCTTTTTTTTTTTTTTTTGGTAACACATTCATTGATAAAAAAAAATGTGTTATAACAGTTATTGCAGATTACTGACATGATGGTATGATTATGCTTGTAAAATAAGATTATAATTGAATTGAACACAGAACCTGAAACATCCAGTATCCATTACTGGCATGAACATTGATTGTAACAAGATTTAGATACACAGAAGCCCACAATTATGAAATTCCTATTCTAGATCCCACATGGCTGCAGTCCAGGTTGAAGTAGAAGTTAATTGTGACATTGCCTCATATTCGTGGAAGAATATTCCATCCATCCCAGTGGTATACTGCAAGTTCATTCACTTAATACAGGGCCAATCCTATAAAGTGACTTTACTGCCAAGGCAGGGATTAGTCATGTGATAGTATTAGGATCGCAACGAGGACAGACCTGAAATGAAATGCTTGACTTAAAAGCCATGTCGTGTTGTTGTACAACAGCCAACAGTTACGTATGAGGGAGAAAAGCAGGTCACATGGTACGATTTACGACACCTTGCAGCAACAACCAGGGCAATGTCTAAAGGTGACAGACTGTTTGCTAAAGCAACACATGCATTGAAAAGTACCAGTCGGTTTAGTTCCATTTCATTTAAATTAGTCAAAGTAGTCATGACATTTAAATGTTCAGATACACTTATGTTAAACATAAAATTTACAGTAGAATGCACAGTTGTCAAAATAGTTTTGCATTTATTATGACCATGTAGTCACATTGGAAACTGTAGCTAGTATGTATGACACATAATCCAGTTCTGCCATGCTCATCCATATTCTCAGGTTTTTTTTTTTCCTTCTCTTTTTGTTGTCAGAGAATGAATAACAGATGGAATATGTCTCAAAGCTGAAACCCTATAAATATGGTACTATTTTTTAGTCAGTATTTGATCATATACAGTATAATACAATAGCAGGGGGATTGATAATAGTCATATTTATTGTTTGCAGTTATTTGTATTTTACATAGACTTGGTAGAACAAAGACTCTGTACATTTCAGGAGAATGAGGCACTCTTTACCTAAACCACAGCTTTATGTTTCTGAGTATGCATAAAACAGTAAGTAAAATATTTTTCTACTAATTACTACTTTCATATAATTTTCCAGGAAAATTATGATGCTGGCGGCAAGGCTAAGTGAAAATTTTGATTATGTCATTTCTACTGTGACCTACAATAATGTTGTGTATGACTATGACTGTCATATAGTATTTCGTATATTTAGAGTAGCTCCAAGAAACAACGCTGTTTAAAAATAACTGGGTTTTGAGTGAAACTGTGGGTTCAAGTGTGGCACTAGGTGCCTGACACTGGCACTGAATACTGCAGTACCTCCCAAATAAAATGATCAGAAACCAGGGGTAATAAAAGATTGTCATCTGATGCCAGTATCTCAGCGTGTTAGTTGTGTGCATTACAAGTCCTTCTATTTAAGCACACTGCTTTAAAGTTACGACATGAAAATACCACCATGGAATCTGTGGTTTGTCAGAATTGTTATATTCATGTTGAGTCAGGCTGATGCTCCCCATGACTGCTTCTTCCTCCTTTGGCATAAAACTGAAGCTTTTACTGATGCTATTGCATGTGTTTCAATGAAAGACACACCTTTGCCGTCAGAAGTACCATAAGGGTTGTGACAGGAATTCTTGCAAATGAATAAATAAATAATGACGTAGCTAGGGGTGTGACCAAACAAGGAAGTAGTCTTAATTTTCCACCGCAGTACCGCAGTGAAAAGAAGGTGGAGCGATATGGACGTGGCGATGCTGGCAGGCACGCGATAGGCTCCTCGCCTTATCCCCGTAAACTACTAACATGACATCTCAATGCTTGTCTCTCCGTGAACAGTTCTGGTCGGTATTGTGCTGGACTGCCAGCATTTGAGAATAGCCCTGGTAAATGAGACGGTGGTGGGTCAAGTTCAGTGGGAGAGGGTCCGCGCCCTTTGCTTTTATTTTTACGTTCTTGTGTTGTACTTAGCAGAAACAAAAGGAATAAGCAAACCATAACAAACGTAGTCCTCCGTATGTCGATAGTCTACATTTTATTTGCATTTTATCAGTGAATAGTTATATTGCAGTTTTACCTTTAAATGCAAAAAACGATCGGTGGACGTCAGGCACTTTTCAAGGAAATCAATCGAACACTCAACCATCCGAGGAGCGATTTATTATTACCAACGGAAGATCGAACATGTTCGAAACAAGAGGAATCCCATTCATTCTCTTAGACATAGCGTGTCTTATACTTGGTATGTACAAAGGGGGTTATGTGTTTACAAACGAGCTACATGTGATTTTGTGTTTTATTTGAACGCTTTAAGCATGCTCCTTGACAGGTTCATTCTTGTTACGTGTTACGTCAAGACAAAGGGAGTGGTCATGCTTTGGTCGCTAGTTGCTTTAAACTCTTCTTTTTTCCGCATACAAATTGTGACGGCTATAAGCACTATAAAATATTATCAACCTTATATTGGGGCATGCACGTAGTTTTGAGAATAAATCAAATATATTATTTAGACATAACCAAGAAAAGCCTAATCTAATGATCAGTGTCTTTAGTGTTATTGCTGTGCTATCGTAGGGAGAGTGTTATACAATTAGCTAGTTTGCGTGAAAACTAAATAGCGTGCTTTTTTGAAACAGACGATCAGGTGGAACGTGTCGTGCCTAAACCGTGACTGAGTCTGCGTGCATGTTAAGGGAAGCTACATGTGCTGCCCGGTGATGTATAGCGGTTGCGTACCACGAACTCGCATATTATTTGATATTAATCTTCAAGTAACCTAGGCTATGCTATATTCTGAAATCGTGTTGCAGTTTCGGAAGAATTTAAGTTGCTTTGGGCAATGATCGTGTAACTTGTAACTTGCTCTTGTGGCTGCATCCTGTCAGACCTACTCCGGTTTAGAGTAGTTTAGAGTATTTCTAAACAGCTGCGAATGGTTATGTAGGTTATTTCTATGTTGCCAATTCGTCTCTGTCATGGAATCCAGTGCAAGCAGACATTTGATAGGTCTACAATGTTTAAAATAGCCTTAGACAAACTCAACGCTCTAACTATGAATAAAACGATGATAATGACTACCCCTTGGATGCTTCAAATCGTCACGCTAGATTGTTAGATGAACGTACGCATGCTTGGTTTTACTGTGGCAACAACCAGTAACTGGAGATATTCTTTACTTCGCTTTGTATATTCATTAGTTATTTTAGCTAATTAATACAACGTGTACATTACACGATTTTCTGAAATTTCATGGACATGCTTAGCAATGTTTAGCGCTTCAAAAATGCACCCTTCGTCTTTATAAAGATCGAGATTGCTTCCGTGGTAATAACAGATGGGGCAGTGGAGCACAGTAGGCTAAGGCTACATGATTTCGCTGCAAATGAATCCACTGTGTGGCTGTCCGTTAAATTATTCAGATATGTCTTAACGTCAAGTGATTGTCTGTCTGATTCTCTGACACCAATGACCACACCACGGTAACAGCCATCGCACCACAGTAGGCTATTCAAGTATGGTTGCACGCAGATAATTTATAATTAATGCTGGTGACATGGAACAGCTTTAGTTTAGTAATGCAATCCAAAATGTTTTAGTTTATGAAATTGACGCAATATGTGGAAGATCCTTCCAAGCGTTTCAAAACTCATGACTACATTAGAACTACACCCCCTTACCCGTACCCCCCACTATCCTTCCCAACAGTTTGTATCCATGTAGATCGATTATCATGGTTGTTTATGAGAGGTCATAATGAGATAATTTATCTGCTGTGATTCAATAACAGGAGTCCATAGACTGGGTCTGTTATGAACAGAAAGTGAAGTTGGATAAATCTTATAGGCTATATATTCCCCAGGGTAAACTTCCCTAACCAAACCCATATGGGCAGTTTTACGTTACTGCATATAGGCATATTGCCAAGGGCCATTTATCTGAATTGCTTTACTTCCCATGCATCGTATGAGCAAAATCAATACGGTGTGTGTGTGTACACACGTGTGCTTGCTTTGCCTACATGCGCAAGTCGGTGTTCATAGGATTTTTCCAGATTTCCTGTGCAGTTGACCTTACAGTATATGGTAACAGGTATTTTAAACAATTAAAGCCCTTTGAATCGTGTGCATATTAAGCATAAGATATAATTTTGTCTTTAATTAGTACAGTCAAAATTATGTTTATGGGGCGTGAAATTGAAATGCCTGTACATCAGTGTGCCCAGGTTGAAAGATAAATTGATGAGTTAGGTCAAATGGTAAATCGGTAGGTAAAATGACAGACCACATTATTAGCTGTCCAAAGGTAAGAAAAGAAGTTCAGTATTGGTAGTTAATTGTACACGTTGAAGAGCCTGGGAATTTGCTGAAAAGCCTATCATGTCCACCAAAAGGGTTAGTTGAGCTACAGTTGATGCTATGCATCTTTCCAGGGCCAATGTCGGGCCAGTGGGATTTTATATGAGCACAATTCTCCGTGGAAACTCTTCCACTGTTTCCAAGTTACTTGGTTTGGAAAAAAGCATGTGATCTGCTAATGAAATGCACCATGCTCTAAAAGCAGACAGAATGAACCTATTTCAAAAATAAATTCCTGTGTCTGTCCCAGTCTAAGTGAATGTGGCGATGGGGTCAAAGTTGAATTGTATTGAACTTTGACCCCATCGCCAGCTCAGTTGTCATGACAATATTATTAGAGAATGTTCTAATTTCCTGTAATTATTTTTAGCTATGTGTAAAGTCATCAACTAGCCTAACCTTAACAAAAATAAAATGGAAGACCATGCATTTGTTGAGAGTTTGATAAACAAAACTGTGTTTCCATGCCTGTATGCTGGCGACTGGCGGACTACAAAGATGCCATTAATGGCTCCACTTCGGCGGTGTGTTTTTCTGGGTTACGTGTTTATACATTATATATTAGCAAAAGCATTCAATATCAAAGTTCAGCAATAATGGAATGTTGGTGATAATATAGCAATATCCTTCAGCCAATCATACATTGCCTGAACATAAAAAACTGGATATGTGTCAGTTTTGTCAAGCGGGACGTAGTCTTTGTTGAATTTCACCTGTATCACATTTGGCCTTGAGCAGTAATTCTTATCCAGAGCAACTTACATTGTTGACACAGTTACACATGTCAGGGATTGACCGAGAGCCAAAATACAGTCCCAGGAGGGACACCTATAGTGGATACAAGGTTAAACAAGGTCTTTGTGGCTAGGAATGCTCATTACAGCTGTGAGGGCCACCTGACACCTTATGTTATGCGTCAAGTTTGTATCAGCAATCACCATGCTCTCCCTTGCACTCAAAAATGATATTTTAAAGTGCACATTACAAACTTTTGCAGGAGCCTGCACACTGAAGAAACCAGCCAAAACAGTTGTGCAAGATGTCTCTTCTGCATTTGTAAACAATAAAAAAACAGTATAAAATGCACTTTATAATTTTGAAAAATTCATTTTGGAATGTTAATAAGTTCACCTTGTGTCAAGAAAAGGACAACTATCTAAACCCCATGTAAATTTTAGACTACTATTAAAAGATGCATGAAGTTAAGACATTCCTCCCTCTTTTCCAAGCCAAATATTCATTCATACTATCTTTTTGCAATGACATTATAGATTTTAATAATTTCTCCATGGGACAAATATAGAGTTTATTATCTTTCAATATACTTAAGCATATTTATATGTCAATGCTTAAAATTCACTTATTCTGTCATCGTAATCTGTTATCTTTTATCTGTCTGGCTGCTATAAAACATTGCTCATAAAAGACTACATAGTATTGCAATCCACAATTTATTGCTTCATCATGTCTCCCTACAGTTGCTTGAAATATCACATAGAATTGCAGGATAGCATTTTAGTGCGTGCTAAAAAAGGTGTAAAATTGGACAATGCTGACTCTGGGTATTATTTTCAGTATATGAGCTAGCTATAGCTTTTTGAACTTTGCCCAATGTACCATTTGCCATGTGTAGGTAGAATGTGCAGACTGTTCCCAATGTTTCATCTCAGGCCAGTGACAGCTAACTGGTTTGTGGTACAACCCTCCTCTTTAAGTGTATTATAGCACATTGGACAGAACACCAAATGGAATTCTTTCACACACGTGATGTGGCACACTGAGTGTCATTTATTTATTCTAACAAGCCAAAGAAAAAGCCTTCAGTCCTTCCGCTGTGGTTCTATACAAATTCAATTAGTTCAGTCGTTGGAAAAGGAACTGGGGAATGTATGGGATGTGACAAGCATTCTTTTGCTAACTTTCATTCAAATTAATTGGCTATCAGCTGACAAGGAACACACTGTATGTGCTGTGAAGTGCTAGATTAAAAATGAAAGCACAGAGGAATCCTCTGTCCTGACTGAGTGAAACATGGTGTGTGAATTTGCGAACCAAAGAAAAGTACCATCTTATTTTTTCACAGCTAGACAGTAGTCCCCTTGTAATGCCATGTATTAGCTAGGTGGATCCAAGGATCCCAGCGCTACTGTACATTCAAATTAACAGCACAAAAAAATAATAATAATAAGATTTGCGACCATAAGATATAGCTAAGACTAGTTTGGCTTAGAAATTTTAGTGCTGAAACGCTGAAAGCACATGATGATTCATTGTTCTATTTGAGTCCTGCTCATCAGTCTTGCTCATCAGACATCAGAGGAAGTGATCTCATGCATAATCTTGTGTGTAATTTATGAAAATATAATTCATTCATTAATCTTGTTTAAGGTCCCGTGGTACTATTTTTGGTTGCAGCATTTTACTTCAATTGGGCTAAATGTGGTAGAAATAGTGAAGCTTTTATAAGCCGCTATTATTAATTTTAAGGCAACTGTGCATTTTGTTTATCAGCACATCTAATATGTAGCTATACGATGTGTAGAATATCACACTAATATCCATTCTGATCTGTTATATTTAATTTTACAACCCATATCTGCAAAGTGGGGGGAGCTAAATTACTATCAGTCACTGACTGGTCTTTCCTTGATCTGAAAAGTTATTTTTCTTACCAACTCCTGTAGCTTATCCAAGCCATCATTTCAGTCTCCAGTTCTCTGTGTTATATACATGTGTGTTATATATGTGGTAAAACTACCTATACAGATGCATCAGATACCAGAAAAAGTAACAGGAGGATTTTTTTTTTCATGGATCCACTGCCCACTGTCCTCTGAGTAGCTATTTGAGAATGCCTATTCTAACAGCTATGTGGCTCTACAGTGCCCACCCCTTGTGAGGAACTTTTCAGCAGAATTGTTAATGTGTGTAACCTGTTTCCATCCACAGCTGGGTTGCCCCTGGCAGCATTTAACCTGGGCAAAATAAAGCCCTATCAGAGGGGATTTTTCTGTAACGATGACAGCATCAAGTACCCGTTCCATCCCAGTACAGTCACCTCCACCGTGCTGTACACGGTGGGCTTCTCCCTGCCTATATGCTCTGTAAGTAATCTCCACCGGTCTCTGGTGTGGGAGAGGCAGAACGAAGCATGCTTACACGTGCGAGGCTCCAGTGAGTGAGCGCCATGGCCTCCCTCCATGACCGAGCCACCGTGGAAAGCCATGGCTGTCACTCATGGGCTGTCTCATGGGGATCTGTCTGCCTCTGTGTCTTTTGTTGCAATGTCTCTGTCTAATGAATCATGCGCGATCTGGCCTATCTATATCTGTAACGTGAGACTGACTAATAGAATGTGGTGAGGTACACAATGACTAAGCTGCGGTGATGGGGGTCAAAAGAACAGAGTGCTTCTGCAGTACAACTCTATTGTTGCTCTACCTATAAAATTTGGCAGTTAAGATGACTTAAACTCTGTACTTTGCTAATGATTCAGGGAACGTTATAAGCTTGTTGTGTGCATTCATCTATTATGCAGTTTACACGTTATTCGCCCTCATCATCTAACAGTTTTTTTGTTTTTTGTTTTCTGATAGAAACTTTACATCTAAATGCAGGCTGGGTGTCCTCTGTCAACCACTGGAGAGATTAGATGGCTAATACTTCTGAAACTGCAATGGGAGCTCAGTCAGTCAGTAGGGTCATTTGTGGTTTTCATCAGCAGTTGGTGCATTTCTAAACAGTTATTAATTTAACACTGGGTTGTCATTGCAAATGAAGATTCTACAGCTGTAGTATGAAAAGCTATTCCTCAGATTGTCATTCAAAAAAGAACTGTTTCAACTGGGCATTTTGCCAGCACACAGGTACTATTAGAACCATATACTAATCAGTCTGAGCTAAAAAAAAATAATGCCATATTTTTATATCAAATGTTCAATTATGTTTTGTAAAACCTCTATATAAAATCTGGAAACAAAAAATAAAACAATTAGTAATAAATTAGGTTGACAATTGTAATTTTCATTCAATTCATATGTTTTTGATGTAACACAACACTTAAAATTTAGCACTGATTATCAAGGGCCAGGGGAAGACTCCCTCTAGGCAAATAAGTTACTGTGTGCCCTCTAGTCCGATATCGAATGAAGTATGATTGAGATAAAGAATCGCTTTACCCTCTTACAGGAATTTCACAAGGTGGGATATTGTCTCTCACACTGGGGAAAAAGACACGGTGGCCAGACAGATTATTGTACCCAGTGCCAATTTCTCAGTTGGATCAAAATTGTGAAGGGGTGTATATTGTATTTATATCAAAATTGTCCTCGGATATAAGCTTCTGCACATTACAGTACAGGACATTTTTTGTTATTTTAATGCATAGCTTTACTGTCCACAGCAGAATTAAACATTGGAACACATAAACCCTCTGTTCTGCTGTGGCCACATGAAACTATGCAAAAGGGGAAAAAAATGATAGTCAGGATGAAATCGTCATACAAGCAGTATAGGCACAAGTAGTATTTCATATGTTAACCATATAAACGTGCGTTATGCGCTTATGTTCTACATGTTGACACACTTCATCGTGAAGCTTGCAATACACGTTCCAATGAAACGATATGCCTGAACACAAGAGGAAATATTACTTTGGGCCTAGACAGAGCATGCACTTATTTGTTCAAGCACTTAGCGTGTTTAAGCACATATGACAACTCACCATGGTGAGTGCAGCAATTGAATTAAATGATAGCTGATTGACCCTGATGAGCCATATGCCAGTAAATGGGTGCTCCCTTGGGCCTGCCTCTACCACTGATTTAAATACAAATTATTATCGTAGATCTGGAAAACAGAGTTAGTATCTCTTTTGCATAAAAAACATCTGATATTATAAACATCTGATAATGTTTTTCTAGAACACATAGTTACTGACTTGATTTGAAGTGGTCGATAGAAATTCAGTATCATTTTTCCAATGTCAGAAGCAGAAGTCGTTACTGTGCAACTTTATCCCCCGTGGTTGCGTGGCCAGAATCTTCTCTCATTACCTCTGTCAGTCGGGCTTTTGGACAGAAGTTCAGTTGATTTGCATGCAGACCTGCTGACAGTTTCTGCTACTTCTGTGAACCCCAAAAGGCCCTTGTCTGCAAGGTTCTCCTCCTGCACTCACGTTAATGAAAATCTAAAATAGCCTTACAAGAGCTGGGTTACAAAATGTCTTTTTTCCCCACAAAAAAAAAAACATTTAAAAAATGCAGAAATCACTCGTAGCTTGTGGCAGTTTATGTCTGTTGAGGACCCCAGGATTGTAATATTAAAACTGGTATGCCGTTTTGCAGCCGTGTTGGAGACAAGTCAAGTCAGTGGTACTTTTAATGCAGCTGTTGTGGGTAAAGACTGAAATTTTCACTGGGAGATCTCTTTACATAACTGTGAAAGGTCTGTATTGACAAAATAGATCTGCTTTTGTTTGCCAGGGATTTCTTGAAAACTATAATGTGGACTGTCCCCTTTTTTCAGGGGCTGTCTGTTGACATTTCTGTAAATGACGGGTTTTAGTTTGTGTGGTTTTCAGCTGCTAGGATTTTCACTATGCTGTTATTATGGCTGTAGACACATAGTCTAACTTTCATGGAGGCATTAGATTTGTAAGATTAAAGAAATTTAAACATTTTATTTAATTATGAATATACACTTCTCATGTGTAATGATATAATTGATTGTACATTGAGCTGTATTACTTTAAATTTGAGTTCAGTGCTTCAAGCATGTTATCTTATAGTGAATTGATTTTGTTGAAGAAACTGTGTAAATGTGGACAGTAAACGTTTTTTAGTGTTTGTTTGTAACGAAATAACAAATCTTGCGTAAAATCATGTTTAATGCATTTTCTGAATAGCTTCAGCTAATTCTATTAAACACTTGGTGTTTCCACTGTCTGCAAAACTTTTAATCAATTGTAAATATTTATAGCATTTGTCAATGTGCTTATAATGTGATCGCTAGTTAAAGAATGACACTTAAGCGGTTAACTTTGCATGCGAGGGCTGGGTCTTCTGTGCTTAATGGTTACAGAATGTGGTTTTACTGAAATCTCACAAACAGTGCTACAGAGCATACATCACTGGGTGTTTTCTCTTTTCTTTATTTCTGCTGTCTGTTACATGAGAGAGAAGCAAGCAGCCTGTGGTCTGCCTCTCTCACTATGAGTGAACACTGTGCTTTTCATATTATTTTAATAAAATGTCACGTCCTATTGTTTGTTTTCTGTGGTTTTTGGCTTTCCACAGAAAGAAAAGCTCAGCTAGGGGATTTCACAGAGCCGCCTTAACCTGATGATTTGAGCGGTTCCTTTTGTCTGTTTTCAGTAACAAGCACCTATGGCTACAAGTTATTTACTCGTATGATTTTTAGGTGTCACTATGACTACAAGCTGGTGAATTTGAAGAGTTCCGTTACCGATAGGGCAGTTGCCAGAATCACATAGGCAAATATTTCCTTGGTTTTTGACTAAGCTGTTTTTCCTTTTAATTCTCCCAATTTTCCAGTTTTTTATTTAAATCATTGCAACTTCATTAAGACAAAAGCAGTAACAGTAAGCCTGCTAACATGACTGGTGATAGCCTACATGCCTAACATTTTTATTTTCCCACATTTCAGTAATATTTGTCACTGTTATAAAGTTAATTTCAGAAAACAGACCTGTGATTTTTAAAATGTGCATGCAATAAGGCCTGGTGAAGAGTAGTACACATTCTAGTGAAGTTCTTACAAAAGCCTACAGCATAATCAAGTTCCTTAGCAGATATGAGAGAGACATTGAGTATATCATGTTTGAAGTAGCAAAGGAACCTTAATTAGCAAAGGAGCCTGTTGGGTAGTATAAAAAGAAGAAGCAGACGTATTAAACCCAGAATAAATATATTTGTGTATTCATAGTTAAGTTGGGCCTCCGGTTGACTCCCGCGGTAAGCGCTCATTCCAAAGCAGAAGTGTGAGCCCTGCAACTAAGTGTTCAATGGTCAGCATTGGCGAGGCAATTGGCCTCACCGAGGATTGAGAGGCGGTAAGCTGGTGTAAGTGCAAAGACTGTTGCGGGTACAAAACCTGTTGCCTTCCCCTTCCGGTCGATCCCTTATGGGATAAAACACTATCACATAACTTAACCTTTGGTACTTTGTTTTGCTCATTTGTACGTACAAGTTACTGGTACTTTTGTTCACTTAGCCTGTATGTAGCTGTATTAACTATGAAGGATGAGTGCACAGTGGACTGACCCTTGCCTCTGGTGTTAATTGGAACAAATGTTCCTATTAACTATATATTCCTATCATAGCTGTTCAAACTTAGCTGTAGCTAAATGCATTTAAATACATTAGCTAACTGCTAGGCCTACCATACAGGCTTTCCTACAGTTCACTTGCTTTAGATAACTACTTTGCTTACAGTGCTTCAGCCAGTAGGTGAATAATGGTAAGAATGTCTAACCCAGATCCTACATGTTTGCAGTGCGTTAGCCAGCAAACTAATAACGGTAAGACAAACCCTTTAAAACCCAGATCCTACGTGAATAGTTATGCGTGCTTAGCGTTGTTTCCAATGATGGGTCGATATGTACAAATTACACTTGTTCCGGAAACTGGACCAGAGGTGGAAGGCAACAGGTTTTGTACCCGCAACAGTCTTTGTTCTGACACCAGCGAGTTCTGTTGGTCTCATCGCTCTCTAATGGCCGCCTTAGTTCGGACACACAAACAGAATATGCTGACCTCGTCATCATCCGATGACATGGTCAGTATGATTAGTGGTGGGTTTAACGTGAAAAATAGCGAGAATAGTCACATGAGTCGAAGAAGCCGTCTCCTCCTCACATCGGGAGCACAGAACTCTAAACTAAACTAAACTAAAAAGGAAGCTGCCTTCTCAAAACGGCACTTTTTCCATGGCCCAGTTTTTTCCCCCTCTGATTAGCCGAAGTGACGTGTCACAAGGGCTTGGTCATTTTGTCCCTTTTTTACAGTGTTGACTGCCACTGTAATTTTTACACAGGGACAACTGCTAAATTACACTAAATTTGCTATCATTAACAACCAGAGGTATAGGAGATAGCACACCCGTTGATAATACTAGAAGTAGCTTGATGCATATTTTGAATAAAATTAGCCTGACACATGTATACTTCACAGCACTAAGAATCCTACAGTAAATAAAAATAAAATAATCAAATAAAATTGCGAGCAAAGTAGCCAAATGGCAAAGCATGTTATTAATAATGTATATTAGCTCATAACCTTGTAGTCTCCAAACTCATGATGGCTTGCTTAGGAATTAGTAATTTACATTGACATTCTGGAGGAGATGTTGATTCTCTCTGTTTCTTGGCATATGAGTCCAGCCACTGCTATTTCCTATTTCAAACCAAACACTGTGGCATTCACCACAGTGGATGCAAAGAAAAACTATCTGTGGGTAAATCCCACACATTTGTTGACTAGTTTGAAATTTGAGGTCAAGCCTGGAGAGTTTGTCCCTTGAGAGTTTACAACTAAGCCATGATCTTGCATGGCCTTGCAGTGCTATGGGAAAATTTAATTCCCACAGCCTACATTCTTCATCCACTTTGGTTTTTATATACAGTATGATGAAGAAAACAGAGGCGTGATTCAATTATAATAATGCACATAAATCACAACTTCAACAATAGTTTTGCTGCAGACCTCAAGGAAATAAAATATTATAGTACCATTTATACAGTATAGTGAAATGCTGTATGCTTTGCTGATTTGTCCTGTTTTCTCTAGTTACGCCTACTTGTTCAGGACAAAGTCATACAGAGACAAATTCAGGACTGAAAAAAGTTGAATTAGGTTAACCACAGACAATTATTTCTGTTCAGGCTTCATCAGTATTTAATCTATTTTTTGTTGTCTGGGCTGCTACAGTATGTGCACATCTACAGTTAACACAATTTTTTCATCAGGCAAGCTGGGCGGAAGTACGTGCCTAAAGTACTTTCTTTAACCTACAGTGGTCATTTCTCATTGTTCTTCTCTGTTTGAATACTAATTGCCCTCAAATGAGGAGTCTAGTAACAACATGTGGGTGTGGAGCCTCCTGTTAACTGTTCTCTATTCTCTTATTGCTTTTGCTAGCTGGACTCCCATTCACAATACTCACACTGCTACACAATCCATTCAAACGAGGATTTTTCTGTAACGATGATTCAGTCAAGTACCCCTTTAAAGAAGACACCATATCCTATCAGTTGTTAGGTGGGATAATGATTCCCTGCACAGTGCTTGCTGTAAGTCATTTTGCTTTGCCTCCTAAATGTGCCATTTCTGCTCTGTCTGCTCATCTGCTGTTGTATGAACACCATCGCTGCTGGTGGCGTATACCTCAGCATTAAATGCAATGTACCTTACTATGTAGTGCTTACTATACCCATATCATTCCTCTGCTGTCTTTGCACAACAACAGGTTCATCCACATTAAAAACAAATGCATAACAAAATAATGGTGTCAATGAGACACAAATAAAAGGCTTATAATTAGGAATGATCTGGAAAATGGCCATATTTGCAAGGTATGAATCCATACAGCAATGCACTCTGGGCCCATCTGATAACATTTCCGTATGCATTTATTTCTCATGTGGAGAATTCTGTTCTACTCTACACACCTAACATTGTACTTCTCTGGTACCAGTTGACACACTGCAAATCGACCTGATAATGGTGGTTATGATCTTTAAAGTTACAAAAATTTTGTCACCGCTAGAATTTAAACGAATCTCTTCACTATTCATATGCTTGAATTGACTGAGAACAAGAAAACAAATATAAAACCATTTACAAGTAAGCACCTCACACTAGAAAACAACTACCGTGAGGTCCATAATGTTACCGTAAAACAGTTTTTACAGGTACACTGCTATCCTTGCAACGTGGCCTCTTTTTCCTCTTTGGGGAGTTGCTTTGTTCTTGTCTGTGGTGAGAAAAATGTAAAGAGAAGGATGGGTAATATGAGATCTACAACCGAGTTTCTGCACATTTGCAGTGTGAATACTTGCACCAAGATGAAGTAATAAAGAAAGCGAAAACAATGGCAGATTACAGATTACTTATAAAATTATGTATGCACTCATATAGGCTACATCGATCTAATGTTAAATTCTTGTTTTTCCTTTTCTAGCACAACATTCCTTGTGCAAAAATAGCGCAACAAATATAAAAACAACTCTCACTTCTCAACCATTTTCCTAGACAAAGACTAAATGGACCTGAACTGAAGCTAATCCAATCATTTAATCTCTGCACACTGTTAACATTTAGAATATTTTGCATTTCAGATGTGTTATGGAATCTGCCAGTGTTATTGCACCATATGCTTTATTCGGTGTCTGGAATGGTAACGATGTTAGGCTGTCCCTACGTTATTTTCCTCCCCACTTTTGAAGGGTTGTGATGAATAATTTGGTATCATGTCTTAAACTCAGTATAACTAATTTACGCCTTAGCTGATATCGAATATTGAAAAGCAAGAAATAGTTTCTGAGTCAGGGGATTTTAATTATCTTCCATTTTGTCATGCTTTGACATCAGTGCCTCTATAATTAATGAGCTATGATGTCATGGATTAAATATATAAAATTTTCAAGTCATTGTTCTCAGTAAATAAGACTATAATGCATAAACCGGTAGAATTTTTAATTGTTCCCATAACCCATTTTAATGCCCTCTTTTTTTATTAATTATTATTATTTATTAGCAAGAGGCTAATGCAGAGCAAATATTTACATAAATCAGACTCCACACAGTGTGAAATTTCATACCTATGTATGTGGGGTCTCTGTGTTATTGTGTGACCAATAATTGTTATTGTGTGACCAATAGCAGTTTTTTAAAGGCAATGCAACAATTTGAAATGATAAGCTTCTGTAATTTAGTGGGCAGTGGGAGCTGGAACACAAGTGATTGTGGGTTCACTTTATTTGTGTCACAAGAAATGTTTGATGCACATCCATCTCCAGCTGTGTCTTTTTTAAGTAAATCAGTGATGGCTGCATTGTGAAGTACCACTTGAATTTTCTCTGTCTCCATACGGTTTGCTTTCCTGTCATTGCTGCATTGCAGATGTATGATGTAGCCAAATTCAGTGGACACTCAGTCACGGCCTAATATTTCATTTTTTTGCTAATTGTTACCTACTGTCTCTTAACTGGAATTTGTAACTGAAGTGTTGGCAACATTTTGCATCGGGATTCCTTGATGTTGGCATAATGGTCATTTTTATTGGGTGATACCAAACATTATTTGTTCAAAATAAATTTTGATAAAATTGGAGAACTCTTCTGGTAGGGTATATTTGTGTAAAATGTTGCCAACAAAAGCATTACTCAATAAGTGATGACTGTTTTGGCAAGTTCTGTGCTTCATATATGAATGAAACTGAATGATGGTGGCTGGAATTTGTGGCATTAATCCATGTTCACCCATCTCATTCTTACAGATGATCTTTGGGGAGTGCCTTTCAGTGTATTGTAAGCGTGTCAATTCAAAGTCATCTTTTGGCAATAGCTATGTGGCCTGTGTTTATAAGGCAGTGGGCACTTTTTTATTTGGTGCTGCTATGAGCCAGTCCCTGACTGACATTGCCAAGTACGCGATCGGTCGGCTGAGGCCACATTTCTTGGATGTGTGCAAGCCAGACCAGTGGGACCAGATCTGCAAAGTCGATGTCTACGTCGAAGATTTCAACTGCACCGGCGACAAGACCATGGTCAATGAGGGCCGGTAAGTGATGCTGAGATTGAAAATATTTTCCATAAATCTGATAAAATTGTCTGAATTTTTTCTTCAACTTAACTGTAGAAAGAAAAGCTTCCTTATACACTATATGGCCAAAAGTATAGTGTGTAAGGACACCTACATCTCATCCAAAATTATGGGCATTAATATGGTGTTGGTTCACCCTTTTCTGCTATAACAACCACCACTCTTCTGGGAAGGCTATATACTAGATGTTGGAGCATTGCTGTAGGGATTTGCATTCATTCAGCCATAAGAGCATTAGTGAAGTCTGGCACTGATTGGGCGATTAGGCCTGGCTCGCATTTGGCTTTCCAATTGATCCCAAAGCTGTTGTATGCGGTTCAGGTAAGGGTTCTGTGCAGGCTAGTCAAATTCTGTTGCTGTAACATTAAGATTCGCCTTCACTGGAACTAAGGGGTCAAGCCCAAACCATGAAAAACAGCCCCAGATCAAGGGGTGTCCGGATACTTTTGGTTGTAGAGTATGTGTAAAGGTACAGGTACTGTATGTTTAGATTGCATTTTATAAGCCATATCTGCACACAAAACAGGATAGTTATAAAATCACTATTAACTAATTTTATAGTGACTCCTGAAAAGCAGTGTACCTGGTTTCTACCAGTGTCCCTGTGTTGCCATAGTTACGGAGTGTCGGGGGGCTGGGTTTATCATGATCCTTTAGAACAAGAACATTTATGTGGCCGCAGGTCTAACTCACGAACTAAACAGACATGCATTTTGAATTTTATATTGATCTGCTCTTTGACCAGTGTGATCACTCTCACATAATTCTTTAACCAATGAGCAGAATTCCAATCTTAAACAAAGCTGTTCACTTCATCTCCATGCACACAATGCTAAGTGTCCTTTCGCCTTTTTGAACTGTGAAAGATGCCAGGCTGCCCCCCACAATTATTTTACATTTGCACAAAGACAGAATAACAATTGAAAGGAAAGTTAAACAACTGAAATTCAATTTTTAACTTTTCTCCCTTCAGTAAATAATTGCATGACAACATTCAGTAATTTTGCCCATGTTGGGATGAGATAGCTTTTTAAGAAAAGAAGTAGTAGAACTAATGTGACTGGAAGTGACAAAACATGAAACTAATTGCGTGCCTCAGAGCCACAATGGTTTTTCATGAGAGAAGCAAGACTAAGGCCTCGTCCACATCCTGTTCCATCTACTTTCAGTGTTCTTCTGTTAAAAATCTTGAGCAACACTTTTTAGCTAGCAAGATTTAGTTTTTTTTTTTCTCTGTGTTTTTTTTTTTCCTTGTCATGATACCTATTTCCAGTATGCCAATTAGAAACAAATGCACAAGCACATTAGTCAGGGTGGAGTGCTTAATGAACACACTCAGATTATTCTGTGAACTTGAATCACACAGTTTGGAATTCAAGTCTGTACAGGGTCATACTTATAGAAGGTGTGGTTCCTATAGCTACTGTAATATAGGAAGATAAATCTGACTCATGTTCTCAACTGTTTCAATGAGTGTGGGAGTCATTCGTGGAACGAGTAAATCAAGCATGGCTCAAAAGCTGCGGTTCTGAATAAACCAGGATGATCTTGCAGCCATCCAAGAATTGAGCATTGGAAACCGAAGCTCAAGGATGGTGCCATGTTGCTGTCTAAAATTACAGGTTTCCTGGAACTGAAAATGTATACCCAACCAGTGTTACATTCCAACCCTTGTAATGAAACGGGCTTGAATCTTTTACACATGGTGTCATGCTGCTTTTATGCATGTTTCTTTTCTTTGGACCTAAAGTACAGTACATGCCATGTTAATGGACATTTGGCATTGCCCATGTGACTTGTGAGGCGTGACTGAGGCATGCATGCTGCTCTGCTGCTGGTTTTATGATTTATCTGCCCTGTGCCTGGGAAAGTTGACCAGTGGATAATATAATCCCGGCCTAATACTACAGCTGACATGTAGCTGACAGCAGCCCCCCCCCCCATTCACTACACGTATACTCCAGGTTTTAATTCAGCAGTTCCTTATCACAGCCATCTATGGGCGGATCCTCTACTTCCCTGCTTAAGTAAACAGGAAGGCCCTAAATCCGACAAATAATTCAGCCTCATTTTCTGGTACTGCTTCAACATCCCCTGTCGTGTTGGATTACAGACGCCAATGGATGTGACATTTTGCTAGGTTCAGTCGCCAGGAAAAAGGTGTGTGTGTGTGTTATTCTAGTGAACAATGGGGGGAATATATCAATCAACGACAATGGTGTATGGGGGTTTGTTTCTCCGTGACCAGTCAATGCAACTGCACAAACTCCCATATTCATTTTGTCTTTTGTTTTGCAGGCTCTCCTTCTATTCTGGTCACTCTTCCTTCTCCATGTACTGCATGCTTTTCCTAGCAGTAAGTATGAACTCTGAGAAAAATGTTTAATTAATTTACAATTGTTGGTCTGCCATCTTATTTAATGGTCGGAAGGGGAGAGGTCAGTTTCACTTTTGAAAATGTCTGAGGACAGTGGTCTTTTCAGCCCGGACAGAGAGATTTCCTTTCTGAGAACCGAGCAAAGACATGCACACTATACGCACTCACGGATATGTGAACGACATTGTCTGTACACAGATTCAAAGTGGTGTGTAGTCTCATTGTTCCTTTTATTGTGTGTCAGTTTCATTTATTCTAATTCATTGTGTTTCAAGGTCTTGTTTCTTGCCACAGAGGTTACTGACAGCAAGGCAATCCTATGGGCTTTTCACCTTTCTTCCTATAATGCCAGGAAGCACTGTGTTCATTTACTGACTGCAATGATGATAACAGAACCACCAATGAGACTATTTTTAACTGGCTGCTGATAACCTTAAAAGCACAAACTAATCAGGTTTTTTTTAGAAGTCCAAATAGCAATGCAAATAGTCTTCTGTTCCTAAGCAGTAGTGGCAATACATGGTATATGTTTGAAGGTGCTGTGTTACATTGCATTAAATTATAGTTGTTATATAATCAAGACACTATATGGAAAATTCTGCAGTTGTACATCACCTTGGAATTATGTATACAGTCACTTATTCATTCTGCTGCCATTATGCCACACAGGAAGCTGTATAATAGGATGAAACTATTGCCGAACATTCCTTTCTATTTATAGAGGAAATGTCCATCATTTCTGGTGAACTGAATGAACCAACCAGTGAAGGGTAGTGTTCTCTGACCAGTACCGTAGGTTAAATTTACACAATGTTTATGTGGTACTGGGGAAGGGGTGAATGTACGTTATAGCGATTTTGTTTTTTATACATCTGTATAGCCTGTACTAAGGAAAATCATAAAATGACATTAGAAGAGACAAACCTCTGCAGGGATTTAACCTTTAGAATTCAAATTATAAGAATACATTTTTAAAATATATATCTGTAAGTTCTTTAGTCATGGCTACTCAACCATTGCCTTTATCAAACATTTTGTCTCTCTTCTATTAACGTGAGCCTACTAACGGTTTAAAGAAGTGTATAAAACCAACTGGATTATATTTTTTGAGGACGGGACTATAGGTAGACCTGACTTAATGATCACAGTGCACTACGCAACGCAAAGAAAACTTCGCATCTATAAAGATTGACCTGCATTTGTGTTACATCACAGGCCATAATATATCACATGGTAATCCCAGGATTTAGCATAATAATACTCTGGCATTAATATTTATTTCTGTAGCAGTTGACCATATCCAGCACTATTTATATGGTTTACACCTGTTCACAGAATCTATTTATACATCTGGCCTTTTATTGAAGCAACTCAACTTCAGGAATTTATTCACAGGTACAACTGCACGGGTCCTTCTGAATGGAAAGTATCTCCTTTGGATTAGTATCTGTGTTTTAGGCACTGTGCCCCATCACACCACAGTAAATCCAACCTCATCTGATAAGAACATGGAATTTCTCTGTTCATGCTGTGGAATTATAGTGTCAGTGTGATGTGGCAAGTCATGTGTGCTTCACTGGCTCCATATGACAACTTTTCACACATTTATTGAACTTGCTCTGCGGGCTTGAGGTCATTGAAAAGCAAGCGTACAGTCTGCAGTGTGTTAGGTCTGGGCCAGTGGAAGAGGTTGTTTAGTTTAAATAAATGGTCTATTTTCAGATAAAGCATTTCCGATAACACAGCTGTAGGTTCTGTAACCAAGCAAAATGAACTTTTAAGATGTTTTCAGGGGTAACCAATCTTAGTTTTGGAAAGAGGATGTTTTTTTTTTTGTTTGTTTTTTTTTTCCTCGAGCTTTTGGGTTAGCTTCCTACTGAAGCAGAGGAGATAACCATGCACATCACATCACATCTAATCAGAGGCCATGAAAAGAAGCCTGATATTTGGCTTGGACCATTTGATTTTGCTCAGAAAAAAAGCTTGTGTCAGAGCATTTAAGTCAGCTGTATTGAATGAGACCATGGGCAGAGCGAAATGAACCCATCTCTCAAATCTTAAACATGAATAACTGCTCACACAACACCATGGAATGCAGCTGCAGTGTGTCTCTGCAACCTGATTAAAATTCGCTCAAGGCTCATTTTTCCTGCTGAATCCCTTGTAAGCTGTTGCACCAGTTGGCGCACATCCACTGATGAAGTCAGCTGGGGCTAAACCCAGATTCCACGTGCACACTAAACACTGCAAGCTTACTCCAGATCGCCCCCCACTGGGACGTGAAGTCATAGCACGAACAGAGTATCAGGTCAAGTCAGAAAATATGGCCTCATGCACAGCACTCGCCAAGTGTCATATTTCCTAGTAAAGAATTTTGCCTGTTGTTCTTCCCACCGCTCTAGTAGTACATAGAGGGACTGGATTAAAGTACACAGAATCTGGGATAATTTATGTTTTCATTTAGAGTAGGGTGTGGAATAAACACAATAGGCAGCCATTTAGTACTGTCCTTTTTACATATGTGTAATTGTGTGCATTAACGATTATTTCTGAAACGGTTAACAAAGAAGCAATGGAGAGCACAGTTTTAAGGAAAAGCACAAGCAGTTTTTATGAAGGAAACACTTACAGACATATCGAGCCACGTGCTTTCAGCCACCCACATACAATCCTTCGGTGACAATGCCAAAAGTTACAATACCTCTCTGTGGCAGAACGACAGCCTCACTCTGTCTCCTCTGACGGGGAGGGAAGAGTGTGTCTAGCCTGGAGAGCAAGCTGTGGAAGGGCACTGGCTGGCTGCTGAAGAGGCTGTGGTCAGACTGGGGTTTGCGGTAACCAGAAAGGCCCGGCTCAACGTGTTGTTTATTATGGGAGGGCTGGCTTGCGCGGCGGCTCCCGCCACAGCGACGGGGTTGAGAGGGAACAGAGTAGCTCGGGGCACTGCTGCCCTGCATCTCTGGGGCCACAGAGAGACCTTATTGAAAACAGGCTGTGAGGACGCCCACAACACCCGGCATGCGGTGCCCACCCAAGACACAAACAATACCAGGCGCACAGACTGCGCCATCCGACCTTTTGGCCAGTTGACTCCCATGGCAAAATGTCAGTCGGGGAGAGGCGAGATCGGACACAGCCTGCTCTCGGCATTGACGTCTTTCAGAGCCAGTACACTTGGATTTCCCTCTTAGGCTTACGATGTGAGAGAGGAGGTCTGTCGTTTCTTTCAGCCAGACCCAAATGTAAAAATGGCGTGACTGAATTGTTTTTGAAGGCAGACCTCAGTCTCCCTTTGCTCTGTTGCTTTTGGATAACATCTAAAAGGCAAATGTTGCTATTTGCATCTGGGAAGGAGGAATGAGCTCAACGGCGGCTGGCTTTCAGCTGGGGTGACGGCAGGAAGAGCAGACAGGCAGCACATCCAATCAGACAAGCTGCAGACCGCTTAAACGTCCATGTTGACTTTTCCAGCACGTGGCCCAGAAAACAAGGACTGTAAACCAGTATATGCATAAATGGTTCTCCTCTGTAAGGTGAAATCTAGAAGCAAACACTGATGTAGAACAAAATAGTACATGAACACGTACAGTTTAATGCTACTGAGAAAGAGCTAGATCTAGAAAGTGGTGAATACAGTATGTATTATGATGATGTATAAATACGTCAGCTAGCCATCTAAATACACTATGTATGCCTAACGGAACTGAACAGAAGATACCCTCCCAGACATTTTTTTGTTGTTGTTGTTTTTTGCTTATTTACTGTTGCTGAAGAAAATGGCTAAATATTATTACGCCGAATAAGATGTACAGTATATGGACTTGATTTGTGTCGTTCAGAAGCTGAAACTGCTCAATTCTAGCTGAAAACAATAAGGCTTATGATACTAAATTCATATTTACATATCCAGCATTGACTAATCTGCCGAACACAATGTTATTAAAGTAAAGCATGGGATGTTCGTCTCAGCGATTGACTCCATTCCCCCCCCCCGCCCCCCCAGCTTTATATTCAGGCCAGGCTTCAGGCCGAGTGGGCCCGGCTGCTCCGGCCCACCCTCCAGTTCTTCCTGGTCGCTGCCTCTGTGTACGTGGGCCTCTCCCGCGTGTCGGACTACAAGCACCACTGGAGCGACGTCCTCACTGGCCTGATCCAGGGAGCCCTGATGGCCATACTTATTGTGAGTATGCACCAGGGCTGTCGCCCTGGAAACAACGACTCTGCATCAACTTATCTGCGGTGATCACACAGTGGATTATATCAGTTGTGACAGTTTATTTTATTTTGTGATCCAACAGGCATGAGATTCGCCAATTTTATTCCATGCTCGCATTTGGGGGTTTAATTCTAGCGCCATCGCAGTTTCTGTACTGTCGTTCCATTACTATCAGTAACCCTTTCCCCCATCTGGATTCAAATGAAAAATGAATAGCACATTTCTTAATTAAAAATGTAAAACGTGCTACAGGAAAATTAAATGGGACAAATGGGTTTGTAGAATTATGAGATATAGGACAAATGTACAATTCCATTTGACACCTGTCCTCTGTCCACCTTGCAGGTTGTATTTGTGTCTGATTTCTTCAAAAAGCCAGTGGTGCCAGCAAAAGAGGAGGAAATACCACACACCAGTTTACAGGAAACCCCCACTAATGGAAACCATTTTGGCAGTAGCCACTAAGACAAGGAGGACTCAAGTGGACACCCTGTGAATGTAACCCTGCTTCTCACTCCCCAGACGGCATATACAAGTCTGGAGGCTGAACTCATTATGGACTATGTGTGATAATGTCAAATATTGCCTTGGCTGGACTGCTACTACTGCAACCGAAGCACCCTGTGTATTCCTTTACAATAAGCACCCATATTATGTACATGTGCTTGCGATGAAAACACCTCCATTTTAACTTTTTTTTTACTGTTCCATATATATAAAAGCAATATGCAAAATTATTTTTTATATTAAAATAGTTTTAGAATTTTATGTACAAATTTGTGTTTCGCGATTTTTGAAAAATTAAAAACCCACTATGCTTAGTAACACAAATAAAAAAAGTCAGCACATTTTTGTCCAGTCTTTTAATGAACACTTAAAAACTGTAGAGGGATGATGTCTGGTCACTGTATGTACTAAGGTGTAGCCTGGCAGAAGTTATGATTTCAAATGGTCTTTAAAGACCAACAACAGCCATTTCTGTTGACATGTGACACCAACTGTAAAACGTCACACTTGTTCCTATTGTAAAGCAATTGTAGGTGCCACCTTGACAGAATGGACAGACCCAAAAAGGGTTTGTTGTCCTGAAATTTGAATAAATCCTTGGATTTACTTTGTAACACTGTTGTAATTAAATACATAACTATGGTTTGTGGCGCTATTAAAAGATCATATGGGCAGATTTTCAGATATGGGGGAAAGATACACAATAACAAGAAATGCACAATAAATAATTGTTTCCAGTGGGGGCTATCTGGTAGTATGCAACACAAAGTGCTACAAGGGAGGAAAGCAAACAACCGTCTGCACTCTCATACAACCCCCTGAGGTAGGTGGGGCTTAGCTGTGGAAGAAAAAAAATAATTTTGGGCTGTTGGGTAGCTCACACAGTAAAAGGACCCCTTTTGGTACGTGCGTGAGCACCATAGTCTTGAATAAAATCTAACCAGTGCCAGCTGTGGCCGGCAGCCCGACAGGGGTGCCACACAATTGGCTTTACATTGCCCAAGGGATATATGGGAGGGACTCTGATAGTGGGGATAGCGTTGTTCATTGTTCAAGTGACCCCTGTTAGCCATCCGGGCGCCTATGGCTTGCTTCCCACGCACACGTATAATTGGGTCTCCTCTGCTCGTGCGCAGCTTGTGGCTGCGGTATGAAAAGAAGCAGCTGGCTGACACCGTGTGTTTTTAAGGAGAACTGCGAGTTGTCTTCACTTTTCCAAGCTGTCAGCAGGGGTGCATATGATCATGCTTGTACATACAGTAGTTTGCGAATTGCACATTCCAAATTCAGCTGGGATTTGAGATCCCAAATATTTAATTGAGAAACAAAAAGAAAATAATTCCAGATAACTAGCTGTTCCTACCTCTGTACCACTCGCCATTCACAGACGCTCAGATGGACACAGCTTGTGCTGGATCCTTCTCTCCTCTCTGCAGACACCCTTAGCTGCCGGACCCATCTCTCTTAGCAGCTCCGCCAGACACTTTGTGCAGTGAATGATGCTTCCTGCAGACAGAGCAGGGGGAGAGGATGAGTCACTGGGAACAGAATATAGCCAAAGAAGCCAGGTATTCGTACTGTGAAAGACAACCAGTGCACCCCTGAAAGCCTAATGATATATGAGTGTACAGTGGGCTTTGGACAGACTGATGCAGGCTCTTCAAATCATCCTCCAGTAGCAAAACTCAGTCATTTACTTTGAATTCTGATTTTTTCTCCCTTTCTTAATCAGAGGTTTTCATTATTTCCCTGTTGTTTTTAACTTCAATATTTTAATGATTAACCTCTTCTGTAGCACCCCTCTTTTTAACACAAGCCTGAAAATGGCATACACCAAAAAAAGGTCACTATTTTTTTAAACTCTTTTGACTACAGGCATAATCCTGGTCTCTTCTGAAAGGTAACCATTGGATTACTCTAAATACTACTGAGACAAAGTAACAGATGCTCAAACAGTGGAAATGGAAGTTTTTTTTTCACCTGTTAGATTTATTTATTTTTAGTGGATGCAGATGCTTATGGCTGTGCCTGGTGGGCTTAGAAACACAAAGGAGCCACAGCCACAACACTGGACAAGTCCTGGTTCAATTTATGTTGACAATACCACGAAAAAGGGTCATGCTGCATTGTTTTTTCTGAGCTACATATGTTTAGGCAAGTTTCCAAAAAGGCCATTTGGAGACTCCAGAAATATTCACTTAGACGAGTGATTTTCACGTCTTCTGTTTAAACTTCGGCATTGCAAAATAAATTTTTGTTGTAAAACAACCTTTGTAGGGATAAAGCTTTAAAAACTTTTTTGCAGGTGCATAACGTTTTCAACGTGCATACTGAAAAAGGTATGGATGGTTTATTCAGGAGAAACAATGTGTGTCCTTTCATGGAAGCCTAACAACCGATACACAGTTTGAAACATAATTAAATTACCAAAAATCCCTCTCAGTCAGCACTAAAATAGCTTGCCACTGGCTGGCAGTGTACTGGGCAGAAGTTATTCAGTGCCTGTTAATTCGCTGTGGGTCCCATTTGCTATATGGAGCGATTGCTTGGTCAGTACTGGTCACTGAAGCTTATTGGTGGGCTCATCTGATAACATTCCTTTGTACGCCATACTTTTGCTGTCTATGCCACAATGATACTTCCTCCAAATAATTGCTAAGTAAACAATATTCTACAGACTGACCAACATACAGACATGCATAAATAGAGAGATTATTCTACTTCCATTTCCAGGAATCTGCTTCATTAATTAGACCCATGAGGCCTACAGTTACTTAATCTGCCCTCTGACGTCATGGCCAGTTACTGGAAAGCTGGTGTGTAAAATGAGAGCTCCACTGTTTCTGATACGATCTCCTCATTAGAAGCACCTCCTAGATGCATGAATCAACTGACCCCTTTTCTGCCTTACAACAGTTTCAGCACTAATCTAAGAATTATATTGCCCATCTTTTTTGATGAAAATATACAACCAACTATTACATGTAGTTAAATATTGTTGGGTATTTTTAAAGTTCATGTATTTCCAATGTTCCTGAATAGAAAAGGAATGGTAGACCACTGTAGTGGATGACCAAAAAATATTTTCAATTGTGAAGAAAAACCCCTTTTCACTAGCCAACAGTCTAAGAGTCTCCACATCTACAACTCCAGGATATAGGCATAGATGTGTCAATGGCTACCATAAAGAGAAGGCTACACCAGCAAGAGCTCAGTGGGTTTACAGCAAGATGCAAACCACTAGTACGCCTCACAACCAGAACAGCCAAGAGTTCATTAAAAAAAAGTACATTTAAAAAACTGGGCCAGGGCCAAAAAGTGGAATGACTGGTCAAGTCAGTCTCCCGTCCTGAATTCAAATGAACATGCGTTTTACTTGTTAAAGGCAAGACTGTACCTGAAGGCCATGGACATTAGATTTAGAGAATGAGGGGCTTTAATTGATTCAGCAGCAGCAGAACCAACCTTGAGAGTCAAATCCATGGCACCAAGAATAATCACCATAGACCGTTCTGAAAGTATGACATCAAGAGGATCCACTGGTGTCACTAAATAACATCGAGAAACTGCCAGCAAAGGGCAAGCTTTGTTGGCAGAAACACCAGCCAGCAGAATTCTTTTCTCCAAGGTTAAATGAATACAGGATTCTACATTTAACTGAACATGAGTTAGATTTTTTTTTTCTTAATTAATAGAGTCCGAGTGTTTTGGACCTATATTTGTATACTTATGAAACTGACATGCAGTCAATACTCTTTGTTTGTGTTGTAAAACTTCATCATCTTGCACTTTTGACTGAACATGAACACTCTGTAAAAAGTGTCATATCACGAACACTGGGGTCGGTGTGGTCTGAGGTATGTCTCCTCTTCTTCATCTAACTTGGCCTCTGTGTACACAAAGGTGTATTCCTGATTCACCAAACGTTAATTTGAAAAGAGGCAGAAGCATGTGCAACAGCACATTTACCGTTTTTGCACATATAAATGCACAAGCGTGCGGGCACACACACACACGCACACACACATTTAAAAATGGCAGCAAAGCTCAATAATATCTTCATTATACAGACGTGTGGGTGTGAGCTTTGGTGCTTGAAGACAGGAAATAAAATTGACTTGGCAATGGGATGTGTTGTTACTGTTTACTTGCCTGCATACACTGTTTACTTGCATACACAAACTGGGAATCGTTCACAGATTGCTTCTGGGCACTGACCTATTCCAGTCACGTTGAGGTTACCTGCACCTTATGCCAGCAGTGAAGTCAACTGTGTATCTTGGCACCCCTTCAGAGAGGGAGAGCATGGTAAATCACATCAGCGTCCTCAATGTACATCTAGGGCCAACTGACCAAATTTTTAAGCAAGGCTGAATTATATTCGCAGCACAGGTCTGAGCTGTACTTGTAAAGTATACTTCTATATTTGCTTGCCACAAGTATTAGCAAGTAAAGCTACTGGGGCAAAGTTTCAATTTAACATTTAGCAGAGCAATAAAATACAACCGCAGAGTGAGGTTTACATGCTGATGGTGTGGGGTACACACTTTCCTTAAGCTTAAGCTTGGCTTAAAAGGTAAGCGTTTCTGAATAATTTTGGTATGCTTGTTCAAGAATGTCATTCTCCAGTCTATAAAACTATTCACACTGCACACACAAGCCAGATTTCTCACTGATCCAAAAGCCAAAAGCAGTGACTGGCAAAGTGAGAAACAGAGATATGAGATGAACTCCCTTTATAATGAAATTCTATGTCAAGTGGTCCTGGTCAACAAAACAGGCTGGCTGAGGCTACAAAAAGCCATTGTGGGGGAGGGAGGGAAAGTAAGCCAGCTGTGTTAGTGCATGTCATGCAATAGACTCACACAGAGACAAAACAGCACAGTGCCAGAGATGAGCGAGAGGCGGTCTCAGGCAAGCACTGGGCCATTGTTCGCCTGCAGCTGGCGTATCTCTTCAGCGTCCCGGCCCCCGACCTTTAACACCGCACTGATCCGCACTCGGACCTGCCGGAGACCTGGCCACTCGCGCGAAGTCAATATTTGCACTGTCTCCCCCACCCCACCCCACCCCCAGCCCCGATCCCGACGGTCGACTCGGCAGGGAGGTGCGAGAAAAGGCTGACTGTGCACGGGGTGTCTTCTCCAAGAGACACTGACCATCCATCATCTCCAACCTACCCCCACATCAGTATCTGTCCAGCAAAAACAGCACTTCCTGCCATTAGCATCAGAGCAATCACTTTAATCTGCTCCAGTCAAGAAAACACTCCTAACGCCTGTAATGCCTTACTGTTATACCCTTACTGTTTGAGATCAGGGTCTCAAAGAAAGAAAAAAAAGAGGTCACTGCTTTTCACAGTTATTCAGCAGATTGGTTTTGGAAAGCTGAGAAACTGGGTTCAAGACGAGATGGGTATGTTATGGGTCAATCAACATGGAAACAGTTCAAATGATACATCGGGGGGTCGTCTCACAAATTTCCCAAATATGTGTTACTTTTTTAATCTCCAACCTGTGAATCACGTTTTATTGCTATGGTGTTATGTTCTGCTTTGTTAGTCATTGTTACAAAGAAAACATTTCATTCTAACGATTGTTTCCAAAAATAAAGCATGATGAATTCAAATAGCTATCTTAAAATAAACAGTCATAAAAGAAGTGCACTTACAATTTTTTAAAATATTTTTGGCATGCTTGTTCAAGAATATGAGGCTCTAGCCTAAGCGAACTGCAGCGATTCACATCACGCCCTCGGTTCACCATCTGCCGGTCTGGTTAGGTTGGTCAACTAGTCAGGTGGCTCTGCCCTATCACCTATGCAGCCCCATTGGCTCTGTGTAAATGAGTCGTGATTTCACCAGCCTGATGCTCCAGTTTCAGGGCAGAGCTCCAGTTGGGGAAGCTGTGCCAGCCCCACTCTGGCAGCTGAGTGACAAGGCAGCTGTGCATTCTCCCAATGAAGTGCCCTTGGTCCTCACAAGCCCGCAGACAGACTACAACACATGTGCATAGCACATCTCAAAGCCCGCTCTCCCTCCCTGCTGGGGTTTCCCAACAGAACACACGAAACAGAGTTCTGGAAAGGGGGGAACCAAGACCATGCCATTAAGAATGAAAAGTGAGGACTCCTGAGCCACTGGGGACAAACACTATAAGTAATGCCTTTATACTGATGCTGAGGAGACTCCAATAGTCAACAAACAGTCTGGCACACACATATGCAACAAAAATATATTGAAAAATATATTACAGTATAGCTTATAATACATTTCGGTCTATGGTGACACTACAAGTACATTTTCCAGGATACACCTATTGCAACGTATTCTGCCAAATAAATGAAATGTAATGTAATGCATCACTATAGTGACACATACATTTATAGTAATAACTGTGGTGGAGTTATAGTAATAACTGGGGTAGAGACGGAGTACAGCAGGTGTCCACCTTTACTGCCTAATTACAGTACAATTTCAAGGTCAATCAATCCCAGAATGCCCTCATAAGTGTTCAGGTGCCAGCAAGGGTCAAACCATGCAACATATAACACCACCAAAATATTGTTTTTATCATTTAATAATACATTCTGGTGGTTATATTCAGGCCTGAGACCAAAGTGGCAATAATTGGTATATTTTGCAATATATTTCATATATTATTCTATACATTTCTCAGTACAAATGTAAACATATTGCTCATCATAAATAGGTTATCTTATTTTCTTATGTCACTATCATGGCTTGTTTGATATCATTAGTATGGGTAGATAAATTCTTGAAACACAACTCTCTGGTCACTTACAAGTTGCACTTGAAGAACTAATTTACAATAGGGTACAAAAGGGGACAAAAGGGAGACCCTGTACTAGTGCTTTCCCCTACTTCCCAGGCTCTTCTCTGGCCCTACTGTCCACTCCAGCTGCACAAACATGTTGGGCATTAAGATCCACAGTGCCAGTCCTCACAGAGGGTCAGTTAGTTTGTCTTTGGGCCAACCAGAGAGAGCCCCCAATCCCAGAATGCTGAGTGGCTGCCTGTGGTCAGTAGGGAAATGCTATGAGTCACCTCTCCAACCACACTCTGCCTGAACCCACACTATTTACATTGGGCTGGGAATGGCCACTTATGTTCTCAAAGCACTCAACAGTTGGTCTGTGCCTTTCATGTCCTCAGTAATCAAAGTGGCGAATTATGCTGGAATTACTATACTAGACCCAAATGTATTCAATAACATATCCTGCTCTGTTCTACTAAAACTTGAGGCACTACACTAGTGTTGCATACCTTTCTAAATTGTTTCTGGATCTGCATTATGTTTAACCTGCATTTGTAGTGACTTTCCATTTGACTGAAAAACAAGACCTGTTCATTTGTGGGCTGACCTTCATAAATCAAACAGCAACTGCAATCCATAATCTTTACAGCGGCCCAATATAAGTTCTGACTAAGCGTTACCCTGACTCCATAAGTATAATTAAATAAATGTACAATGCCAATTTAGAAGCTGGAGCAGAGATGGACAGAGAGGTTTCAGGTCTTGTCCTGTCTGATTGGAAAGATTTAAAAGGTATGCAAAGCCATGAAGAGTGCTTAAAATAGACCCAACACTTTTCAACTCCACCCTTCCCCAGGGCCGGCACTGTCCTTGATAACCGGGGAAACGTGATTACATGAACACAGAAAACAGAAGTGTTCATGGGTAACTTGTGCAGTGAGATCAGGAGACTGTATGGGCAAAAGTCTGTTCAACTGAAAATGCAGCAGGGAGAGGAAGATACACATCTTACTAAAGTGCCCATGAACTAAATACAGTGCTTAGTCAAGCTCTTAAAACATCCCATGTGAATACTGGGATAAACACATCTCTTTGCTGCATGTTCATACTATTTTTATCTCATTATATGGCACTGAAAAGTGAGCAGGAAAGGGAGAAAAGCTTCCTTTTCCTGGAACAAAAATCTGCTGAGCAGAACCATCTTCTGTTCAGGAGTCCGGATACAAAAAGAGACCACTAACTACTATCTCTGTCTGCAGCAAAAACGTGCTATTCCATACTGTCACACACTTAAGTGCAACCCAGCTGATTTGCTGGATCTCTAGGATTAGGATTGAGGGGACACCGTTGTAGATGGGAGGTCTTGTATATCTGTTGCTGTGAGGTAAGTATGAACTAACAATTTCAATAGAAGCATGCTCTGACTGGAATTTCTACTCTGACTTGAAAATCTATGACGATGTATTAAAAGTCCCACCCACTGCAAAAAAAAAGGGACTGGACCTGGAAAGTGCTTTGGAACAATGGGATATCCCATAGTGGAAAAACATTGTCATGTCATTTTCTCATGAGAAAACAATTACACAACCTCTTTTTCTAAACAACATGTTTTCATATCATATGATTATAACAAATTGTATTTTTAAAATAGTATTCTTTGATTTCTGATATTGTTTAAAAAACTACATAATATATGTTTATGTCATCATGCTCACCGCAGCACTGATGGCACGCGAGAGCTTGATGATGTAAACATCTGCTGTCTACTTTTTAAAGGATAAGTTTTCTTCCATGGTAAAACCCATTGTTTAAAACCACTCCCTAAGTCCAGTCACTTTTTTTGCAGTGGGCAGGCCTTTAACACTATACAGTAAGACTATGAAACTGATGTAGGTAGTTTGAATCTTTAACCTTATCTGAAAAATGAGTCTGGTGGATATTTCATAAATGTTGTTGGTGAATTATTTTGATCTAGCTTTGTTTTGAAATTGAAGGGCCGGGGGTGACCACAGCTCACGTGGTCAAGAGACAGGAAAAAAAACTAAAAGAAGTGTTTGGCTTGCTGCCTTTTATTGGTATAAAAATCCCAAAACAATAAGAATATTAAATACAAAAAGGCCAATCTGGCAACCAAACACTACAAAGAAAAAAGAAAAAGAAAAGAGGAAAAGAGGAAAAAACTAACCCTAACGCTAACCCTAACCCTAGCTCTTGTCCATCTCATACAGTAGCTCACCAAAGCTCTCTCCCTTTAGGCCTGCGAACCAGGCCTTTTATTAGGCCCGGTGATTAGGTAATGGGCCACAGCTGCAGTGATTACAATGCATTGCAGCTGTGGCCATACCTGTGTGTGGGGCCAGTGCTGCCTCCTGGTGGACAGCACCCTAACTCCCTTCCTGGCACCACAGCTGAAATGTATTTGTTTTAAAGAAAGATGTGCAGAGGGGGGATGTATCATTCAGCATCCCCAAAGAGCTGTATCAGCAATCTTACTGCACACTATAGCATTCATGCTATTCAGTTCAGTGTTCAAACATCTGTGACAGTCATGTCAAACTGTACCCTGTGACTGAATTATATAAATTTAATTATTCAAATAAAACCAGGTTATGTAACATGACTGAATGTAAAATTAAAACTTTATCACATTTATGTAGAGGTCCTGTTACATTACAGGCATTTGGCAGACGCTTTTATCCAGAGCGACGTACAACAAAGTGTATAACCATAACCAGGAACAAGTGTGTTGAGAACCGTAGAGAGAAGTACCCTTCCAAGTGCAGGGAACAACCGCATAGTTGAACTTGGACCCTGTAGGTTAAACTGATTAACACTAACACAAACCAGAACAGCAACAACGCAGTCTATGCAAAAATACAAGCAGTAGTTAAGACGAGTGCATTAACTAAGTCAACTACGAAACAGCTACCTAGTTTCAACCCTAAGCTTACAGTCAATTTAAAGATTACAGGGAAGTAGGGAGGAATGGGGAGAGGTGCAGCCTGAAGAGGTGACTCTTCTGTTTCTAATATGCATGCATCACAGACAGCAAAATAATTCACAATTCTAAAAGAACTATAAAGTTACTGAGGAGTTGTGAGTAGAGAAGATATGTTCAGAGACAACATTTGTTGAAAATTAATAACAAGTCATGGAAATTGTCATTTGTTTGTCATTGTCATTGATGTTTAAGAGATAAATGATGGCTAAAATGATGGATAAAAGATGGCTGAGGGTTTAAGATCTTTTTAGAGCACATGTAAATCCCTTGTTGTGGCTAATGAATTAAAGAGAGTGTAATCCTGTTTTAGGACAAACCACTTTACAGCTGGATTTGAATAATTTATATGCTGATATTTACCACAATAATTACAGTAAAATAAAATGTGAATCTATTTGCTATCTATTACTTTATCATGAACAAATACAATAAATCATTGGCACATTAATATTCTGTCATCAATAAAACCATTTACTTCAAATGTTAATGGAGTGACTAACCTACCACAGTCCTAGTTACATTTTTTGTGTTGTATCCAATGAGTGTCTGTGAATGTGTGAAGTTTTTTTATAGACAAATGACATTATACAGTATATGTGATCATATTTCAATTATACTTTTCATAGGTTAGCTACTTGCATTTGACTGCCTCAATGTTAAATAATTTTATAGTTCCAGACAAACTTTACTGGAACTGTGTCACCTCTGAATGTCCTCCAAAATTGTCTTTGCCCCGCTTTTTCCACAATGAGAAAAGAAACCCAAACAAAGGGAAAACATAATCTGAATGTATATTTTATTTGATTGCTTCAGGTTATGATTTTTAACATTTTGACTTTAGCATCAACATTTTCAAACCCAGAAAAGCACTTCTATCCATAGTCCTTCGTGTATTTCCATGTTCATTGAAATGCTTTTAAGGGAAGTGACCGAGCCCATCTGTTCTTTCATCTCACACAGTGAGTAGACAGACACCAGGCTGGCGTCTGCCTTACTGGGTGGAGGACATCCTGAGCTTGAAAGCCTCCACCTTCCTCATGCATTAATGTAACTCCTGCTATTTTATACCCATACTATTAATGGGCAGGAACATAATTTTAAATGAATATATGTAGCCAGTCAACAATGGCTCACAATCTAACACAACTATATGAAAATGATGAATTAATGCATGGTAAAGATTGAATTACTGTCCTCCCAGACCACAGCAAATCTGAGCACGGTACAAGAGAACAGAAACATAGAAGTTCACAAAAGAGTGCAGTTATCCACTCTCTGGATTTCAGCATACATTTGTCTGCTGCATTCTATTAAGATTTGTCCTGACTCATATTTAATCAGGATAATAATTTTGTGTTCTTCATCCAAAATACAGTTTGACAAATCCAGAGATCTCCTCGTTAAGTTTAATAAATTGTGTTTGCATTGTCTGCATGTATCAAGCGGTTACAGGGCACTGTGGATTGTCAACTGAGAGAAGAGATGGGTGTGAGCTGAAGCCTGATTGAAACACATCTCATCATGTGAAACAACAGCCAATCATAATCTCATCATCTACATCACAATCAATTGTTTGGTCAATGAAAAGCGGACAAGTTGATCGTGGAAAGCAAAACCTAAACAAATGTTGGAGTGATGTGTAAGTCATTTTCTCGTTGCCATCTTCAGGACCATCCAAACATGCATTAGTGTTTGGCTGAATTGGCAAGGCAGCCTTATAAATCAGTCTGCCCAAAATAAATCCTTGCTTTACTTTCTACTATGAATACAGGTACAAGGCTTTTTTATATATATGGTAAAATATTCTGACAATAAGTTCTCCATACGTATTTTAAGAAATAACCCTGGGTACACGTTGACACTTTTTTCATTTTTATTGATTACAGAGGCAGTGCAGCTCATCTGGAAGAGGGATACTGGGAACTAAGTGAATAATTGCTTTCAGAGAGGCCCATACCCCCAGCAGCCCACTGTAGACAGACTGCTGGGTCTGCTTTTCAGCATGCAGCAGAATGACAAAAAAAAGGAAACTTGGAGATGTCATCTGCTTTCAGGCTTAAGTGTGATCCCTTCTAAATGTTTTTACCAGAAAGAAACCCACAGGGATTCGAGAACTAGCTTTCTAAGGAGTCTCAGGGAGGTATTGAGAAAACTTGCGGCTTCTCACATTTCACTTTTCCCAAAGAGACGAACAAATAGCTGAATTCAGTAAACAGCTATGTGTGAATTTGAAGGGATTTTGAGGTGTAACAGAATTTGCACACTAATTTATTATTTAGCTAGAATTTGGTAAGGAGCAAAAGAAATACAGTGGAAAAATAAATCTGGGGATTGAGCAACCAAGTATAAAAATTCTGGCTCTGTCTGCAGTATTCCACTATGATACAATTCAACCACAAAATCTGCTTCATGTGTAGGGATCACTTCTAATGAAGACATGTTTAAAATATCTGAAGACTTGCAAGAAAATTAGTCTGTTGAAATGGAACAGGGTGATTGGTCACATTCATTTTCAGTACCTGATTACAAATGACAAAATTGATAATTCAGTTCTTATTACAACGTCAAGCAAAACATACTATATGTGATGGGAGACTTGTCCAGCTGCAGCACTGGTTTTCAATGTAGTGACAAGCCCTGTGGTTTAGTATCACAATCTGACCATGCCAGTGCTGACTGTGGCCAGCTGCAGCCCACAGATGCAGCACATTATTGGCCACAGTGTTGGCTGGTCAGGCTTCTGTAGCATGTCGGCAACAACAGTGTGAAGTGCCCTTTACTGCAATATCTGTATAACCCAGCAGGTGAACTGTAGAATGAAAGTGATGGACAAACTGACAGAGGACACTTCGGAGGTAGGACAGATCCAGAGGAACCGGGAATCAGATTTTGTAAAAAAAATAAAAATAATAATAATTAAAATGTTTCGTGCAGAAACAGTATGTACACATAAACCGAGTGTGCCTCACACCCAAACCACACCAGTTATGAGAAAGTGTTTAAGCACTGATGTCATCTTTCAGCATTGATGCCAAGTTAAATAACTTACATTTCCAAACACTACCATAATTCTACTGTATAAGGAATGTCTCCCTGTAATGTATGCTGGATAACAGTGCATAGACAAGACAGCTTAATGTTCACTCACTCCCCTGATAGATAACCTGATGAACCTGGGGTTTGTGTGTGAAGGGCAGATGGTGTTTCAATGCTGGGTGTGGTGGTGTGTTTCCATGCTATTCAGCTACAGTTAACTACTTAACATTTAGTGCAGAGCTTGTTCAACCCCAGTGAAATAAGAGAAGACTTGCGCGTGTATGATACATTGTGTACGATGAATTTATTGCTTACACTTACATTCTTCATTGCTGACCATAAATCTTGTATAATTGTGCAGTAGCCTCAAAGTTTCCAGAAATCTGAAAACTGAATATAGTGATCACTGCTCATACATTGACTGTAATGATTGGAGCTAAATGATAGCCTTTTAAAAATGTTTTAGGGCAAAATCACAAGTGGTCATTATGGATGTGGATGTGCTCCACTGCAATTGTTTTTAAAACTTCATATTTGGCTTGATTTAAACAGGCCCCCACATCCTCTGAAACTGAACCATTGAATGTATGCTTGTGGATTTTATTGCAGATGGGGATCTCTTTCATTTATAAAAATGGTAATATGATACTGTAAGATGGTTATTCATACACAATTCAGTCGAGGTAGCTGGCCATTTCCCGTGACTTGGACAGACTGGACAAGCAGCACAGAAAGAAGCTCAATGCTGGTAAAAGTCTCTATAAGCCAGTATAAATAAGGATGTTCTCCCTGGGGCAGGGCAGTTGAATATCAGAGGAATAGTCTGTGTTTGTACAGGATGCAATAGGAAGAAAGACTGTCTTTCTTCCACTCGATATTATACAACAACATTATTCTATTATAAGAACTTTCATTTAAACAATGATACCCATTCATATCTAGCACTAAAATAGCTCTTCAGATCTCCACTAAATATTTACTTTTTAGTAAAAATCCAACACCCTTGATGACTCAAAGGACGTAATCACACATGCAGTAAAATGTTCACTTGATGTGAATCAAATTACAAAGGAGAAAGTTTGTGTGGCAGGTTAATAATGGCAAGCAATCAGCAAACAGGAGTTTCCTGGTGTTTCAGAAGATTAGCACATGAGAGGTTAACAATGTTTGCTTTTCCAGTTTCCTCACACTCTACCTAATGATGCTTGAGCCTTTATCCTATCGATATTTTGCTTTTATTGTGGTGATTATTTGGAGTCATGCTGCTAAAGAGTTTACCTTTCTTTGTAAACCTGGTCAGGGTGGACTCTCTGTGGTATCAAACACACACAGTCTTGTAGAGCCACTGTAGGGCTGAATTTCCTCTGCTCTAGCAGCATTGTTTTAGCCATCTACAGAGCAACACAAAGCTTCAGCAAAACAAAGCTTCAGTACAAACATATAGTATTACATATGAAATATTAAAACATATTAAAACATTCAATACTATCTTGTTTATAAATGCATAAAAAGTGATAGCTCAGGACAAAATATAGCTTCAGTGCTAAAACATGCAGTTGGGGTTATACTGTACATTATTACCAGTAGGATTGACAATCTAAAATGAGTAATACCTTATTTTTTAAAATATTGGATGAGGAAAGAGAACGCATGCAATGGATGCTGGCATTCATGAATTTCGTTACATTTTTTTGTGGGAATAAAAACTGCAGAATGACTGATCCGGGTATCAATGTTCTAAAAATATTTTTCAATGCTACCCCATGAGCGGTGGAGCACTGCAAAGTGAACCCAGTGTAATATAGGAGACATCAAGTTGTCACAACAACAACTCAATAACATCATGCACTGAAAGATTTCACAAACCCACCTACACATCTTAACTTCTTCGGTGGTTTTCTCTTAAAGATAACTATTCATTATATTTACAAAATGTAAAATAAGGCAGTGAAAATCCAATTCCGGTTTGTCTGGTTCCCATGGTCTGGTGTCAAGTCTAGATCTTACCAGTGTCGACTGTGCCAGCACCAACCATGGCCAGCAGGCACACAGCCTGCATACCTGGCACCAAGGGAGGAAGGATTTCATACGGCAAGACTGTCTGCGCCTCCGCGCATCGCAGACCTCATCTGATCAATTAGGCACCTGCAGTCTGTGTGAAGCAGCTGTGCTTACAGTGTACTCCTCCAACGCTATGACTGCGCAGGTCAGTGAAAAGAAGTTCTGGCAACACATGCTTTGGAGCATACTGAGCTGCACTCAAATGGACAGCAATGAGCCCATTCCAACAATGAGACAGGCCTCGAAATACAAACGGATATTGAAAATGAGGGGAAAGACCCATAAAAATCAGAGTTTAAAACTATTCAAAGAATGGAAAGTAAGGCAAAGTGGGATTTTCTTTATTTATTCTTTCTGGCCGTAACCTGAGCAGCATCCAATATTTTCTGGATGTCAAAATACGTAAGGTTATATGTAGTCCTTTAGCCTCCTTTCCCAGTTTGGCAAGATATTGCAAGATTGTGAAATACATCACAACATCCTCCTTAATATGGATTTTTATGGTGATGTACCAAGCTTTTAGTTTCTTCATTTCTGTAATGGAATTTGGTAAGTCGTCTATTTATGGTGACACAGTACAGCACTCAAAAAGCCCATGATAAGAGACAGAGAATATGATTGTTCATACCTCACTGTGAAACAACAGACCAGTGAAACACTGTGTTGTAAATCCCTGTATATCTGGCTGCTCTAAGACTAGAGGTATAGTGAACACCCCAAAAGACAGATAGCTCAACCTAAAAGCGATACATTCTCCATTTCAGCTACCAGCCTGCTAAAACCTTAGGGTACAGAAAATTATAGCACAAGACTAAGTTTTCCAAATAGTGGTGCAGGCCTGTGGCATCTGTAATGCTGTTATGGCTGCAGCAAGACGGTAGTCAAATTATAGCACTGTCGGTTCAAACCCATATGTGACACTGCACTACTTTTAAGGTAGGTACCAACCCGAATAGCACTGGTAAATACCAAGCTGTACTCATAAATAATAGTGTAAGATATGCTCTGCATGTTGAAGAAAAACTGTGAATAATTAATACACTACAACTGTAATTGTGAACAGATGTTATTCAGTTTGTTTGCCTTTGAGAACTACTTTCATCAGAGGATTGCTCCATAAACAGATCAACAATGAGAAAAAAATGTTGATACCACATTTTTTTTTTTAAATGGTGGTTTTGGATATACAAGGTCTTCATTAATCACTGTCTGAGCCCACAGTCTTTTCTGCATGAAATGCTGTTAATGAGCTGGAGTTGAACTCTCAACAACTCTAGGAGCAGCAACGTAGTGCAATACATAATTGGGCTTCTCCAGCACATACCCTGAGTGCATCACTAGAACATTACAGATTCAGTACAGTGTAGTAGGCCAGCTTTTGCTCAACAGGACAGCTATACCAGAAAAATGGTAAAAAATGTATTATCTTTGGAAGAATTTCTGACATGAATAACTGACAGTCAGCTGTACTTTTTAACATGCAAGCTAACACGGCTGTGGAACATTTTGTGCCATTTTGCGGTTTAAATTTTGTTTCTTATATAACTAGTGGAGTGGAATATGTTTGTGTGTGTGTGTGTGTGTGTGCATGCAATGTGTGTGTGTCTATCCTACACTGCAATATTAAACATGAAGGGTCATATACAGCCGTTTCATGAAAAAAATGTGCATTACATGACTGCATCTCACAAGCAATTGTTACAAATACGCCCCCATAGGACAAACTGCATGACTGGACAAACTGCTCTATGTAGTGATGACACTGTATTAAAAAATGTTTCTTGACATCAGTACAGAATTTTCCTTTGCCACTTCACTTGAATATATATGAATATATTTTCAGAATTGGAATGCAGTCAAGAGATTGCTGAAGTATATTTCATTAATACACAATCACGCAATGCATTACACAATTTTGAAAGCAGTATGGGACACAAAAATGTGATAATATTCAAAGCAAGGATTTAAAACTGGATGTGCTCACTTGCAGCCAAAGCAAAATAGATTTTATTGCCTATTCTTAGATCCAAAAAATGTGGTGTAGTTCTGGTATTCGTTTAATTTGACCATTTCATACAAAATGGAAAAACAAAAAGGTACAGATCTCAAGGATAAACCACACAAACCCACTTCAAAATCCATTTTCATTTTTTCTGAGAGAACAATAGGGTTCTGTGGCTCGATAGGTGTGGCAATTCCAAAGGGTTTAGATTCAATGGGGCATTGTGAATAATGAAAGGCCACAGATATGTCATGTAATTCGTTTCAATGACAAATTTGCCCTTTTCTGCAATTAATCTTCATGAATATTGTGCCAAGATGAACATTATTTCCACCCCTTCAAATAGATCCAAATTTGATTGCACTGACATTGAGGGACTGAATAGGTCCATAGCCCACAAATACCTCCAACAGAGCATTGACTGTTGGCATCAACACCACATTTATGTAGCAACAGACCACTTGACTCTCCCCCAGGAAATGAACATTCCCTCTGTTGTCTGGGGAAAGAGTGGACTCGGTCATTTCAAAACAATTGGCACAAATTTACTTTTTGAAGATAGACAGACAAAGGTACTGTATTAGGGAATTTTCAATGCATGAACGTTACCAGTGTAAACACAGTTGCTGTGCAGTCATTCAGAAAATCCTAACCAGGGTACAATAGAAAATAAGAGACTAGTAGTAGTTCTACAAATATGCAGACCACTGTATCAGAATCCCAGACTGAGATGTGGTTATACTAGGGCAGTGCTATGTGGTGATCAGAGGAACTTAAGTCTTATATTTCAGGTGAGAGTTGCATCTTCAACAAGACTGCACAACTCTGACAGCCTGACAGAACTCTAAAAACATTGAGATTATTTTCCCAGAGTGCAGTGTATCTCTGCCGTATAGATCCCAGAGGCTACACTGGAGCAGAAAATGGCTGAGATCGATACAGATTGATACAGACACTAACAGAAGGCACGTAGTGTGTTAGTGCTGCTAACTGTGGCACTAATACAGCATGCTATAGAATGATGCTGCTCTATGAAAGTATGGCTAAGGTGACCACCATGCCCAACCAACATGTCACTGTGTCTTGTGCTCACTTTATTTAATAAACCTATATACAATACAATGTAGGTCCCATTATAGTTCTGCAGTAGGTAGAACTCATGATTGCTCTGGCTACCCAAGAAGAACAGTCGCACACTGGAACAAAGCCCAAACTTTTATTTCTTTGTTTTAAAAACTCCAAGTCCTTGAATGCATGTTCTCTTGGCACGTTTATCATCACCAGATGTTGAAAACAGCCACTCTGGACACCAGTTTCCTTTCCTAAACTTCACTGAATGCCAGCAGAAAATGAGCCTTTATTCATAACAGCTTGACTCCTAGCTCCTCTCTCACGTAAACAATATGTGTCTGTTTGTTTAATGTCAAATCCTGATTTTGTGAAATGACAAGCATTATTCAGAGTACATGAGCTAAGTCTCAGATTTACGGAAATCATTTTTTGTTGCCTTGATAGATAAAAAGAAAAAGAATGAGTTTCAGGGAACTATTTCATTTTTTAGCACACAACTCGACTAAGACAGCTAAAATTTCACATGTACTGGTATTTAGTAGAGAAGCGACACAAGGATAGTACCATGGTCAAAGCACAATTTCTGTGCCACACTTGTACATCATGATACAGTTTTTTTATTGTTACTGTAGAATGCATCAATGGTTAAACAGCACTATTGCAATAAAAAATGAATGGCAACAATTTACATACAAACGTTTAAACTGCAAACATTTGTCACCGGCTCCTCTGTTTCAGAAACAAGCCACCAGTACAGGCGTTGGGTGCTGTCAATTGGTGGACTGGCATGTTTACCCCCAAAAGCTCTGGATGGCACACAAGGCCTTGTGGGAATTTACTAAGAGGGCATAAGAGGCTGCAAATCACTACGCAAAGCACAAGAGGGCTGCTGGCACTGCTTGAGTCAACTTTGTTGAGTCTAACATGGCAACTCGGTGATGGAACAAAAATGTTTAGAGCAGTTCAAGGCTGTTTATTTGCTGCAAGTCACAAAACATTAAGTTTTTTGTATTTTTATTTTCATTTTTTTCATTTTTGAAAACTGTTGTTTTGTTGGCAAAGCAAATGCACCATGTGTATTTTCCAGGTCTTCCAAAGAAAACTACTAGAGGCTCTTTTAAGAAAGCAAGCCTTAAAAGGACCAACACTGCATTATTCTTTGAAGCAGGGCTGTAGCTAGACTGAGAGGGAATTGTAGTACTGCTTTTAACCTTCCGATTACCTCCTAACATCCAAACATCAAGCAGCCTGCATGCCTCTGTAGCATTCAAAGCCAGTAAGCCATGATACAGTTCGGTTGAAAAACACAAATTTCCGCATATTTCACTGATATCATGTTCCTCAGATTTTAAAAAGAGGTGCCCAGTTATTCTAGATTATCAGTGTTGTGCTAGTGTTGATCTGTGAACCCCTTGTAAAAAGCAGCATTAGGTTCAACACTTACAGAGGCTTTGAGGAGGCATTGAAAGATTTCCTGTCAGGGTGGCAGGGGAAGAAGATGAAAGCTCTTGCTGGCCTTGAGCGTGCCTTTGGAGAACAGGATCACTATGGTTTCACCAGGGAGGAGCTCTCTGTGGTGAATCCCGACACCTCTCTTCAGGACATGCTCCACCTTTCAAAAACATACAGACATTTAGAGGGGCATGACAGAACCCCCAACTTCCAGACACATTTCCAGACACACAGCATTTTCCAGCTCATTACAGAGATGTAAATGTCACATAGACGACCCTCAGTTTGATCATGTGATGTAGGCATGAGTGCCAACTCCCACCCACATGGCAAAACTAAATGTATCCATGTATCACTTTGCTACAAAATAATAAAATCATCTTGACATTTAAAAAACACAGCAGCCATTTCATTGAATGTATAATATAAAATGATTACATATACATGTATGCTCACATGTACTTCAAGGCATACAGACCATGAGATGGATGTACAGTATATACTGGAAAGAGTGCTCCTGGACAAACATTTTAAAAGGCTCAAGCCTACTTCTCTTTCTTTACAAATGTCCACACAGACGTTCAGTCCCATTTAAACAGGCTTTAAGGATTGCAATGAAAACAGCATTAAAACACGTGAAGCTTTTATGTGGGGATCTCCTGCAGTTTTTACAAATCCAGCTCAACAGCCGAGCCTAAAATTCTACAATCAGAAACATGCAACAAATATATCAAAGAGCAAAGCCGCCTGTGTACATAATGAATGAAGAAAAGTTAATCAAAGCCACACGGGACGAAGCCATGAGCAGCGTGGAAAATATTACTATCCTTGTTCAAACAGTACTCAGAGAGGCTAACTGTTCACTTAAAACTTTCTCAGAATCAGATTCACAACAAGCAAATATTTCCACTCCTTACTTTGTTGTGGCTTGTATGGTGTTCTTATATGACTTCTTCAACATACAGAAGTTCCATTTTAATAAAGTCATTTACTGGAGACCAACACATTTAAAAGCCACATTAGCCACTTTTAGTGATAAAAGGAAGCTAATTAAAACTGTAAGTTATCATGTTTTGAATCCTAGCATAATGACAGTTGACTTATAAAGGGCGATATGAGGAAACTAGGAAAGTTATAAACAATTTTCATGGCGCCAGCAGATCGAATCTGGGAAACAGAAACACATTCAGAACAGCCTATGAGGAAATGCATGCGCTATTACAATATATTGACACTGTAAAATGTGGAGGTTTTTTGTCTTCATCTAACATCCACTCAAAAGTATGTTAAAAACTTCCTCTATGAATGTCAAAAGCACTTAGAACTGATCAGAGCTTGTAAACAGTAAGCCACATTATTCCTTAATATACTGCTCAATTAATCTTTAATAAGGAAATGTCTTACAAGCGCACTGAACAATGAGAGGCAACATTTGGCTATGACAACAGGTTTCAGAATCTCAAAACTATAATTTAACCAAAGACACATTCTGTTTCGGAGTAGACAATCAAACTATGCTATGTTGACTTTTGCAACAAAGTCACAGATGACTTCACATACTTCACAGGAGATGATAGCTATTGGTCATGCAGCTGAAGCATCATGCAGCATAGGAAAAGGCATTTGCGTCCCTCTCTCCAACTACTAGCTAACAGTGATAGCCAAAAAATACCGCTGGGGTTATTTTCTATCCTAGAAGGGACCTGGCAAATTGGCTTGTAGTGAGGCAGAGTTGAGAACAGGAAATCAATGAAAGCAGGAGACCAAACAATGGAATATTTGGATCATTTCCACCAGGAGTGCCATTCCTGAAGTCTAGCAGTCTCACATATTGATATGCCTCTAGGTTTGCATCCTGCGCTTGGATGAAGCTGCAATGCTACATGTGGCGCTAATAAGCAATAACTGCCTTGACACAGGGCCCAGGCCTGGACTGGTCAGTCAGTCTTGAATGCAGTAAAATTAATCGCTTTATTTCCATACTGTTACAGTTGATGGATCATTTCATGTTAATCGGCATCAAAATACATTTAAAAGGTTCATAATTATGTTAACTGCTGCAAAAAGTATCTCAGATCCAGTGCCTCATGTTTTGGCTTTGCATCTATCAATTGCAAAGAAATGCACTGGCAAACAACATGTGCTTGCTATCTGAAAGGTTTTTTATTCATTCTATATATTTTATCTAAACATGGACATATTAAGATTTTCTGGTGATTTCCAATGACACAGCAGACATTGTTTTTAAGAGGCCTTACACTGTGCATTCCACAAAACTGCAAAGCCCTGAGATTTAAAATCGATGCTTTCCTGGCCAGTGTACTTCTGCTCCCCCTGCCTGCTCTTCCATCTTCCAGCCAGGATGCTTCTCTTCCTGCACTGCTTCAGTTCTGCTCCCTCCAATCAGCAGGTTTCTTCAAAGCTTCCGCCCCCTGCCGCCCTCTAAAGAGAGCCACGTCTGGAGCAGACGTCCGCCAGCGCTGGCAGGAACAGGGAGCTGTGACGTGAATGCCAATGGAGCTTCTGCAACATCCGGCAGGAAGCGCTGGGACCAATTAGCGCGAAACGGGCGTAGATCTGATGGCCTGGACAGGTTTTGAAAGCATTTCACAGATCAGATGAGGGAAAAGAAGTGAAAACGTGGCTGGGCTTTTTGACCCCCAAAAAGTGTAAGGCATATCTAAAAATCTGTTAAAATGTTCATGTTCTGGGAGGAGGGGGTGTTGGTTTTACACGGTTTACAAGGGTTCTAGGGTCTAGCAGCTGGAAAATGCAAAACCGGCCCTTGCACCATGAATTGGCCCTTAAACTTCTTCTTTTTGGTTCAGTTTACGAAAGCCCAGAGAAAGACAGCAGACTGGAGATGGAGCTGCCGTGAGACTTGGCGCTGGACCGGCATATCATTCCACTGGCGTTATCTGGCTAGAACTTGACACCTTCCGTCCAAGAGCAGCGAAAGCGCTAAGGCCAGGGCTCCCGACTCATGCTGCGCACTCCCCCTCCGAAGAAGGCCTGTGGGATCAAAAGGAGAAAGCGGGAAATAGGCTACCCTCCAAAGTCCCCATCGCTGCGCAGGAACTCAAAGTGACTGTTTCGACAAACACCGCGGACAGGATGTTAAACTCAAGACTGTTTGGCGCAGCCAAACCGATCGTAATCAAACTGCTAAAGACAGGTTAATTTCTCCAGAAAGAGTGCCTAGAAAATCTGTGTCATAAGGGAAACTTTTTTCAAAAGGTTCAACAGCAGTGCATTAGAGAAATGCTACACGTGGCATCCAAATTCTCTCCATTTTGGCGGCAGGACAGAAGGGGGAAGGCAGAGTATTAGATTTATGTAGTCGAGAAATCTAAGGCAAAAACAAGCTTGCAGCTTGTACCTGCTGCTTGCAGTTTCTAAAAATATAGTTAGTTGTAATCACAGAGCAGCACTAATTAGCTATGAAACGGCCAATTGCACAGCAATTAAAAAGAAATCCTTACAGGATTGTGAAATGTATAAAACAAACAGTACGTATTAGAGTAAGTAGGCAGTGCTTTGTTTCTTTAAGTCAGATGCTTTTGTTCACATCTCTAATCTGTAATCATAGACTCATTTCCTTGATGAACTGTAACAAGGTACACTACAGATAGAGGCAAGGGGGTACATGTTGATACAGACACAAACACAGGCCCCTGAAACCATTAAATTGTTACTATTTATGCTGATCCTGTTTAAACCCAGCACCAGGCAGCTGACAGAGAGGCACTGATTGTAAAGCTTCTCCCTCCTCCAGCACCTTAAGTCTGAGAACAGCAGATCCACTGTCCATTTTTCCTGTACTAACTTTGCTCTTTACTCTGCATTGTAACAGGAAAACCTCAGATAAAATCAAGTTCAGGAGGAGATTAAAAGCATGTACATGCTGTGGTACACACAGACATCCTCTTTTCAGTGTTTGTATACAAAAATTGGTTGGTTAAAAAAATATGAGAGTTGTTATTGTTGTCAATTGAATTGCATCTTTTCAGCTGGAAAAAATGTGTCCTCAAGCTATACTGTACACATTGGTTTCCTTGTGAGACTAGACAGAATTATTTTGATGCATTACACCACAACACCTAATGTATGATGGTTTTTATTTTTGGATTGAATGGAGATTGCAGATGTTGGTGCAGAATGGACCAAGAAAAAGAAAAACACTGGACATTCAGTGTGCAAGAGTAGTTTTTGCAGTCATCTAATCTTACTGTTGTTGCCATGAGGTCAAAGCTGCTGTCTAAATGGAGGACTGTTTTCCTTCTGAAGCTCATAATTTACATCATAGATTATAATTTGTTTCACAGCCCTTGTTTATCTCAGTGAGCAAAAAAAGGGATCATCACAAAAAAACTGACAAACCTACAGCATGTGTTTCTCAACATAATTACTGCCTGATCCTCGTGTTTTTTTTTTTTTTTTGAAGCACAATAAAAAATAAAAATAAAAACTCCGGAAACTCTGGGGTGTATTTTTTTTTTTTTTAATTACATTTCCGTTGTTTTTCAACTCCCTGTTTATATATACCACTTTATTTTGAATGTGTCACAATTTCCTGTCAATCTGTGGTCAGGATGTAAATCAACCATTAGGTAACAAGGCCACATCTTATTTCCTGAGTGGTCGGCCATTTGGATGGCTTCACTTTTATGAAACCACATTTTGTCATGAGCAATCCCCAAAATATTGGCAAGCCAGACACAGCTCTGTATGATTTCCATGTGCAGACTTTAGTTTCACTTAATCCATTTTTTAAATTTTTTTATTTCACACAAACAAAACAAAGCATTGCTGTATTTGTTATGCCCAGCTCTGTATTCTTGTTGTTCATTTGTTATAATAATTTAACGGCACAACCACACCGCTTTAAGATTCAGGTAAAAATACTGACTGAATAATGTGAATTTCTTTCTTCACTGACTGATTGAGTGAACTGACTCAAATGTCAAACAGATTCACTGCTATGCTGTGTGGGTTGGGTTGTAGCTGACCTCATTTCCTCTTCCTATGACAGAGGGTCACGAGCCGGAATCTCCTCTCTACAACCATCTAAATAATGCTGATAGTCCTATGGAAAAAATATCCAAATATTCATTCTTTCATCACATTTATGCACTAAAATAAACAACACACCGTGCATCATTTATATACACTAAAATAAATACAGAAAACAATACCGACGTACCCCCCTCTCCCCAACTGCTCAAGCATCCAACCACAGATTCACCAGCTTTGTGCAGTGCTTATTTTACTGCTTACTCAATGGCATTGCATGCTCTGATTCCTCTGTGATCAAGCAGATATAGAACACAGCAAAGGATTGAGAATTATCACAAAACACACTGAGCCAAAGTGAACGATTTCATTGGTATGGTATATCAAATAAAATGAAAAAACATTTCATATGCATTTGATTGCTCAAATCAGTCCATGAGTGATTCTGTATACTAGGGCCACCCAACCCTGTTCTTGGAGAGCTACCATCCTGTAGGTTTGGACTCTGACCCTCACAAAGCACACCTCATTCAACAGCTAAATATTTTCAGCTGCTAATTAGTAGAATCAGGTGTGCCAAATTAGGTTTGAAATGAAAGCCTACAGGATGGCAGATCTCCAGGAATAGGGTTAGGACGCCCTGCTGTATACCATATTATTCAGCATTGAACATTTTGCACAATTTATAAACAATTATAGACAATGAAACTGAATTTGCATATGAATCAAATACATCTGTGGGTTACAAATATATTAAGTGGTATATCTGGTATATGTGTTAGGCAATTGATGAGCTGGCCAGATTTTTCCATCCATTGAGTCACATTGTAAAAATTCAGACCCAAAGAAAACTTTTATTTTAAGGTTGCAAGGCAGATGTAACTAGCTGTTCAATGAGGACCACAATAACTTTAACAATGCTATGAGGGTGCATGCGTAGGAGATGGGGAGAAGGTCTCCCATCATTGTGTCATACTGGAAAATATCCCCTGTACTGAATTTATGGCCTGCTCCTGCAGGTGTTATCAGATCGGACACCCTAAGTTCAATAGCAGATCTGCTGTATCCAGACGTTATTTAGCACATTGGGAATGCATGCATAATCTGTTCAAATGTGCAGACACCGTACCCTAAGACAGTCAAAAGCCATTATCCCACCACTGAAAACAGTGTCACCTGGTGAGCTGTATTCTACATCACACCCTGAGCACACATTTTGATGTAATTGGCAGTGTAATATATATATATATATGTATGTGTGTGTGTGTGTGTGTGTGTAATATATCTGCACTGAGTGCTGTGTGATAATGCTCTCACCAGTGGAGCTCAGCTTTAAAAGACACTGAAAGTCAAGGATTCCCTTTGAACTATGGAAGGAAAGAGAAGATGCTGGTCTATCAGCAGTGTAACAAGTCTTCTCTTCTGCATGTGTGCATGCTTACATGTTTTTACTCCCCCAGATATGGAAAAAATGAAGTCATTAAATTGATGTAATGTAGCTTATTAAATCATAAATAAATTCACTTTTTAAAATGAATTATATTTTTGATTAAATATTCTAAATCACAGGCAATAGCCATGTATCCATTGTGAAATATTAGGAGTCAAATCCGTGCATAAATTAGTAAGCGACCCTATATAATTTTTTTAAGAATCGTGCGAAATTCCACGTTTTAAAGGAAACTATTAAACAGTATTACATTTATTACGGGTACAGTATTAAATTTCTTACGATAGTAGGCACCAGAAAGTGAAGTCCCGCGCCACCTGCTGGAAAGATGTAGCTCAGCCGTGGCGTAGGCAGGAAGCATCGTGGAAGGCAGGAAGGCATGTACATTTTTATACAGTCTATGAGTGGAAGGCAGGATACATGTCATTTGGCACGACCAATACATGATTTATGATACGGCTTATTACCATATGCTTGCTCAGTCTTCCTTGTTGACATATTTAGTGCTTCACATTACACACAGGAGTATACAGGTGCAGAGAGCAACTGCAAAAGAAATCTCTCACCTGTTGCAAAATAGCCGACAACACCCAAAATGCACTTTTCAACAACAAGCGCATTTCCGGTATGGCAAGCGGGAGAGGACAATTGTCGTGGACTACAGAGACTTTTAGTTTGTAATGGAAGGACATATAAAATATTACGTTGTAGAAAGAAGGCTAGTATTGTTTAAGAAAATAAATCTATAATATTCGCTCGTAAACACTTACGTGTAATGTATTTCGAAGATCGTCTCAATTTCAAGTTGAACGTGAAAGGCTACTGCTGGTGCTGTCTGGCTACCTTCTTCAGCTAGTTAGCTAGCATAGTGGAAACTAGGCCGGTTGATGCCAACGTGCCACACAGATAGCTGGCTTCGTGCATGATCCAGCTTCACGGTGACAGGCAGATGTCCGATTCGAATATATAGCCCTGGTTTTACGGTCAAATAATCACTAGCTCGCAATGGGTGGGAAAAAGAAAAAGTCGGCGAATTCAACTGCGGTGCCACCGGCTGCAGCATGCAATGATAACGCTCCTTCTGGAAATGACATGCCAGACGCAAATGCTACTGGAAAGAAACCACAGCAGAAACAAAACTCTGTTAAAACTGCTGCGAAGGACAACAAATCCAAAGGTGTGTTGATGTAGCGACTTATTAACTTCCTTTTGCGCAAGAAAGTCTTCATAGCTAGTTATCGATAATTCAAACTTCGCTAACTAGCTGTTTCATTTGGTTATTGCAGAATTGTCTTTGGTTATTGCAGAATTGTCCCTGTTATCACTCCGATTGCATGTCATAGATGTCGTTATTGCACATTTCCGATGTCCTTAACATATACTTCCGTGGAATTGTATAATTCCAAAAATAGTTATATATTACTGTTCTTATGTATAATATTATTGTTTTTATTTTATTTATCAAAGCGCCGAAGACATACAGCTTCACCAGTACTCCACAAGTAGATACAGGGGGAATACCAATACATGACAAGTCTATTCTCAAAGTAAGGCGTTCTGGCTTGCACAGCCTCTATTTATTCAAAAGCTAGAATGAGCCTGTTGAACATCGAGTTTTAATGCCCTTGCCAATGCTTGCTGTTTTTTAAAGGTTTTCATACAAGCGGACTTGGAGAAAAAAATAATCAAGCTGATCAATGACTATAGACAAGAAAATGGTGATAAAGGACCAGTATCAGGGAGACTGACAACAAAAAAGCTTCTGGTAGGTGGATTTTCTACATGGCGAAGCAAGAAAATGCTGCCTTTCAACATGAAATTGGCATTTTAAGGTTTCACCTTAATTTTCAAGCTTTGGTCATTGTGATATAGGTTCATTGTTTTTTTAATTTTGTCATTTGCATGATGATACCCTGCAGTCAGAATAAGTGAAGATGAGCTGTCAGTCCTCATGCTTTCTCTCTACAGGACTTATACACAGCTCTGCAGAAACTCCACTTTAAGACAGAGCACATAGAGGAAGCTATGAAATCCAGCGTGCTGTATGGGGGGGATCTGCACTCTGCACTCGACTGGCTTTGCCTAAATCTCAAGGATGGTAAATGCAGAGCAAAGATTTATTTTACCTTTTTCATTTTACTCATTTAAGTTATTAGACCTGTTACACAAATCCCTATTTCTTTGCATTGCACTGAATCTGAAAATAGAGCTTGTTATTCCTGTTAACTCTTGTCTAGTCCCCTGACCACTAGAGCAGCAGTGCTATACTTAAAATATGCCTTCTGTGTTGGTATGATTGCTGCCAAATGTTCAATTCCTGTTGTTTGAGCAGAGGAGCTACCTGAGGGTTTCAGTCAAAAGATGCACGAGGAGAACCATAAGACCAAGCCAAAATTTCAGAACCCGACAGAGAGGAAGCAACAGCAGCCTAGAGCAGAGGTTCCCAAAGAGCCAGACCGAGAAGATGCAAAGGTACATTTCATTTACTATCTATAGTAATGCTGCTCTACCCCTACCCTAAAACGACATCCACTTCATTTTGCTTGGGTCAGTTCTCCGCTACCTACAACAGAAGCACTTGTAAATTGTACATTGAGGAAGTACTTAGAGCACTGTAGATAAAACAAAATACAATATTTAATATTTCAGAGCATTTGAAATTCAGTGCATTTTATCGGTTATACAGGAGGGAATGAGTGAACACGAGTAACACCTGGAATACCTGTCTTGATCTTTGAGTGTTTTGTTGGTTGTCTTTATGGTAGAAGGCTCCTGTAAAGGATGAAGCAACAAGCATGAAGGATTGGATCCTGAGATATGCTGAACAGTCCAGCGAAGATGAAAGTGAGGAAGAAGAGGACAGAGGGAAACCACGAAACCCAGAGCTGAATGAGAAGTTTGATCCTGTAAGTTGTTAACATCTAGAACCATCTTACACTCCTCTCAAAAGAGTGAGTGCGTATGGTGGCCTGATAGATAACACCAAATTATTGTAAGAATTTCTTTCTTCTGGATATCAATTTTAAAAAAAATATTTTATTTATTTATTTTTCAAATATCAAGAGGATACAGAATCTTTTTTATTTCTGTGGTTGTGTGTATTATTTCAAATGCATGTTGATCTGGGTCTGTTATGAAGTGTGGTCCCTTTTTTTGCAACGGTGATTTTGTTTGAGTGACATTGTTGCCATGGTAACATGGGTGAGTTGAAATGTGTGTTGTCTTGTGCAGAATGACAGATACCTGGTGCTCACAGCCCAGCTGTATGACGCGAGAGAAATGGCCGTTTCAGCAAAAGCAAAGAGAGACAAAGCCGGCCAAAGGACTGCACAGGACAGAATCCGAGTCATCCAGCAAGGTCTGCCAGAGAGACACTGACTCCACGAGGCTCTGCCTCAGTACATTGACTCATTGCTTTTAGATGCAATTTGTGAAGTATTTTTGTATGAGACCCTTCTGCAGGGATTTCACGTTGGCAGTCCAAACAGCAACAAAAAATGATTTGTACAATTACTAAATCATAGGTGTGATAACGCCGCCTCAGTAAAAACTAACAACCATAGCCAAAGAATTGCAATTGTCACATTATGGCAGTCTCTAAAATCAGACTTGAGTCAGGACCTTTCACACTGGGAGGGTGAGGCTAGATCGACCCATATCGGCCCACTTCACAATCACAGCCTGAAATTTAGGATATAGTGTGCATCATAACCGCCATAATTAATATGAATGTCATTTTACTCATGTTTCAGAAATGAAGCCATTGGAATCACATCCAATGTTTAATCCAGCAATAAAAGTGACTGAAGCTCCCAAAGAGGAGAAGAAACCAGCTCCTGTTCTGGAGGGAAAGGAGGATCTGAACTTTAGCCTTTTTGAAAAATCTGAAGCACCCCCAGCAGAAAAGAGTAAGGCACTCAAACCGCTACTTTAAGGCAGGCCACAAACTGGCCTTTTAATCATAGCTTTGCATTTTGAATTACTGTACATGTCGATCAGCGGTGGTAATGTGGCATTTTGCAACGCTGTGTATCCAGCAGTGAAGAAGAATGAGCCAAAAGACATCAGAAACTTTGACTATACATCCCGGAGCTGGACAGGCAAGTCTCCCAAGCAGTTTCTTATCGACTGGTGCAGGAAAAACCTCCCCAAAAGCCCACCACCATCCTTCCAGAAGGTTCCTGTGGGCAAGTACTGGAAATGCAGGTTTGTAAACGTGCTTAAATGTTTGTGGATACATTTTGTAAGCACGGTTAATGATAAAATTTGATTGCATGCATGTCTTGTGAATGAGGCCCAAAGTCTTTTGTCTGGATATTGGGATCATACCGTTTTGAGATGTTGTGATATGTCAGCAATGATTTATCCTATTAAATATAAAATGTTCAGATCTTTTATGATAAAAATAGTTCTTGGATGTTGTCATGGATAGTATGGAAACTGTACTTAAGATGTTTAGGCTGTAAGTAGTTTCAGAAAGTTTTACCGACTTAATACTGTAGAGCCATTAACAATTGAATTGAACATTAACTGTAGGCTCCCTGTGGTTCATGTGTTTAAACTGTGGTTGAGAACTGAATGGATGCTGCATTAAGCTGCATTAAGATGAATACGTGTTGATCTTTCCCAGAGTGCGCGTTCAAAGGGTTGAAAACGTACTGGAGGTCTGCCCCACTATCTTGACCGAAGACGGCATGCAGGCACAGCACTTGGGAGCGACCCTGGCCCTCTACAACCTAGTCAAGGGACAGGTATGGAAAATGCACTCACATCTGCCAATGGGAGCGTCAGGATGCTGAGTGCACTGAAGAATTTACTTAAGTCACAGCACTACTGGCGTTTTCTTTCTCACCCTCATTTTTTCATTCTCCTTTTTCTTTCTTTTGTTCTCTCCCTCCCCCTTCCCTTTTTTCACCCCTCACTCTCTTACTTTCTCTCACCCTCTCCATGTCCCCCTTACACCTTGTCTTTCTTATTCTTTCTCATCTCTCTCATTTCCATGTTCTCTCCCCTCTCTCCCTCATTTTCTCTCCCCACTCTCTCTATCTCTCCCTCTCCCATCATGCTCTGCTGAACGCTGTCCCCCTCTGTGTCTCTCTCCCTTCTCTCCCTCTCTCCTTCATTATCTCCCCTTTCTCATCCCTTTCTCTCTCTCCCTCTCCCATCATGCTCTGCTCAATGCTGCCCCCCCCCCCGTGTCACTCCTCTCTTCTCCCAGTCGGTGCACCAGCTGCTGCCGTCCACGTATCGGGAGGTGTGGCTGGAGTGGCGGGACAGCGAGCAGCAGGAGGCGGAGCAGACGCGCACGGAGATCAACAAGCCCAGGGACCAGTTCATCGCCCGGCTGCTGAGCCGCCTCAAGCAGCAGCAGCCACACGAGCCGCCGTGCCCCGCCCGGTCGGGTCCGCAGGCCGCGGACGACCCCGAGGACTCGTGGGAGAACCTCCTGTCTCAGGAGGACGAGGGCCCGGGGGCGGAGGCGGCCCCGGCGGGCGGGGGCTGGGGCGCGAGCCGCGCCCTCCTGCTGAAGCTGCGCGGCTCGCCGCTAGCCCAGCGCCTGCTGCGGGAGCGGCAGCAGCTGCCCGTCTTCCAGCATCGCCAGCGCGTCCTGGAGGCCATCCGGAGGCACCGGGTGGTGGTGGTCGCCGGGGAGACCGGCAGCGGCAAGAGCACCCAGGTCCCCCAGTTCATCCTGGATGACCTGCTGGCTGGGGGGCCTGAGGCCCAGCCCTGCAGCGTGGTGGTGACCCAGCCCCGCAGGATCTCCGCCATGAGCCTGGCCACCAGAGTGTCCCAGGAGCTGGGCTGCGAGGACGGGCCAGGGGCCAAGGTGAGAGGCCTGGAGCACAGCCGTTCACCCGCTGGCACTTTAACCCTTTCAGGAGTAAGATCACAAGTGTTTAGAATGTTCTTATCTGGACTTTCTAGTGCTGATGTAACAAGCACTACTGGTAATAGAAAGTAATGGAGTTCTAGACCACTGACCCTGTACTTCAGAGAGTTAATAATAGAATAAAATAGGAATTTTGTTCTTTACCTTCACATAGCACTCAAACTTTAATGTCTGTGCAGCAAATAAAGATATGTTTATTGAACAGAACAGATATTTAATTGCAAATCGGCAAAAGTCCAATGGAACAAACACCAAAAGACAGACTGCACAGCACAATAAAGGCGATGTTATTATAGTTTAGTTCTGAATTTTGTGATATGTATTTGAGTGTGAAATAGCTGGATGTTTTGCCTGCAGACGTCGCTGTGCGGTTATCAGATCCGTATGGAAACCCGGTCGGGCGACTCGACCCGTTTGCTGTACTGCACCACTGGGGTCCTGCTGAGGAAACTGCAGCAGGACGGCCTGCTGAGCAGTTTGACACACATCATCGTCGATGAGGTGGGGAAAGACCGGCATCCCTTTCAGATATAATCCGTTCATAACACTATTCCCATTTTAGAACCCTTGCTTACCAATGATTCTTAATAAGGATTTCATTAATAATGTTGAATATCCCGAATTGCAGCACCACACAAAGGAATATCAAGGAATTTTAGTATTAGTTGATTGTAACTTCTTGTAGTTCTGCACTGAACTATATTCTCTATTTTTCTATGTAAAACAATGGTGTTTGTTGAGATGTGATGCTTTTACATGGAAAATGATGCAAAAGGACTGTGTTCTGCGCATTGGTCTTGTTTTGGAAGTGTACTGGAGTACAGCACTGGGAGCTGAGCTCTCCCAACTGTTGCTTGTGATTCAGGTGCACGAGCGCAGCGTCCAGTCGGACTTCCTCCTGACCATCCTGAGGGACATCGTTCAGAAGCGCTCGGACCTGCACCTGGTGCTGATGAGCGCCACGGTCGACTGCAACAAGTTTGCGGCCTACTTCAACCGCTGCCCTGTGGTGACCGTCCCGGGCAGGACCTTCCCCGTGGAGGTGAGCATCGGGGGCCCACATACACACTCATTCTGCAGGCACTCTTACCCAGAGCGACTCGCAGTTACATGGGTTACAGTGAGGTTAGACGGACATCAGGACATCAGGAATTCACTGTAAAAGTAAGAACCAAGTATCAACGTGAAAGACGTAGGAGTAACAAACATACTGTCTTGCCTACAGTAAGTGCCCTACTGAAGGGAAAGTGTGAATGCAGGTCTTTCGCAGCTATGACGTATTAGAAACTGGTGCAAGTGTGAGATTCAGTTTCCTTGTGAAGATATGGATGATGTTAATAATGTTGTCATTTTTTATATATGTACTGCATTTGTGGAGTAAATACTTATGTAATTTCTGACAGCAGTGAACCTTTGACAGGAAATAGCTTTTTTTGTGAATGATCATTGGTGACCAAACCACCAAAATATGTTCACTGAAATTTGGATGGGGTAAAAAGATTTTCTGCTTATTTTAATGTTCTCTTTCTAGTGTTTAGTAACTATTGTTCTGCTAATACGACCACAATCTATTTTGAGATTTATAACGAATTGGTAATTAAAGAGTGGGGCTGTCTGCTGTCTGGTGCGATGTGTGGCACAGTCTGTCAGTCGACTGTTAAGCCATATCCCCCACCCCCCCCACACGCTCGGAGGTCCAGGCATGGCACCTTCTGAGCTGTGCTGCCTTGTCTGTTAGCAAAAACACAAGCAGGTGATGACGTGACCCTCGCCTCCTGGCTGCTGTGCGCCATTAGGTTTTCCATCTAGAAGAGATAGTGGAGGAGACGGGCTACGTGTTGGAGCAGGACTCCGACTACAGCCAGAAGTTCCTGGAGGAAGAGGAGGAAGTGAACGTCAACGTCACGGTGAAAGGAGGGAAGACCCGGGTGCACCAGGTAAGACGCGCTCGTGGTTTCGCTGCAGCGTTGCTCACGAACGCCGATTCTGCAGTGAGATCTCGTTATAAAATCCCTCTGCACTTCCCCCTGGTTTTAGGACTTTGTGATCAGAGACCCAGGGGCCGGCTGGGACGGGGGCCCTGACCTGGACCATTACAGCAGCCGTACACGACACGCACTTCAGTACATGAACCCCAACAAAATCAACATGGACCTCATCCTGGACCTCCTGGATTACTTGGGTAAACTTCCACAAGGCTCCAGATACCATCCATCCATCCATCCATATTCTAAACTGCATACTCCTGGTGGGGGGGGGGAGCAACTGGAGCCTATCCCAGCATGCAGTGAGCAAGAAGCAGGAATACACACTACACAAGTTAATTTATTTCGTAACTAAAAATGATTACAGGCTAATAAAAGATATTTGTATATCTTATTGAGTGAACAGTCATATTGTCATATTAACACTGCTGTTTCCGGTGACAGATAAATCCCCTCAATTTGCTGATGTCGATGGTGCTGTTCTGGTGTTCCTGCCTGGTCTTGCGCACATCCAGCAGCTCTACGATCTCCTGTCCACAGACAGAAGATTCCGGGTCAAAGAGAGGTGAACTTTGACTTTCTACAAAGAAAGCTGGGTTTGGTCTGCAGGGAATGGTGGGCCTGGGAGGTTGAGGGATTTTCAGTGGATCAGCTGATTTCAGTCAGTTTACTAGTGTATCCTACTAGGAGATCTGTTGTGTTTGAGCACTAAAAGCATGCATGAATTTCATTTTCTGCAGATATATGTTGGTTGCTCTGCACTCTACTCTGTCTACTCAGGACCAGGCTGCTGCATTCACAGTGCCTCCTACTGGCATAAGGAAGGTACTGCTGTTAGGAAATTATTTACTTAGTTTTCTTTGTTTGAGTTTTTATTATAAAATTATAATCATATTGTAATGTAGACCTGAATGATGTGTTAAGGCTTGTCCTTTTGTGTAAATTTTATATTTCTTTCAGATTGTGTTATCCACAAACATCGCAGAGACTGGAGTTACGATACCAGATGTTGTTTTTGTCATTGACACAGGAAAAACAAAAGAGAACAGGTACAGTGTAACACATAACGTGGAATAATAAGTGTGTCTTGACCAAATCAGATGTACTCAAGCAGTACATTTAATATCTTTACTACTTGCCAGTGCCTGAAATAGAATGAAATTGCTGTGTTGTGCAGTAGTGGTGTGTGTGGAATGTTATGCTGTTGCTGTATGGTGTGTGATGGTTCCCCTTGCATTGTGCTACACTCTGCCTTGTCCACAGATATCACGAGAGCAGTCAGATGAGCTCCCTGGTGGAGACGTTCATTAGTAAGGCCAGCGCCCTCCAGAGGCAAGGTCGAGCAGGGCGGGTTCGAGAGGGATTTTGCTTTCGTCTCTTCGCCAAGTATAGGTGGGTGTCTCGTCATGGACACTTGTTGCCGTGGACACTTGGTCTCTGAGCCCTGGGCCTAGCCTGTTATGTCACAGTCAGCCAGCAGGTGACACAGTAACAAATCATCTGCCGGTAAATTTATATGCTGGTATATATCATGTAATGTATACATGTATGAAATATGATTATATAATATTTATGTTAATATTCATTGAAGATGATTTGTTTTAGTATATAAATTCTCCTGTTACAGATTTCAAAGCTTTATGGATTACTCTGTGCCGGAGATACTTCGAGTGCCTTTGGAAGAGCTCTGTCTCCACATCATGGTAAATTTGCATTTCTGATTCTTTCTTACATTATTTTACTGGCTTTTTTGCAGTATTTTTTAAATAATATATACTATGGGTGTCCCAAAGACCAGGTGTTGTGTTAAAAAAAGAAAGTTTTTTTCAAACTTCAACTGGCAGTAATTTTCCTTACAACTTCAATATGACTATCATTTCGCTACCACTTCATCTAGCCTAATTGTGGCTTGAATTGAACACAGGCATTTACATATTCATGTTCATGCTCATAATCATGGATTTGTGAGGTAACATGGTGGTTAAGGAAGTGAGCAGTTTCCAATCCCAGGTGGAGTGCTATCATTATACCCTTGACCAAGGTACTTAGCCTGACTCGCCAAAGTAAATATCCAGCCTTGTAAATGGATCACATGTATGCTATGTAAGTAAATGATAAGTACAATGATAAATAGCAGTAATGTGTATTTAAGTAGTTCTGCATGTACCTGAAAAACACCTGGTATGTCCAAAAAAACTCATTTTACTTTCAAGAGCTCTTCAGTGTCTTTTAAGCTGTGCTGCCTCTACCTTTAGACACACGTATAACCTGAATCCCTGAGATTCACCCCAGTCAAGTAAACCGTATGAGGGGGCAGAAAGGCAGGTATGAGCTCACTGTGTGTGGCCCCGCAGAAGTGTGAGTACGGCTCTCCTGAAGACTTCCTGTCCCGAGCGCTGGACGCGCCCCAGCCCCAGTCCGTGAGCAACGCGGTGAGCCTGCTGCGCCGGATCGGTGCCTGCCAGCCGGACAGTCCCACGCTCACCCCCCTGGGACACCACCTCGCCGCCCTGCCCGTCAACGTCAAGATTGGCAAGATGCTGGTCTTCGCCGCCATCTTCGGCTGCCTGGAGCCCATCGTAAGCACATCCCCTTACACCTGTAACAGGCACAGACACCACTGACTGCTGTGAACAAATCAAAGGGCTTAGCAGCATTAGCCACCTCCCAATGTAGCGTTTTCAGGCCAATTCTGGTATGCTGTAAATGCAAGAATCAGTCACAATAAGTTTTATTTATTTATTTATTTTTTATTTTATTTTTTTTATTTTTTTTTAATTGCGGTGCAATTTGTGTGACAGGCCACTATAGCTGCAGCCATCTCTGAGAAGTCTCCATTTGCTACGCCAATGAACAGAAGAGAGGAAGCCAATCTGGCCAAAGCAGCTTTTGCCGTGGCCAATTCAGACCACCTCACCATTTACAATGCATACCTGGGGTAAGTATAGATTGTTCTGTGTCTAAAACATTTTTTAAATAATTCAAAGACCACAGCTGAGATTTTCATTGATGTCATTGGCTACGTAGAATGATGTTTTGCTGCTACTGAACTGCAGGATTCTTCCCATTTTCAGGTGGAAGAACGTTCGCAGTGAGGGCACTCGCGCTGAGATGGCCTACTGCAGAAAGCACTTCCTCAATCGCACTGCCCTTTTAACCATAGAGGTATTTCCTATGACATGTCAAAGTAAGAATAACGTCTGTGGGCCTGAAAGCCCGTTTGGACGCTACTCCGGAAGCTCTCTGAATGTCAGTGTGACGTGGTTGTCACCGTCAGGACGTCTTATCACTGGTTGTGTAATATGTGCAATATGTGTAATGTGCAATGTGTGTAATTTGTGGTTGTGATTTGCTTATGTTGTTTGTTTATTTATTACACTACTATGGAGACAGCTATATGTGTGCAGCATTTGAGTCCAAGACAAATTTCCCCGCGGGGACAATAAAGTACATTGTATTGTATTGTATTGTAGGACGTGAAGCAGGAGCTGATGCGTATGATGGAGCAGGTCGGGTTCGTCCCCGCGAAGCCCAGGCGGGATCAGCGCCCTCGGGACCGGTCCGACCCGAGGCCCAGCGGGCCCCTGACGGCCAAGGAGATCGCCATCCTGAACACGGTGGTGACCGCGGGGCTGTACGACAGCGTGGGGCGGGTCCTGTACACCCCCTCCGTGGACGTCCTGGAGCGGGCCGTGTGCACTGTGGAGACGGCCCAGGGCAAGGCCGAGGTTCACCCCTCCTCGGTCAACCGCACCCTGCAGACCTACGGCTGGCTGCTCTTCCAGGAAAAGGTGAGCCCTGCACGTTTCCTTTCCAGTTGCTTGGGAGTTACTGGTTCGTTTTTTGTATTATTTTCATTTCCTTCTTATTCTTTTTTTAACTTTTTAAGCGGTGGTATGTGGTGATGTGATAGTCAACTCGATTGAGTCAGTGAAACTGTCATTGGGGATCAATTGCAGCCTGATATTATGAAGTTCATATCATAACTTCAACATAAATGTACAGACGTAGTCTCTGGTTGTTATCTGTATGATGAGTGGGGATAGATTTGTTTGGTAAAATGTGCAAATATATGTAATATAAATATAAGAAAATGCATTTCACTGTGAAAACCTATACCGTTCTGAATCTTCTTTTTCTGTTTCAAACTGTATCTGTCTGTACTTGTTATTAATTTAATGTTATTTGTTGAGGGTCTTCACTGCTTTTTGACATGTACATGTATGTACATGCCATAGTTAGAAATATTAGGCTGCGCCTGAACATGTCCAGCCGAATGCATTACATGTGCGCCTGCATAATAAACCTTTAGGAGAGTTATTTGAGTGTGTCTAGCATCTACAAAATAATCAGTTTTGTTTCATTGCAAAGTTTGCTCTCCCATTTTTTTATATTTCACAGAGCCCCATTGAGCACGGACATCTAAATATATATCCTAATTAATCATCAGAATTGTTTGACAGTTGAAGACAGTAAGTCTGTGTTGTGATTACAGGTGAAGTACTCTAAGGTCTACCTGCGGGACACTACTCTGATCTCCCCCTTCCCCATGCTGCTGTTTGGGGGAGACATTGACGTGCAGCATCGCGAGAGACTCATCTCCCTGGACGGATGGATTTATTTCCAGGTCAGGAGGTCGTCAAAGGAACGGAACTGGCAGAGCCATTTCCTCTTGAGTGTTCAGAGAGAGAACCTGCCATAGCAAATTTGAACATTCCAACTGTTCGTGTTCTTGTTTTCATATCAGGTGTAGCCCATCTTACCGTTAATCTCGTGGGAGTGTATTCCATCACGTATAAGTTAATGATTTTCTTTGTCAGTGCAGCAGTCTGATTAGATTTGACTGGGAATGACTTGGGAAGAGGCTGAACAGGGACTTGTGCCCACTTCCATTATCTCTGACAGTTAGCATTCTTTATCTCCAGCTCATGTTGACCAAGGGTTTGGTAGCTTTTTAAAGGGCCTCTCCAGATGTGCAGTCTTAACCTAGGATTCTGATTTTCTGACATGGAAAGGTTGCATGGATGTCTGACACAGTCTAAGTTTAAGATGAGTGTGGATAATGAGCTTTCTTTAATGTATAAAATGCAGATATAAATGCAGATGATTTAAGAGTAACTGGGGATAGTTGCTAGATACGCCAAAGCCTTGGTGGAAGTTTTAATGTTACATAGAAAGTTAAAAATGAAGCGTAGTGTACAGGTTGATGCTCCAGCACAATGATAACCTCCACCAAGGAGGTTATGTAATGACGTCCATCTGTCCATGACCGACATATCTGGAAAAGTCATGGTCAGATTGCCATGAAATTTACTGTACATATACATGCTCTCCAGAGGATGAAACCTGGTAATCCCATGACCTTTCCTCTAGCGCTGCCATCAGGCCAAACATATCTGGAAAAGTAATGACTGGTTACTCTGTTACTCTGGGTGAGAGCATCTGCTGTATGCCATTAAGACTCAGTTTTCTGAGCCATAATGGCAGTGCTGGCCTTTCATTCCCCTTTCCCTAATGCTCTATATGTGCTGTACAGGCTCCTGTGAGAATAGGGGTGATCTTCAAGCACCTCAGGAAGCTAATCGACTCTCTTCTGGAGAAAAAACTGGAGAACCCCAAGATGAACCTTGAAGGTAATGGGCCTGAATTCATTGCTGTTTTTTGTAGAAGAAAAAAGTAAAAGAGAGTAGTAATCCTGTTTAAAATCGAAGTAGTACATTTTAAACAGGCAGACCTGTGGTAGACAAAAGACTTAGAAACCAAAAGATTCTTTCTCCCGTGTTTAGATGCCCTGCCCCCACCCTCCTCCCCAAGTAATATGTTCTTCATTATGTGGGAAAATGACCCTATAACCCAATTCAAATGTTCACAAAATTTTGACACTTCACTTGGTATTGTATCTCATCAACAGTTTTATCCCCCAGGGATATGTGGCAACTTAGCCGTACCTTATGCATTGGTTCATAACATCTTGTTTATTTTTCCCCTGACCTCCAGATGAAAAAACGATACAGTTAATAATGGAGCTGATCAAAATGGAGAACACCGTGTGACAGGGGCTTCTGTTGGAATGTGTCAGAGATTCAACAGGATCGCAACAGCATGCTGACCAAGCTTAAGGAGAAACAAGGGAAGAAATGCTTCATAAAATATAATGAGAATGAACTCACAGAAAAGATGGCTTTCCGTGCATCGTCTATACTGCTGCCAAAACTTCAATAAATATGCTGGTGTACTCTCAGCTGTCATTTTCTGTGCAAACTGTTTTCATTTTTTACTTTGCTACCTTTGCTACATTGTTTGTTTTGTTATTGTTTTCAATGTTTTAAGTATTTAAGTATTTAACTTTGAGCCAATGCTGCAAAGAACTTCGATAAATTTTATTATATTCACAGCAAAACTGAAGAAGCAATACTTTATCAAAGAAATGCCATAATAAAATATGATTTTTAGAAATGACACAACTTATGTTTTTCATTGTAAAAAATTTTTTTTTTTAAAAAGGATTTTACAAAAATACACTATTTATATTTAATATTCACTAAATACACCAGGCTTCACCTGGACACAAACACCACACAGTTGTGATCTGTCTCTGGGTGGAGAATTTTATCATTATCATTTATCACCACTTCCTCTCTCCATCTTCAACACATTACTTCTGTTTTCTCAAAAACTTGGTTATATTAAGTCATCCAGAAACCAAAAAAAAAAAAAATTATGTTCTTTATAGCCATATTGCAACAACTGCTTCTATACTGAACTACTGAAACTATTTTGTTGGAGGTGTGATTTTGTTAGAAAAAATATTTTCCTTTTAATAATGCTTTAGATGAACATAAGTTAAAATGGTTTATTTTTTAATGAACTGTAACTTTCTTGTGATGATCAATTGATAAAAGCCTTTTGTGAAATGTTATGTCTAATGTGAGACAAGCAAGTTAAAAAGGCTGTACATACGACTCTTAGTAATCATTTAAAAATGAGCCTGACTTTGATTTATTGCACACTCAAATTTTATGGTTGTAAGAAGATTAACTTATATTGACAGCAAATTAATAAAAAAATAATCAGTCATGGTTAAGTATACAAAACTGAATTTAAGCTTTGTTTATCTACTTGTGCACAAATGTCTGACTACCTTTAAAACTGAAAATAAGAGCTAATAGGTTTTTGTGTTTTTCCATTTTACTATAATGCATTGTATGTAATTTTTCAAGCATAGTGCATTTTGAGACCAGAGTGGTATCCACAGTATAATTAACCACTATAACGAGGGCTATTCTTTGGTTTATTTGTAGAATCAATTTATTTCAAATCGAGGTGTAGATATGGTGGATTCAAAATGACAACAATCCAGTGATAATTATTTATCAATAATTACCTTTTAAATACATAAAGCCAGTCAGAAGAGGTTATCAGTTAATGTCTTGACACATTTTAAGAACAATGCTTGCTTTCTAAAGAAGAGCACGCCGTAACTGACAATCATTGACAAGAGCCATGTCATTATTCACACAGTGGCGGGAATGCTCCTGCAGAAGAAGAAATATCTGCATGCCATTTTAGCATCTTTATCACTCCCTCTATCTAAAGACAAGTTTAGCCACTTTAGTTTGAGTGACAGTGGTGATTTGGAATCCCCGAGGTGTTCATTTGGATGCACGTTTGAGTTCTGCCTGTTTGGGACATTTTAAGGTAGCCAAGCATGCCATGCACCTCATGACCAATAAACATATCAAAGTTTAAACTGCAGAAAATTCTATACTATTGAATGGTGCATTCATGCATTTTAATCCACTGTTCCACTGAAATTTCCATATATATATACACACATATAGAAATTAAATCTCTTTAGATGTGATAATTCCTTCATGTACTGCATAATGCACACCACAATGGTACATTTCACAGGAATATCTCAATGAAAAATGTATACAATGTAAGTAAACCAATGTATATTTGTGTGACATTTCATGCTGACCTGTTTGATGGATTACACTTGTCTGTGTGTGTTCTGAAATAGGGATGTGGTTTACGCTTCCGCCTGGAGTTCCTGAATGGTTGAAAGCATTCAGGGCAGCAAACAACAAAACAAAGGTCATATCCCTCCAGCTCTCACTAATCCCCCATCGACCTCTTCATGACAAACAATCTTCTTGAGGTTAGAAAATGCTAAACACAGATGTGGGTGTTCTTAATGCCTTCAGCATTTGGTTTGATACCTGGCAAAACACTCATTAGTGAAAGTTGATTGCAACACCTGTGGAACTAAGATAAGGAAAAGTCCATTGTGGATCTTTTCTGAAAGAGCCACTAATATTGAGTCTTTTCAGGACGTAACTAGCAGTTTTCTGGCCTTAGATTAAAAAGATAAATGAAAGAAGGAACCATGTTAAAACACAGTATATCTCATGAGAAAATACTGTGGGGAAATTTGATACCTTTTCACCAATAGTGTGTTACATTACAGTCTGTTAAATAGAAAATATATTCTTCTCTGGACAAATAATGCATGTGTGCAGTTCAAACTGTAAAAGTCAACCGGGTAGCCGAATACCTTTTAATGACAATGACAGGTGATCACCTCAGGCAATGGGTCTTTCATTCAACTCGTGTCTAGCAACTCTTTACACTTGGGGGTTATGAACCAAGATTCACAAGCCAAACAAACTCTGGCCAGGTGGAAGGACCCGTGAGGTTATCTGTGAGGAAAGACCACGTATGCTGCAGAGACAATGGGTCCTTTGCATGCATTGGGAGACTTGGTGAATGGGCACACGAGCATAGTGAAGGACTCTTTGTCCCTGCAAAGCATCTATTTGTACACACACTGGGGTTTCCTCTTAGGAGATGGCTAAGAGTTAAGCACTCTTTTTGTGATTGCTGAGGACCGTTACTTATTCATTTTTGGGAACAGATTTGAAAAATGTGTAGATATGAGCTACCTTCTAGGTGATAACCTTTTTTTTTTTTTTTTTTACATTTTCTGTCAGATATTTTTTAAACACCTGTACATGAAGAAGTTACAGAGTGGACTTTTATACCAACAAACAATAATAATAATAATAATAATAATAATAATAATAATAATAATAATAATAATAATAATTTAAGCATTTAGGACCATTCCGTTCTCTGTATACTTACATACACTACAGTAGATTAGTTGTGCTTTTTTATTCATTTAATGTGTCTTATTAAATGGTATTTTCAAGGTGAACATTAATAAAGAAATATATTCAGTTATAACAAAACATCTGATGCCTTTTAAACAAAATAGGGTGTGCGATTTACTTGGCTCCTACTCTTAGCAACTCATTCCAAGCTCTAATAAAATTCCATATAATGTAAACCGCTAAGTTGGCTATGATTGGCAAAATGCAGTTAGCCAGCATCAATCAACGCATTTTAAACTATTTCGGGTTTTAATTTTTTTTTTAATGCAAGAAAGAATTGGACCATGCCTTAATTAGGTTGTGGTTGTGGCGACCTTCACCTTTGAATGTGTTCAGGTGTATCTGACAGTTTACATTGCTGTGTTGGAATGTGCTGGGTGTGGTCTTGGATGGCTCGTGCTGCGAGCCTATGGGACGCCAGAGAGCCAGCCTTGTATTGAGGCTGCATGACGAGGCCACTCACAGTCGGCAGCCCACGCGACACTTGCACAGTCGCTGCTTCAATAGAACTGATTGACTCGTACGCACGCCTCAAGGCTCAACGTCTTTGCCCAAAAGCAAAAACGCTAAAACTTCAGGAATCTGTTCACTTTTCTTATTGTTTGGTTCTTTTATTTTATTTTATTTTTTTCTCCCCCAATAGTCTATGGCAATGCAGACATGCAATTACTTGCCGTTTCCATCTTGGGATTATGATTTTAAGGTAGGCTAAAATTAGCATTTTCTTTTTTAAAATTGCGTGCTAAAAGTTATACCACATTAGCCTATTAAACTGCAGTTAAACGGTTGTTTTTTCTATCTAGAATTCTGGGACATTTTATGAATTTCAAGATTCAAGTGTTGCTGTTCACAAAATTCCTGGTGAGTGGTATGAACCATCCTTAGGGGCTCCGCAATTATAAATATTATCGAATGGAATTACTGTAGACGTTTAAATAATCGCTACTGGTATGATCCACTGTGGTGTAGCCTATGTACTGTAAAATATTAACTGGAGAACAAATTACACCATATGGACACGTTGAATATCACAGCAAACAAATAACTTCTAAAAAATAATGTGTAAATATCTATTGACACATAGCAAGTTTGTCCACGTATCTGTTTCACAGCTGATCAGTCTGATTTGATAATTGCATGCCTTATTTTTACAGATTTAGCAGTATTACCACAGTCTTCTCTGGACTTATCTGGGCTGGAGTGGTCCTGTACTGAGCTCTCCAGTTCGGTGGCTCCTGTTTCAACACTAGAGGGCCACAACCTGCATGTCTCCCCTGCCTTTAAGTCCCCCACCCCACTTCAGTCACCCTCTGGGGCCTTTTCCTCTGTGGACTGCTACTGGAGAGATAAGGCCGACCTCAACCAGAGGGCCCTGGGAGATGCACTAAAGACCAATGACCAGGTGCGTGCAGAACTGGGGAATATCCACAGTGGCCTAGTTTAGTGCAGTGATGTATCTGAACCACAGAAGCATTTCAATTAAGGAATGTTGTTCCTTAGGGCTCCAATCCAGCCTGTTTGATGAGCATTTACATAATTACTTCAATCACTTATGAGCCCATTTGAAGAAATTAAACCTCTCATCCCAGCTCTTAGATTCTTAGTCATTTAAAGAGAGCTGGAAAACCTGCTCGACCAGGACTGGGCACCCATGCCCTGAAGTGTGTTTTCTTTGATGTGAAAGCTTTGCAGTGTGCTGTTCTGTGTACAAATGTAAAACTGTGACATGCTTTTGACAGTGAGTGTCAGTGATTGTTTTGTGATTATTTATGTATTTACTTAAACTCTTTATTGGTAATATTTTTAAGAATTAATGCAAGCGGAAAAACTGTCAGATTTGCAAAATGCTAAATTGTATTTTCAAGTGCAAGTTGTTTTGTTGAGTGAAATTAAATACATAGTTACATGTGATAAATTAGTGATTTTAGGTTTCTCACTATTTTAATAACTGTAGTTGAAAAAATGAAGTCTTAAATGGGCTATTATGCAATGGTGTAACTTTATAGGTTTATAGCTTTATGTGAATAATTATTCTTAATACTGTAAGCATGTAATGAGACTCATTGTCCACAGCTCAGTGTGAGTCTAAACAAGAAGCACGAAGAGATCCTAGCATTACAGGAAAGAAATAACCAGCTGAAGGAGCTTGCCAGCCAGGCCAAACATTTGGCCTCCATACTTGATGTGAGTGCAATTTCACAGTATCTTCCAAAATAGATAAAATTAGTCATGTTAATTTCATATTTCCATGAAATGTGGAATTACATTTTTTGACAGTGAGTCAATAAATATGTAATTTATTATTATTATTATTATTTATTTATTTATTTATTTATGTATTTATTTATTTTTACCTCACATACACAATGTTTGTTTATATTGAATATTTATATTGAATGATCCTCTGTTCCTTGGACAGTGAAATGTGAATCAACTTACAGGGGGTGATATAACTTAAAGCCATTATCCAGGTATGACACAATGTGCCTTTAAAGTCAGTTCGTTTCTATTCTGCAGCTTTTGACACAATCAACAAGCAGTGACTTCCCCACAACAGAAGCAACGAATCAGAGGACTGGAATTAAAAGGCAGAGGCAGGACGATCTGCAAACACTCAGTGCGGTCCCGAGAGCCAATATAAATAACAGAAATCTAGACTTGCATAGGGACTCAAAGCAGCCTAAATTGCACCAAGATGTGGAACCCGCTGTAGAGGAGAGGATAAACGTGTGTGGAGCTTTCAGAAGACTACAGGTGAACACCTTCTGCAGCCCTGTCTCTGCCGACAGCAGCTGCTCAGAGGAAGGAATGTACTTCAGGACCTCCATACGAGACCACTGCACCATCAGGACTCTGGTGTTTCCACAGGGAAGGACTTTCACCTCAAAAGTTCACAGTGGGGGCTACAGGTTTCGCTGGGTGCCATGCTAAAACAGACTGTCAGCTAACTTCAGAGATTTGCGGGTGGGGGAATTCCAGTCCTCGAGGGCTGCAGGCATTCTGTTCTTTGTTCAAGCTCCTCTTTTAATTGCTTGATTTAAGTCAATCTTCAGATAGGAAGCCACCTTTCTTCAGGTGTGAAATAGTTACTGCTTGAATGTTAACTCTCAAATCAGCAGAACCCGAGCCTGCAGGCTTGGCGCTAACGACACTGACCACTGCCTGATATAACCTTCTTACCGCGTTGCATCTACCCCTTTAATTTAATGGTTATATGTATGATTTATGCATAAATAGAGTCGTTGCATGCATCTTACAAGGAGGTGAATAAGGTGATCTAATAATTTGTAAAATTGTATCTGAAAAGAACTGACTTTGAATATATTCACATATGCCAAAGTAATGTATGAATATTTAAATTTTAATGAGGACTCTTTGTAAGCCTTAGCGGTCGTAATGACTTTTGAAGACTGTTATTTTTACATAAAAATAATTTGAACATGGGCAGGACTCATCTGCTGTATCTGTCCTTTCTCTTTGTTTGATGTTTGCTCTGGTAAACAGTGTCAAAGGTCATCCCCAATAGGAAAATAATGCTGTTAATGGCAGTTGATGGGTATCATGTACACTAAAGAGAAACAGCAGTGGCACATGTTCATTTATTCCATTGGTCATAACATACATTCAAAACATTTAAAAGGAAATTAAACAATAATAAATTATTCTGCCTTTGTAAAGCCATTTAAAGCACAATTCCCAATACTATTTCTTCACATCATATGTGTTGAGCTATCCAAGAGATAGCATCCAATACAAATTCATATTAACAATACAAAGCCGAAGGAAACAAGAAAATATTTTAAAAGCCTATAATCTGAATATATTTAATAATTATATGAAACTGTCCTTTTCTGAGAATGTATGCATTTCCCTGAGTATATAAAAAATAAATACACACTGGAGGTTATAGGAAACCAAAAAGCTTTCAAAGGCTGGTGACTCTAAGCTATGGTCTTTGCTACCTCAAGAGACATTGGAGGAATTAGCACAACACGTGACTGCTGAAAAATTGTGGGCGACCAAATTGTTTCGAAAATTAATTTATGCATATGACACAGGAGTAATGTGTACCATAGTGAATGGGGGGCTGGGTGTGGTCAGAGTTATAGAACCATGGAAAAATGTGCCAAATATATGATGGATGAGAGCATAGAATGAAAGTTATTCAAATTGATGCAAAACCGGTTTGGTGGCCATACTGAGCGTAGGGTTGGGCCCAATGAAGAAATAGATCCATGCATACTCCATCTCCACTACAAATAATATGAACAGTCAAAATTAGGAGGAAAATCAAAACTAGCTGCTAAAGAGTTACATGTGCAATGAAAAGAAATGTAACCATAACAACAGGTTTTCAGCTGTACTGACTTGAAAAATACATTTCTGAAATACAAAGCTGGTTTAGAAAGTTCACCATAACGTTTGAGAAGACTTTTAAAAAATTAGCTCTGTACTCCACAATTTTAGATTTGTAACCTCTTTTTGTAACCTCTATGACTGACGAATTCTCACCATAATGAAGAAAACTCTCAAACACCTGTCCGACAGATCAGAAACACTCTTCAGGAGGCAGGCACAGATGTGTCAATGACCATTGGCCACAGAAGACTTCACAAACAGAACTACAGAGGCTAACTGCAAGATGCAAACCACTAGTTAGCCACATTACATTACATTACATTACAGGCATTTAGCAGACGCTCTTATCCAGAGCGACTTACACAACTTCTTTTTACATAGCATTTTACATTGTATCCATTTATACAGCTGGATATATACTGAAGCAATTCCGGTTAAGTACCTTGCTCAAGGGTACAACGGCAGTGTCCTTACCCGGGAATCGAACCTACGACCTTTCGGTTACAAGCCCAGTTCCTTACCCACTGTGCTACACTCAGCCACAAAAACAGGATAGGCAGGTTACAGTTTGCTACAAAGTACTTTAAATAGCCTGCAGAGTTCCGGAAAAAGACCTTGTGGTCAAATGAGACCAAGACTGACTTGTATCAGAGTGGTGGCAAGAGCAAAGTGTGGAACTGCCCAAGATCAGAAGCATACCACCTCATTTAAGAAACATGGTGGTGTGGGGGCAGGGGGGGGGGGGGCGTGTTAGGGTATGGGCATGTATGGCTGCCACGCATACTGCCTCACTTGTCTTCATTGATGATGTTAATTCCTGATAACAGTAGCAGAATGAATTCTGAAGTGAGCTCACCAGTATTGTTTTTCTTATAATGATGTTACAAACAGCTGACTTCGGTAAACCTAAGGTCTGGCATATGTCTCTGACAGTTTTTATCTTATTTCTCAACCTCATAATGGCTTTCTTGACTTTCATCTGCACAACTTGGGTCATCATGTTGACAGATGCTAATAACAGACTCCAAAGGCAATCAAAAGGCTAGATTCAAAACTAGATACTGAAAGCTCTCTCATACCTGCACTGAGGAAGCAATTGAACAAACCTGACACCTGTTTGGGACTATTTGTCCCAAACATCATGATGCCCTGAAATGAGAGGACTATTTATAAAAAAAGGCTGTAATTTATACATGGTGAAACCAAAATGAGTAAAAATACCTTTAAATAAAAGCTGAGACAGTGCACTTTTAATTGTTTGATTACAAATCTAAAATTGTGGAGTACAAAGACAAATCAAGAAAAAATATGTCCTAAACATTATGGAGCTCATTATATATGTGTGTGTGTGTGTGTGTATGTGTATACACATTGACACAAACACACACACACAAAGTTTCACAGTTTTCACATTAAGTAAGATTTTTAAAAACACTTACTTATGTACTAGTATCGTATTACACTGTAACCAGGATCGTGGATAACTGAATAAGCCACATCACCTTTAGGAAGAAAAAAGAGAAGACAAAAGCATAAACTATAAATACAAATAGATGGCAACAAGAGCCTGTGAAAATATAGTAGACAATATATGTGAACTACATAAAGCACCTGGTAAATTTCTGGTATTAAATTGCAAAGAATGACATAAAAGTTGTAAAACACAACCTACAAGCAATTCAAATCCATTATGTCAATGCCTGCACTTCACATATGAGGTGTCACTCAGCTGTCAGAATGCACCACTTCAACAGAATTAATTTTATGGCTTAGTATAAAAGAATGTGTATGTTGCCTGAATCCCAATATGAACTCAGTTCAGGCATATGCAGCTTTTACTCAATTTATTATTTTGACCTGGGGGTAAAACTATGAAAGGGCACTTTCTGTCGTTACATTTTGTACACACAAATCTTGAAGCATCAGCAAATTTCCTGATAACACCTGGTGAGGTAAAAAAATTTCTAAAAAGTACATACTTTCTGCATTCCTTGGTGTAGGCAGTGGACCTCTCCTGAAAACCATGACCATGGTTAGAAAGCCAAAGGACCACACGGAGCTTTTTGAAGGCATGGTTATCAGCGCAATAGCTCAGCGCTGGCTGCTCTTACCTGCCACCCACAGGTCCTGGGGGCCCCGGTCGTCCAGGAGCCACCGAGGCCCTCTGATTGCTGTAGAAGTTCTCATATAGGATGGGCGCTGCATGACAAACAGAGTCGATATTCACATGGTATAACCCCTGCATCTGCAGTCAATAGCCACGCACTTACATCGGTTTACATTATGTGACTTTAGATCGTCAACTCAGTTCTGTGCAGCTTGTTTTTGGAAAGTGATATTGTGTCATGAATATATTTATTATAGCCTTTTATGCTAAACATTAACGTTTTTACTTAGGGACAGTCTGACAAATACCTGGCTTAAATGTGCAATATGGCAAATTCTAAAGTCAAAATCCACCATTATCTCCTATTATTTTTCAGGTCAGGACAGAGTTTATATTAGTCCAGTGGGGGCCACATATACTCAATTAGAGTTCACAGTTACACAGAACATGCTGCTGTGTAGCTAATGGTGATTGTATTTAACCTTGGGGGCTCAATGTGGGTGTAGGGCGGTTAGGTGGAAAAATGGAGGGAGGCAGCTTGGAAATATGACCAGAACACCTTTACAAGAAAACAACAGTGACAGTGTCTGATTTGGACTCTAGACAGACATTATACTCTATGCATGATAATTTGTACATGAATAGGGGGCCTTGGGAAAAGTTGTCATCCTAGAATTGAAAAATAACATCAATAACATCAAAAGATGTCTTCTTTATTTCAAGGATGACAACTTTTACAGCATAGTACCCTCACCACTGTAGTAATTAGTGTATCGATCACCCCCTACTGGTCCAGAAACATCATTTTCAGGAACAGCCTAGTTCTCCCAAAGAGACTCCCAATTCTTGGATGAATCAAACCCAACCCCACTTAGAAGCTATTCAACAAATTAAGCCTACAAAGTATAATGTCTGCCTAGATTCCAAATCAGGCACTGTTACTGTAGCTTTCAGAAAACTGTACTCTGAAAACCATTACAAAATATTGAAGAAAATGAATCTGTTAGCAATGACAGCCAGTATGGAAAGGGATGTCAGCCAAACCAAAAAAAAAACTGCTAGATGATTCAGAATTATGGAAGGTCGCTGAAATAACATGGTCCAAGCAATTTCACTGATAATGGCAATAATGATTGCTCTGAATGACCCATGACCTCTGCTTTGCTTTGGAACTCCATTGAAATGTTGAGACCACAGAAACATGAAAGCTTGGATGATAACGGGTTGTCCCCAGTGCGAGCAGAGAGCCCCACCTGGTGGCTTGTCCCCAGTCCTCCGGAGGTTGATAAAGTGCTCTATGTCCTCTTGAATGTCACACTGCTCCAGGGACTTTCGCACATCTTCATACAGCTGGAGTCACAATAGATGCAACTTCAATCATTGTGTGGGGTTTAAAAGCTTTCAACTGCCACTGCCATACATTGTAACCAGCACCTACACGCTTGTTTAATTCATTTTAAAACAAATCATGGGCAATATATTACCAAAAAGCTGTTGTTTGGCAGTTAACTATTGACTGCAGATGAAGGAGAAAGGAGAAAGATGCATGTACAACATGTACTAATGTCAAGCTGAACACAAATGCCATTAACAGGTGATTTCATTGCTGCTATATTAACAAGCATCAACAAGAATTTCCCTGGCAACATTGATGTTAAACATACATGCAAATCTGTGCAGGCCAGCTGGGGAACAATATTTTCTTTTCTTCCGTTTCAACATTTTTCTTCTTTCTAGTTACAGACACCATTGTGAAATGGTCCTAAGCCAATGCAATACGAGTCATATACACTTAATCATGGCCAAAGAGAACAAGTCATTGAGTTTAAATTTGTAAAAAAAAGAATTAAAAAAAAGATATTAAATCAAGATCCCCTTCCTGTTTTATATTATATGCCAGACAGGCAAGCCCTCTGTAGCCTCTGACAGATCATACCTCATCACTGGTGACACACTGCTGAGAGAGCTGGTTGAGGTGAGTCCACACAATGTTCCGCGTGGTACCTATCCTTTCCACTTCCTGCTTCTCAAAGGCCTGCAACAAGCACACCACAAACCATTCAACTGCCTTTAGTCCATACAGGACCTAGAAACAGGAATTCACACCTTTTTCAGAACTACAGTTTGCATATCCTGTCATGTGGCACTGGGTCTTCTGGGGAACTGAGATGCAGCTTCTTTTTTCACGCTTTATTCACCCCTGAGGTGTTGTATTTATCTCAGTGCTCATTACTGCAGCCTCTCTTACTAATTTGGGAGTGCAGTCAAACACGTGTTTTCCTCCAAAGCACATGATGTCAGCCGCTGCTTCTTAATACACCACAGTTTGCAAGTTGTGCTCACACAGACACAGAGAGTCTTTATGACCTCCAGGCGGACTGGGTGTCCGATCCGCCAACAGGGGTCACTAGTGCACGATGAGATCCTGCCATCCTAACCAACTAACCTGTCCTTCCATGGGCAACGCTGTCGCCAATTGTAAATTGCCCTGTGCTAAGGCCACAGTCAGCGCTGGCACAGTCTGTATTTGATTCTCTGGATTTAAATAGTACTCTTAACAGGATGAGCCAACCAGCAGCACCCTATGTAGTGCCGATAATTCTTTCGCTTGCTAATTAAGAGCAATGACTCGTTTTAAGTTACGATTTCAGTTTTGACTATTGTAAGCTTATAAGCTACCACCTTGAGTTTGCAGCTAATTTGCAGCTAATTATCATCAGAAGAATAAGCACAATACCAGAAATGCTTATGCATACCTTTCTATCATAATATTTTACCACGGTCTAACAGTGAACACATTTGTTGGCACCACTGTCTGTAAAACTACTGTTACACACTTCATGGATAAAAAGGGCACAAATACCTACACTGCAGATGCATTGCAGCTCTTGCTATAAAAAGAAATGGAACAGAGTGAACAAGGCCAATACACTGCTGACGAGATTTAATCACAGAAGGAATGAAATATACTCGCTAGCTGAACTACGTGTGGAGTTCACATTTACCCAGGAGACATAGCAGCTTACCTCACATGCTTTGACATGTTCTTTTAGCCAGTCCTCACGGATTTGTCCCAGTACAGAGACATTATGGTTGTATATTCTATCTGTAATTGATCAAGCAATAATAAAGCATTATCCAGGCAAACACTCATTTTATAAATCATTTTTATAAATCATTTTATAAATAAATCTTACTCACTGCATTCTCTTGCAATGTGTATTAAGTACTACAGACAAAATTTAGAACCAGTTACCTGCCTCGTCAGCTGCCATTTTTGCTTGCTGTGCTTTTGCAAATAGCTAGAAGATGGAAGCACCGAATTACTATTTTCATGCACTGTGAAATAAATCAATATTAAAATTCATTGTAAGTTTTTTCTTGCAGCTTAATTGCTGGCGAGTCATTTTGCTGCACTGTGATGTGTCCTGCAGTGAGACAGTGAGCTGTACATAAAGCAGACGATGCACACCTTCTCTTGCTGTTTGGTGTTGTTGCTGCTGGCACTCCGGTTCATTGCCTGCTCAGCTTCTTCTTTGTCACGGCACTTCTGCTCGTAGGACTTCTTTGACTATAATTTTAGACATCGTACACAGGCACAACACATTACATTATTATTTGAATGAATGAATGAATGAATGAATCATTGCATCTATATAGCACATTTCCGAACGCTTATTTCCGAACGCTTGTCAGCTTATTTTTTTATATCATATCCATGCAGCTGGATATTACTACTGGAGCAATTCAGGTTATGTACTTTTCCCAAAGGGTACACACACATTGCCTCACCTGGGATTTCCACCTACAGCCTCTGGGTTACAAGCACGTATTGTATCTTTAAGCACTACATTACACCCTGAGCAAGGGGTTCTCATACAGTCTTTTAATGTGGACGGTATTTTACTGGATCCCCTAACTTTTCCCTTAATGAATACTAAATCTGTTCATTCAATCACACTCTTGCACATATACAATGCCAAACCCTGGTCTAACCTCAATGGAAGGTTTATAAAAAGTATGCAACTAACATAATCTTTATTTAACTAGGTTTGTCTCATTCAGATTATAATCTCTTTTCCAACTGTTTAACGCCTGTGCTAGTATTATTTATAGACAAAGGCTTTCTAAATGTTGGCCTTATCAATTTTTTAACCAGGTCAGGCTAAAATAAGGAAACAGAACACAAAGTATATATTACTGCTTCACTTTTTAATACTTCTGTTAATTTAACTACAGCAAAGAGCTTCCACTTTTGGAAGCACAAAAATCTCCCCAAACGTCCTGTTCTGTACATGGTGTTTCATTTCTGCATCAGTTTTTTTTTTTTTTTTATCTGATATGATGCCGTTATTGCTGGAAAATTACATTACATAATGCAAAAAAATACAGTCGCACATACATGTGAAAATAAGTACAGAATCCTATTAGTAATCTAGCATCAATAAAGGTGTGGTACTCCTGTATTACGACCAAGTGTTCACAAGGATAACTTTCACTTACATCCATGGTTTTCTTGTATTGTGTTGCCCTCTGCTTGTGTAAAGCATCCATTTGCTGTTCGACCTGCATCCAACAATAAGCTATTTAGCCATTTATGTACAGTAACTTTTTCACAAAGGCTGCAATTGTGGCTCCAGCAGCAGACTGACAATGACACTGTAATATCACTGGGACGATCAAACCTGCAATGTCTAGACAGTAGAAAACAGAATAAAACAGGGTAGAGAGAACAGAATAGACAAAACAGTATATGCTATATTGCAAGCTATCAATAATGTACTTTATTCATCTCCAGTGAGGAAATTCATATTACCACCAGCAACTGACATAAAACACAATTAATACACATATTTAAAACAGACATACGCACAAACAGAAATAGTAGTCAAAAAATAGTAGTCAAAAAAGTCCCAAAAATGTGACTAAGTCGACGAAATACGGTTGGAGAAAAAATGAAAAGACAGATAAAAATACAAACATTAAAATATGAAAACAGGCAATAGAATACACTGTATAAAAGACCCATCTGATCTATGTATAGGTTATAACTTCCTATGACGCAAGAGTTCCAGTCAGCTCCGCCCCCAGAGGGCTCAGCCGTCACTCATGCCGAGAGCCTTCACTGACCGAGCCACTCAGCAGGACATGATGATGGTCTTTTCCAGGCCTTACCTTTTTCCTCATTTCCTTCTGCTTCTCCCTGAACTCCTCCATTTTTTTCGCCTCATCGCGCATTGCTTGTGCCAGCTGAAGATGTGACAAGCTCACGTTTTCTGTCTCTGCAGGAAGATAACAGTCGGGTTTCCAGCCTTACACATGCATAAATACACACAAACAACTACAAGGAATGAACTACAGAGGGTAAAGGACTAGGCCCTGACTGGGATGCACAATCCTCTAGAAAGGGGGAGGCATTTCAGCGTGCTCGTGACCCTGCATCACTGAGACCTGCCAACAACACGATACAATCTCCCTGTATGTGCTGAGCAATTGAATCTTAATGCTATGACAAAGCAATCTCACTCTAGCATATATGGCATAACACTGTGCAACTCTGCAAACACTCCAAGATGCACGAAATACTAATTTACTTACGCAGTTTGAAAACATCCAGTGAGCGTTTCAGTGTGCTGAAAGACAGACATTGAGATTAGACTGTCTGGGTCAGCACGTGCACTTTACCTTCACTGTAACCAGTGCACATGCATAACAGTTAGGCCTTCCGAGCCCTAACGTACACTTACGTGTCTCAAAAACTGTGAGGGTTTTTACAGTTTACATCACGCGTTTTCACACGTATAGCACTGCTCAGTCAAGCTGTTCCCTATTTGGGCAAGATAAATTATGATTATACTGCAGTGGCATCTCCATGCTTTTTTGTAAAATAAATACTCAAGGAGACCCATAAACAAATAGTTTTCTTGTCATGCCTGGTTATTCTAAAGGGAGAATTTTCTCTGCCCCACAATAGTCTAGGCATTTCTTGTCTCCTCTCCTTCAGTGTCCTTTAATGTTTTCTTATTTTGCTAGCCTTAACAGGAAATGGCACTGCTGCTTCGCCACTCCTCAACATGTGACAGATACTGAAACTACAACGGCAACTGGACACTCGCATTCTGTACTTACAGTATATGTCAGTATCATAAATGTAATCTGTGGTACTGTCCCAAACCTGGGAGAAATTATTGAATATGGTTCTGAGCCACATAAACCGACACAGGTAAATTGTTGGTTTACGTGGCTCAGACAGTAGCACACGACAGTAAAAAACAGTAACATGACACACACTTCCCCTATTGGACAGAACAGAAACACAAACCTTCAACAGTGAGGGAAGAGACATGGTTCCAAACAAAAGAAAAATGAAATACCACTGCAACTTAAGCTTATGACAAACTGTCCACCGCATCACCATGCATGAGCCCAGACGTGATGACAAGATGACAGACGTGGGTTAGTGCACCGTCCCTGAGCCGAATCCGGCTCATAGTTGTTTATGTCTGCATTTCCTCTTTCTCTCACACAAACTGTAATAGAGGGATTTTTGTCCTCTGATAATCACTTTGGATGGCATTAATGACCACCACTGATAGCAGTAAATGCAGCTGATCTGGAGCTAGAAAGTGCAGATTCTACCCTGCAAGAGCAGAAGTACTTACTTCATTTCATTATGGCCACAGACCTTCTTAGACAAACTCAGTAAATCCTTGGCATATTTCTCTTCTATCGAGGCCCTGTGAATAAACGAAAACAGACCTTGTGCAGACACAATGAGACAGCAAAAGGCAAAGTCATGCAAAAGGTAATGTTAATTTTACTAGTTTGTAAGTGTTAAAACAATAAGATAATAAAAATGATATGTGTAGTGTTTGTGTCATAAAACAAAGGAATATCTCATATCTATTCAATATGCAATACATTTACAATAACGTCACCAGTTTGGACAAGTTTGATCCTCTAGCCTTAGGCTTAATCATTGGTTATGACATTAGCTGATATTGACCAAGACTCTGCAATGGCAGAACACAATTGGTCTTGTCCCACAAAAGGTATGGTTAGGTGCATTATGGGTAGGTTTCCACTGCCAATTTTTGCACCCACAAGTCATCAACAGTTGTCATCAGTAGCAGGAAACATACTGCATCTCCTCCAAGTCGAAAAAAGGTAATTGAACAATGGAAAAGGCCTGGTTTGCTTTTCATTGGCCCAAAGCACTTACTGGGATGGTCAAGAAAGGTTTGGAGGAAATTATTATGGGTGATATTTGTACAGGGACGGAGTGTGGCACAGTGGGTAAGGAACTGCGCTTGTAACCGAAAGGTCGCAGGTTCGATTCCCGGGTAAGGACACTGCCGTTGTACCCTTGAGCAAGGTACTTAACCTGCATTGCTTCAGTATATATCCAGCTGTAAATGGATACAATGTAAAGTGCTATGTAAAAAGTTGTGTAAGTCGCTCTGGATAAGAGCGTCTGCTAAATGCCTGTGATGATGCTGTGATGATTAAACACACAAATGCTGTACTGAAATTAACTTTATGAAAAGATAAGGACTGTAACCTGACCAAGGTTTCCAGTTTCCTCATGCCATTCCATACTGATTGCCTAATAATTGAGGAAGCAGAGTGGAGAGCTATGATACAGAGTGTAAAGGTCTTGTGAGTTTCAGCGCTTGTCATGGATGCACTAGGCTGGTGCTCTGATTTTTATATCCTTGTTTGAGACGCCAAACACGTTGATTTAAGCCAGAAACCGTCAGTCTGTATGAATGGAGAATGCATAATAAACAAACTTAAAAGTTTTGAAATAAGTGTTTTGGTTTATTTAGCAGATGCTAGAATTATGACTAAAGACCGCAATTATGGCGCCATGAACTTATTAAAAACAAAAAGAAAAGTCCAAAAAGCAGACAAGACAGCTCAGGCCTATCATTTACTGTTTGTGACTGGTGCACATTTTACACCAAATAAAAATAGCCTCAAGATTCTTTCTGCAAGGGCATAACTCACACCCACGTATAAACATACACTCCCCTGACAAAAACACATTCTGACCAATAGCAGAAAGAGGTAGCCTGCCTTTGGCCAGAGTAAACACGTGAGATAAATGGATAAATAAAGAACATGTTCACATTTTAATAGGGGACAGTACCCTGTTTCTTGAACTGACCTCTTTGTAAAGAGTAGAAAAATGGAGTACAACACCTAGCTTTGTTTATGAATGAAATTATGACCTACCATTTTACAATAAAAAAGGTTCTAAGGTTATGCTGGAGGTGATAAACTAATTATTAACTACGTGTTAGTAAGGGGTTTTTCTATTGTAAGAATTCAATTTCCTCACACCAAAGCTGAGAGAGGAAATGACTAAATAGAATGAATCCTAAAAGTGTAATTATGAAAGCATTTCAAAACCAGAAAGTATTCATAATACTTACAAGCAATGCACTGACAAAGTAACATGAGGAATAGCAAAGGACATTAACCGCAGTTTTACTGTGTACAGAGGCCTACTGTCATGAAAACAGGAAGCAAATTTGCAATCATGAAGTTAGTGGCAATATCAACTAAGCTACATTTCCTTGCGAGAGAAAAAGAGGAATTTGCTGTACTGTGTGTCTTAATTTATGAAGGTTCCGTTCTTATAATTACATAAATGTATACTGTCTCTTACCAGTGTTTAATTTTAGAAAATTGCTGTAATCCGGTGATTATGTATCAGAATATGGACTGAAAATGGCATGTATTTCACCAGTACATAATCCTAATTGTTCAACACAAGTCAGTAATACACCAAGGACATAGTGGCCCTGACTTCAAACCACAATCAGTCACCTTTTGAAAAATGTGTCCCAGCAATCATGACTAAGTCACTAAAAAATAACTATGTCAGATATGAAGGACATATCAACCATTTTAAAATGAATCGGTTACTTTGCTTCACTGAAAAGCCTGCAGATGATGTTGATGATAATATTATTATTATTATTATTATTGTTGTTGTTGTTGTTGTTGTTGTATTGTGTAAATTCATGGTGTCTTTCGGATGGATTGCATTAGACATTTACCTGGCTTTCATAAAATCCTCAATCTCCTTGCATGTCCTCTTTCCATCGTTTAGATGCTGAATGATGCTGTCATATCCCGGAGTGCTGGTGATGTCAGGACTCTGTCAACACAAAGAGAGCAAGGTAAATGAGTGTGCCTGTTGCTATCCCACTGCGCACCATGCTTTAAACCATCTGACCCTGCTTAGCAGGTTGGCGCATACAATACAGTTAGGGATGGTCATCTGAAAAACATACCATCAGAGCAGGCCTGGGTCTAAGACATATTTGAAATCCTTTCACCCTTTAGATGCCTGTATAATTTTAAACACTCCCTGAGATCCCTGAGAATTTTCAACACAACACATTACTAACCATAACATATAATCAAATGAAAGTATTCAATCAATGATTGGTTATTTTAAAATTGAGAAAATTATTTATCAGTCATTCAATTCTAAGAAATGTGTCTGAATGACTGCATGGTTTTGAATGTTGAGTTAATGTTTGTGCTGCATAGTTTTCCTCAAATCACTATAATTTACGTATGTTGTAATATGTGTCAGACATATAATCATCTCACCCCCCCCCCCCCCCCCCACCCAACCACATCAACTCCTCTTTCAATGCAAAATAAGAATTAAACTTAATTGCTCTTAAATTGAGTAACGTGGGAATAAATGATCAGGGCTAAGTGAAAATACTGTACCCGCATACTATGCTAAATCAGATAGCACGTTAAGACATGTCATTCATTGCATGAGATGCAATAACCAGAATCTTAGTGTTCCTGTATCATCTTAGTTCACAGAAACAATGAATCAGCATTTTATAGAGTTTGGACCGCAAGAAACAGTGAAAACCCTATCCGCGAGATGTCTTCACTTGACTTTTGCACAGCTTAAAGACAAATAGCCTATCAATCCTACCCCTAGGTCCAAGAACTGAGTTCAAAAGTTGAAGCAGAAAAGAAAATGGACAGGCTACAGTCCGTCTCAAAAGAAGCGAAGTAGGCTGCACATCAGTCAGTTACACAGCAGAACTTAGCCTATTGAATTAAAGTGGAATACATTTGGTCTCCTTTGGATTCATAATCTCCAATAGTTCATTTAACACAGAATTTTTATATGAATTTAGAAATAACCACTTATTTTGATTTGAACGTTCTATTGTCCTACTATGCGACCGAAAACAAAGTGCAACCTCACAATGAAAACCAGAAAGGACAAACCTACAGCCTACACGCAAACTGAAGTGATACTGAACTTCTCTCTATTCTGACACAATAGCTGACTTCGCATATATAATAATAAAGGCGCTTCTAGAAGATAGCCTAAAATCCAAACAGCTCATAAAATTTCATTAAAACTTGCGTACCCAAAAATTGTCCTTAAAGTGGAGTTCTTTCATTCTTAATTCGGAAAGCGGCTCTGCAGAAGGAATCGCTGAGACCTTGCGGATCTATTTCACACCGATGACTAGTGTGTGAGGATGTCAAGCCACAAGTGGCTATTTCTCAAACCCTAGTGGGCAATAGGTACGCAAGGTCCTAAAGCCCGTTAAAACGAAGTAGACTAGAGGAACTTTTTTCACGGATGTACCAACGACAGATGAAACGGATTCCAAATGTCGCAGCCAGTTTCAATAAACAAATAAATAAGCCCGAATAAAATAACATAGGCGTTTATAAAGAGTAGCAGTATGTATGTAAACAATATTCGTGATATCCAAATCACACGTATTAATTGTCTGGCTTATTACAGTCTACATGGAGGGAAAACAACATTTTTATAACATGAAATATAGTCGATATTGTTCTTAATCTTAGTGGTATCTTGCTTTGTGGCAGACTGAATAATGTCTGCTAATACTGAAGTATTTCTGTACTAAAAGTTAAACTCAAACTATTTTGATTAAAGGCATCTCAACATAGTTCAGTCCTTTAAACCATCTTTTCCATATGCTGTGACTAGGCTTATAATTAGGGGGTCATTGTTTTTGCTAGGATTCTTCATCTTCTTCTTATTATTCTTCTGCCTCCCTCTTTCACCCCTTTTCCCATGCTCAAACAGTCAAAATTTTGGCAGACATGTCCAGTATGGCTGCCAGTTGATTATGCATGTTACCCATGTAACTGACACTCTAGGTGGCGCTGCAGCACCACATGCAAAGTTGCAACATTGCAAAAGTTATTACTGCCATCCCATTTCACATACATGCATAACATTTCTTCCACATGTCTACCTCCTCCTTGAACAAATAATTCTATATAACCCAGGGTGTACGTCATATCCGGCTTTTAGAATTTTTTTTTACATACGTATCCTAGAATGGTTGCACAAATGATCTACAGCAAGTCCCTGTGTAAAATTGTGAAGGACATTTTGTTATTTCCAAAGATGGCTGCATGGCTGTATTTTCAATTTAGCAAAAATGGCTTGCCACACCCAAAATATGTGGGTCTACAAATTGATTGCAACAGTACTTCAGAATATGGCAGTCAGCCATACTGTGAACAAGCATGCACAGGCTTGCAGTATTATAGTGCAATATGGCTTGTATAATGCACTTTTTACAAAACTTGAACCCTCAGAAAATGTCCCTCCAAGAGTCCTGAGAAGGACATCCCCCTCAGTCCAAGATTCTTAAATATAATTAAATATGAATATGCATAAACTGTGGAAAAGATATTTGACCATAGCTCATTTAAACTCAGCCTCTATTACAATTTTCTAAATATACAAAGTAAGATCAAGAGCATCAATTTTTGTACCTATATCACTGTATATACATGGTCTACGTTGGTAAGGATGGTATTTGCATTAGTCTTGCAGTTTGCGACAAATTAGAAGTAGCAATGATAAATTTTGGCTGAATAACTATTTGGCTAATTACTCAGTTCAAATAGACAGCTTGCCTTTTAGCACTGTTGCTCATATGGCTTCCCTTCCATCCCCCAAATTCACACTTTGAGGGTAGCTGATAGCATGCCTTAACCAAAGTGCATGATTTACAAATGAATATGCAAATGAGCCAGACGCTTACAGGGGACCATGAGAATGCAAATTGTGACTTAAGCATTTTTAAGTGGGTTCTCACAATTAGCAAGTACAAACTTAAGGATGTAACTCCATTTTGAAGGAATAATTGTCCAAAAACATGGTTAATGTTGGAAAATATTAACTTTTGAGAAAACAATGTTATAATTTAACATGTTCATTTAAGGTTAAGAGATATGTCAACATACCTATTTAGTTGTCATTGGTAATGTCCGATATAAAAAGTTGAACAATATAAATTAAATCAAGACTCAGTCAGTGTTAAACATGACTGCTTTGGCCAATCATGGCCATTTGGTGCTAAGCCCCCACTTCAATATGATCAAAAATGATATTCAAAAAGTTAAACTATTGCAAATTGAGGGTCCAGTCATTGACTGAGGAGACATTTAAATTTTACTGAACCATAAATAACAATGAGTTGTTGACCATTATTTAGAGAGGCTGGGGGAAAGAAGAAATTAAATGTCCACTGAAATCTATTGGTTATGCAGAATTTTGTGCAGCGAGGGGAACACCCTCATTTCTTGACGCAGAGAAGGTCTCCTTACATCCATGAAAAAAATGTGAAATGCTAAAACACAAATGGCCAGTTTTACCAGTTAGTGTATGCATGTGCATTGTGCATCTAAAATTCATCCTGGTGCATGGTTGGCTCCAGTAGCAAATTGTTTTATGACTCTAGCAATGAGTAAGACGGTACTGTGCATGAACATGGTGTGTACTAAAAGATGGAGGGGCTAATATTGTATATCCAAAGATTACATGTGTTCGTGTTCAGCGCAAAAAAAAAAAAAAAAAAAAAAAAACATTGCACATATGGGGTTAGAACACTTTATTCTCATTTGGAGATATCTGTACATTAAAGATGAAGTGCTGCTTTCATTTTTAAAGTTCATACAAAGTTCAACTGGAGCACTGTGGAAACATGACGAAACAGTCGACCATAACTCAACATATTTTATGCTTCAAAGCTAGACAGGAAATTCAAGACAACCTCCTTCAGCTTAGCATCTGAAGCCTCTGAGATCTTGCCATCAGTCCTGCAATACAAGGAATTTGTTTTTGGAATGGTTTATATGCCCATGTATTACCATTACGTATGTTATAAAACAGCAACTTAAGTGCACTGTCATTAAATAATTTCACAAATAAATCAGACATTGCAACTAAAAAAAAGAAAAGGTTAAATGCCCAAGAACACAAACCATCTAATACTCATACATGCAAATGGAAGTGCAATACAGGTTTCAGAAACAAATTAAATAACTGCATCTAAATCGGTGTACCCATGTGCTGAACTCCACTTCCATTACTTATTTCAGTCAATTAAAAACCTAAGGCAGGTCTAATTGGTGCAGGTGAGGATACTATGTGCATGAATATATTGACATTACATATTTATGGGCAAAATGATCACTACTAGACGTACAACAAAGAGCATAAAATAGGTACACTATAACTGGTTCTTTAGGAAAACAGCATTAAAAACATGCCAGAGGCAGAGTGAAGATACGCAGTGGGACCGTTACCTGATTGTGGCCAGCAGGTCCTGTTGCTGGCTGAGGATGTGCTGCAGGAAGGCCTTCTCAAACTTTGTGATCTTGCTGGGCTCCAATTTGTCCAGATAGCCCCGGACGCCAGCGTAGATGACCGTCACCTGTTCCTCGATGGCCATGGGAGCTGAGGCAAAAACAGAGGAGGAAGGCGGTCAGAGCATTTGGCAAAGCAGGACAACAAGACTGGCCAGGACTCAGCAAGGAGACACTCACAGTACTGGCCCTGCTTCAGCAGCTCGGTCAGACGCACGCCGCGGTTCAGCAGCTGCTGGGTGGCGGCGTCCAAGTCGGAGCCAAACTGGGCAAAGGCAGCCACCTCGCGGTACTGAGCCAGCTCCAGCTTCATGGTACCAGCCACCTGTGGGCGGAGAAAGAGGAAGAGGTGCTCCTGTTGGTACTGTTACGTGCCAGGTTCGTTTTTTTCTTTCGGTCTCATTATTCCGTCAAGTCTGCTACGGGTCACTCCGCAATTGGTGAAGAGGGAAGAGTGCGCTGTTTCCCCCCAATCCTCTTCTGCGGACCTGCCTGGCGGCCAATGAGGAACAGACCCACACCTATATATAGCAAATATTGTCAGTTACACCCCAGTGACTTGGATTTGAATGTTAGTTCACTCCTGTATTACTATTGTGACTTCGTGCCATTTTGACTTCGATCGTAATTTCTGAAAAGACTTCAAGTTTGGGTTTGCGTCTCTGGTTTGGTTGCTGGTTTTGCGTTGGGTTAGGAGTGGGATTTAAGTAGGTGTTTGTTTTCTTAACTGTCACTGTTAGTTTCACTTGTGTATATATAAAAGGAGTGGGATTCAGGTAGGCGTTTATTTCCTTAACTGTCACTGTTAGTTTCACTTGTGTATATATATATATATATATATATATAGATACGGGCGTGTACCACCCTTGTATGTTTTTGTTCAGTTTAGAATAGTCAGAGTAGTTAGTTAGGTTCGGAAGATTTTCAGGTTTCAGTTAGTTTCTTTCATTTCTAGAATTGTTAGTAGCTTATATATTTCTGTTTTGGTTATCTTCTTTTGTTTGGTACCGCCCAGTGTTTCCCCTCCTGTTTGTTCATTGTATAGACAATTAATTGTGTAAATAAAATTTAATCTTTAATGATCATGAATTTTGTTACTACCCTGTACCCATAGACCACAATGGGGACGTAACAGTACTACCTTTATGAGAACAAGCAAGCGACACATCGATCACAGGCAAAGACCAACCTGCTTCATGGCCCTAGTCTGGGCAGCAGATCCTACACGGGACACAGACAGACCCACGTTGATGGCGGGGCGGATACCCTTGTAAAACAACTCTGTTTCCAAGAAGATCTGCAGAGAAAGGTTACAAGTTGAGTGACACTCAAAATGAGCTTGAAATGTGCATCCCCCCCAGAGTTGGCACAGTCCGGTACACACGCACCTGGCCGTCAGTGATGGAGATGACGTTGGTTGGAATGTAGGCGGACACGTCGCCGGCCTGGGTCTCAATGACAGGCAGGGCAGTCAGGGAGCCTCCGCCAAAGTTGTCGTTCATCTTGGCCGCTCTCTCCAGCAGACGGGAGTGGAGGTAGAACACGTCACCAGGGTAAGCTTCACGACCGGGGGGGCGGCGAAGCAGCAGAGACATCTGACGGTAGGCAACAGCCTGGAGGAAAACAAGGAACAGTTAGATGCTTTCTTCCCTCGAGTCTGTGCACAAGAAGCCTCCTAAACTAACAAAGCAGACAAAAGTGGGCAGCCTCAAATCTCGACTGACCTGCTTGGACAAGTCATCATAGATGATGAGGGCGTGCTTGCCGTTATCCCTGAAGTACTCTCCCATGGAGCAGCCAGAGTAGGGGGCCAGGTACTGCAGGGGGGCGGCGTCTGAGGCAGTGGCAGACACCACAATGGTGTACTTCATGGCATCTGCATCGGTGAGCCTCTTGACCAGCTGGGCCACGGTGGACCTCTTCTGCCCAATGGCGACGTAGATGCAGTACAGCTTCTTCTTCTCGTCCGTTCCCTCGTTGAACCTCTTCTGGTTGATGATGGTGTCAATGGCAATGGCGGTTTTGCTGCAATGATTTGGTACTTTAAGCTCCACAGTAATAGAAAAAACCAAAACAATAACCAGGGCTCTACAGTGCTCCCATTTTAGGCTCATTTGCTCCTGAAAAATGCATGCCCGCTGGTAAAATAATACAAAAGCACAGTAAAGAATGTGTGCAAACTGATAACATAAGGAGAATTAGGAGTATTAGAATACATTAACGTGTTCCTTGGAAAAAGCGTTAGCGTAGAGCCCTGAATAGGCCAAGACTTCCATGAAATCTAGTTAGTGCAAATTGTTGAAATGTATAAAAGCCTTACCCAGTCTGCCTGTCACCAATGATCAGCTCACGCTGGCCACGCCCAATGGGCACCAGACTGTCAACAGCCTTGATGCCAGTCTGCATGGGCTCACGCACAGAGATCCTGGGAATTATACCAGGGGCCTTCAGGCCCACCCTCCTACGGATCTTAGACCCCAGGGGCCCCTGAAGGAACAGAGGGAAATAACTGAGATGCAATTTTGAAACTAAACCAGTTCACCAGAAGACCACACCACCTACACTGGCTTTGCAACAATTCCAATGCATGTGCGAGTCTCATTGGTGTTAAACCTAAAGGGCCATCCACCAGTTCTTTTCATGACAAATGCCACCCATCTCAAAGTGCTGGGGAAAAGGTGCTTACTTTCCCATCAATGGCATTGCCCAAAGCATCCACAACGCGGCCCAACAGCTCGTCACCAACGGGAACATCCACGATGGCGCCTGTTCTCTTCACAATGTCGCCCTCCTTGATCAGCTTGTCGTTACCGAACACCACCACGCCGACATTGTCAGGCTCCAAGTTCAGAGACATACCCTGTGAGGAAAAAGAGCTAAGCATTCTGAACTTGAAAAACAAACTATATCTGGTACAAGCAATATTAATTTAAAAAAAATTTGACTGCTTGATACAAGTGTATGAAATTACACTCCTGCTCATACACATTCACTTACAAGAAAAGTAGCATATTCACAAAGAGTGCAGACCCATCTCAAGCTTACCTTCAGGCCAGAGGAAAACTCCACCATCTCCTCAGCCTGCACGTTCCTGAGTCCGTACACTCTGGCAATACCGTCACCGATGGACAGAACCCGGCCGGTCTCCTCCAGGTCAGCTGAGGTGTCAGCTCCCATAATCTTCTCCTCCAGGATGGAAGACACCTCTGCAGTGCCTGAAAGCAAAAATACCCAAGTCAAAGCCACAGGAAACAGTATCCAAAGTATGTCAAAGTCGGATCAAATATCTATGATACGCTTTAATATAGGATTTTTCCAGTCTTCAAATCAGCTGCTCAGATCAAACATAAGCTTTTGGCAGAAACCAACCGGGTTCTCAAATACTAAAAAAATACAAAATTATTATTATTTATTTACATGCATGACATTACAAGACAAGACATTACAATTACATGTGCAACATTTCAATTTCTTGCACACTACACACACACACCTGTTTTCTGCAGCCATGGTCTGTTGATGTGGAGGTTCCTGGCACCTACACAGGCCGCAGCAACATTCTTGGATACCTGCAACAAAATGAGTTCATGATATGATGTTTCTCTGCAGCAACTGTACCAAAACATTTGAAGCCCATCACTCCCCATGTGAAACATAGCACCCCAGACCAAAAGTAAAATGTAATCTTTGACTAAAACATTCTCAGCTGCTGCATAGGAAAATTCCAATAAGTCTGTCGTTGTAGCATAGCGAGAATAGCTAACTCTGACCTTATTTCTAACAACGCGAAACAAGTGACCTTCAGACAATGGCCAACTGTAAAGGCTTAACTATCAGTCTTACTAGCTTACTAACCACCAATTTAACAGCCCATGTTGCAGACTTCAATTCAGTCACATTGTTTTAACCAATTTTCGTGACTTAAGAGGAGCTGCGATATGGCCTTCAATCACAAGTGCACATTTGTTAAACGTTCCTGTGGCTACCACGCAAAAGTAAGCTTGCAGCACACAAGCTAACCAATAGTCACCGACATGTAGAGTCGTCTTTGGCAGGTAGCTTAGCAAACCTTAACTAGCTAGCTAATGTGCAAACTGCTGTGCGAGGTCTCGTCAACTGAGAAACGTGAACCACCTAACAATTCCGTAAAATAAAACCTCAACGCGAGCATCTTAAAAATATAGCGTTAAGTTAAAGCACAGAAGACATTTCGTACTGGACCTGCCTATGAAAAGGAAGGCAATCAAAACCTGACCTTCATACTTATGACATTCAGTGCAGAACCAGCGCTTGTAAACTTGTAAGTCAATTCAAGATTGCGAAGCGAATGTCAGTTTTCTGTGCAATATTAGAATGGGCACCTTGACTGCCCTTTCATACAAGTGTGCACGTACATTAAATCAGTATTAGCTAGCTAGATAGCTTGTCTAGCTACTAGCAATCCGATGGAGGCCCTTCAAGTGCAAGATGGCGGCCTGCATGTTCACGTCCTCGCCATTCACTGACATTCATAAAGCAGGTTGCAAACGTAGTTTTTCTACACCTTTTGAAAAGCGAATATAATACATTGAAAATGCTTACAAATCCTGCCCGCCTAGGCAGAGTGCGGGCAAGTGCCGCAGCAACGCGAACGGACAGCATTTTGAGGTGAAACACGCAGTCTTGCACTCTTCCTCCGGCCGGGTGTATAGCGGAGTGAAGAAGATGGAGGGCACAGCCTGTTCGGTATAGAAATATCACTTCTGACCCGGAAGACATTCTGCAAATCTATATTTGCGTCTTTTATCTCATTTAATTATGGGTACATCGGATTACTTACTCATAAAATACACTTTAGTTGTAGTATTAGTAAAGGAACTAATATGTCGTAGTTGCATTTAAAATTATAACACAGTTTTGACGTCTCTCCTGCACTTCTGCTTCCGTTTCAGGTCGCATCCATAATCCCGACGATTGATCCCGACGTTAGCTAGCTAGCGAAACTTCCATCACCATTCTGAAGAGCGAGGTTAATGGCTTTGGACTTGAAAGAAACAAATGACGCACATGACAACCAACAGTACAGTAGAGAGGACACTGGTTAAACTTTTGGGACATAGCTCTTCGCATGATGTAGCCTACATTTCCAAACTTTATCAAAATTAATTTTCCATTACACTAAAGGATATGTGCATAAAAAATTTAATTTTACTCACCCTGGAACATTAAAAATTATCTTTCATCGTAATGTGTTTTCAGGAAGCGGTCGTAGGCTACTCTGCTGTGTTAGAATGATACAGCACCATTTTTGCGATCGCAGTATGAACGGCTATGAAACACAAATTGGTGACTGCAGACCGATTTATGTACAACTGTTTGGCTAACAATAATGTCAAATATTGGCCAGATAATATAATATTTGGGGTAGCCACAACAAAATGAAACGTTTTCTTTTCACTTTGTCCTAATTTTACGCTTATTATTAACAATAAAATGTAAATCTCACATTCAAGCTTCTTGAAGCAAGGCATTTATTGAAAGATACATAAATATAACTCAACCACAAATGTGCAGCAGCTGCATGAATGAGCCACTATTGAACCAGAACACGTCCACTGTGTGGTAGTGGGTCCTGATTTATATAACTGGTCCTGATTTATACAGACATGTTCCGTGAAAAGCTCGTCTCTCACTTTGGAAGAGCCCAGTAAAAACAAAGAGATCTGTTGACGACCAATAATAAAGTCTGTCTCAAAGAGGGAACACTCATTGGTGGACCAGCTTTCGTACGACCAATAGACATAATCAAAACTTTTCACCATACTTAGGCGGGCAGGAAGAAAATGGTGTTATTAACGTTAACCGTTCACGTGAACTAGCTAGCTGACTGAACGAGAAATTTTGGATTTCGTATTGTATATTGTGAACATGTGTGAAAAAATAACGAAGGTATGTCGCACATTAATCTAGCGCTTTTACTGGTAATTTTGGTAGGTGTTTCTAATAGCTACAACTTTAACCAGATAGCAGCATTGGCAAGCTAACTTTAGATCTAGCTAGCTACAGCTGTTGTGCTGAAAATCATTGCTACTAGCCTACTGAGAGTGTTTTCTACATAAGCTAGCCAATGAAGTTAGCGAGAGAAAATAGAGTGAATTTCACTGTTTCACTGTTTCATTTCGCTGTTTCAGGTTAACCAGTGGCTCACCAAGATCTTCGGGGACCAAACTCCTCCAGAATATGAAGTTAACACTCGAACTGTAGATATGTTGTATCAACTGGCAGATAACAGCGAGGCCAGATGCAACGAGGTCTCTCTACTTATTGAAGATCATAAACAGAAAGCCACTGAGTATCAGTCAGATGGTGAGTGATTCGTATCCAGCAAACACTCAACCAGACATAAATATAAATAACATATATACTACCTGGTACTAGGTAGTGTCTGGTTATTTATATAGCTAACTAACAAATTTAATTTGGCGTTTGCAGTCGCGAGTGCTTGCTTTCATATGCTAATTTTTCTCGGAATGGATTTGACCTGGCTTTCTTTGAAGGTTGCCATCTCCAGGAAGTTCTTTTGCAGGGAATTGGTCTGTCCTCCGGGAGTTTGGCAAAACCAGCCTCGGATTACTTGAATGCGCTTGAAGCCTGTGCCATGGTACTCAAAGTCAGGGACACGTCATTGTCAAGGTAATGCAGGCAAGACACCTCGTATCATGTAGAACCATAGCTATCGTTAGGGTCCATGCGAGGGTGAGAAAATATTATCTTGCAATTTGTTCTTATAATGTATAGTAAACAAGCTATCAATGTAGTTTGTTTCAATTGTGCAATAGTTTGTTTCAGTTTCGGTGCTACTATTGATACTGATTTTGAGATATGTTCTGCATCTAGTTTTGTGCCTGCGATAAACGACCTGACCAATGAGCTCCTGGAAGCAGAGAAAAGGGACAGACAAATGGAAAGGGAGCTCACCATCCTCCGGAAGAAATTGGGCTCCAGCTTAGTGCTACGGAGGACCTTACAGGAGTAAGATGAACTGCCACTTCATCACAGAAGACACATGAGCTCTGGTGAACAGTATTCAGCAGACATGTTAAAGGCAGCATCTGCACAATTAATCAGTAATGACTCACCAATAAGTAACTGGAGACAGTAAAACTGTATATCTGAGTTCAGAATCTAACATTTGAATGATGAATTCATAAATAATGTATACTGCAAAATTGTGAATATGTAATTCTAGATGTAACACTAATAGAATTGGAAAAACTGGCCCCTTGAAGGTTTATTTTCTTTTAAATGAATTACTACGTTCTGACCTAGATAGTCCCAAGGGAATAATTCTGGCAAAAGGTGAGATGAACCAGTCATGATTATTCAAATGTAGATTTGTTTATGATGTATGTATATGATGTTAAATGTATGCTCTTTATGAACACAGACATATATCTTTTTATGTATTGCATGTATAGAGGCTGGATGGGTGGTTCAGGTGATCAAGGTACTTTATTTCTAACAGAGACCTCAAAAAAATTTTGAAAAGCCAAGAGGTGGAGAATGCACAGGCTGAAGAAAGACTCCTCAACATGGACTTTGTCAAAGCAAAATCCAAGGACCTTTCATTCAGGATAAATATGGCCGAGGTCAGTGAATTATTCAGAACAGGATGAATAATTTTTCTCTTCGTGTCAGCTTCTTGAAAAGTGGGCCAGTCGTTGATAATCCCAGTTATGGGAATCAGGGCAGGAGTGTTTTGTGGTAGATTCATAAATATAAGCTTTGGTCTAGTTTAATTTTATTTCAAACCTTAAGTATACTGATGCTGTGGAACTGACAGTGTAAAAACAGGAGATGGAGCATTATACCTGTTGTTGAGATATGTGGGTTATTATGGATTGATGAACATGCTTTGTCTATAAAGTTCTACAAACTTTGAAATGACTAACCTGGCAAACAGCAAGCAAGGGCACGCTGACATAGTCCTCCCTCCAGCATACCAAGGGAGTGTAGCGTTGCTCTTCAGCAGGACATGTTGGTTTCTGTTTTTCTTGCTTAATTTTTACATTATAAAATGTGAGAGTGGGTGAATAACAGTGATGGATGGGGCTGGGGTACATGGATAGGGCAGTTTTCTGGAGTATCTTGTGGCCCTGGGGCTGGTGGGGCTTCATTTACCAAATAATATTTTATTCCTAGCATAATTACAATTCTTAATAGCAAGCTTTTGATTGTTCTTAATTAGACCCTTCTTAATTAGATGAATGACGACTTGCCCTCTGAAGGTCACATTATATCAGAAATAGCTATGTATGCCACAAAGAATAAATATTCCACATTCACATTCCAGGAATTTAAGTCAGTTATATCGCCTATCGCTTTACTTTCCTGTAATGTGATGTATGACCAATGATTCCTTTAGACACAGGTTAGTCAGTAGTGTGTAGACACTCCAACCCTCTAAGATTTTAGTTTGACACCCCCTAGTAAAGAGTTTTGGCTGCCATTTTTTAATATTTGCCTTTCCTTTAGCTTTTCTGTTTAGGTTGATGAACCAGTTGATAAACCACCACATTTTCCAGGGGTTTAAATGGAACTGTTTGCAATTTCACTGGCTTGGAGTGTTTAGAAGAGTTAGTCATTGACTTATGAATGTGTCCATTTGTAAGTGGTTTAACTGAATCCGTTTACAAACTGATGTACATATCCCCGCATATGCTCTTTATACCTCAGGAGGAGCTGGCCTCCAGGAAAATGGACGAGTCCCTAACCCACCAAGCAATACTAGAAGTCTCAGAGGTGAAAAAAATTATCTTGTTCATTCACTTTTCAGAAATAGGGTTTGCATCACAGATGTTTGTTCTTAGATTTAAGTATTTCCACACTCTGAATTGTTGTGAGAAATGCTCACTTTTTTCTTCCTTTCCCTCCCTTTTCCCAGAAAATTGCCAAGTTGAAACTAGAGATCTTGCCACTAAAAAAGAAACTGGAATCTTACAAAGACCTGACCCCTGTAAGTTTTTTAAAAATATTTTTGATATTCATTTCATCTTGAGAGTTCTGTGTAAGATGTATTGGTTGTGAGAATGTTCAGAACATTGTTTTAGGTTTAAGAATTAGCCTTTGACTGATTCATCATGTGGTTTGAGATTATGTTTGAATGTTTGATTATGAGTTATGTTTGAATGATGTGTTCTTTGTTTGGTCATGTATTTAGCTAGATGATAGGGATGCCTTTTAAGTGTATTGCCAAATGCAAAACCATTATTTCTACATGATAAAACATTTTGGTAATAGAAATTACAGAACTTTTTTATATAGTCCCCACATTTCAGGGCACCATAATGGACCAGACAAATGGCTTCACAGGTGTTTCGGATAAGTCAGGTGTGTTCAGTTGGTTCCTTAGTGCGGGTATAAGAGAGCTTTCAGTATCTTGTTTTGATTTTTGCCTTTGGAGTCCATTATTGGTGTTGGTCAACATGAAGACCAGAGTTGTGCCAATGAAAGTCAAGGAAGCTATTATAAGGTTGAGAGATAATAAGAAAAAATAAACAGTCAGAAACAATCATTGGCTTACAAAAATAAGCTGTTTGGAGCATCAGAGAGCACTGGTGAGCTCAGTAATCACAAAGGGCCTGGTTGGCCAAGGAAGACTTCTACAGTTGATGACCAAAGAATTCTCACCATAATGAAGAAAAACCCGCAACCATCTGTCTGACAGATCAGAAACACACTTCAGGACGCAGGCGTGGATGTGACAGTGACTAAGAAGTGCTAAGAAGTTCCTGTAGGAGCCTGCAGAGATTTGGAAAAAGGTCTAGTGGACAGATGAGACCAAGATTGATTTGTATCAGAGTGATGGCAAGAGCAAAGTGTGGGGGCCAAAAGGAACTGCCCAAGATCCATACCACCCTCATTTGGCATGTATGGCTGCCACAGGTCCTGGCTCACTTGTCTTCATTAATGATGTAACTGTAGATAGCAGCAGCAGAATTAATTCTTAAGTACTGTATACAGAAGCATCTTATCTGCTGAACTACAACCAAATGCCTCCAAACTCATTAGATGGCGCTTCATCCTACAGCAAGGCAGTGGTCTCAAACATACTGCTAAAGCAACAAAGGAGTTTTTCAAAGCCAATCTGGAAAATATTTGACTGGCCAAGTCATTCACCCAATTTGAATCCAATTGAACATGTGTTTCATATGCTGAAGAGAAAACTTAAGGCAACTAGCCCCGAAACAAGCAGGTGCTGAAAATGGTGGCTGTACAGGCCTGGTAGAGCCTCACCAGAAAGGATACTGAGCACTTCCTGATGTCTCGGGCAACAGACTTAAACCAGTCATTGCATGCAGAGGATATGCAACAAAGAACTAAACATGACTACTTTCATTGAGATAACATTAATATGGTGCCCTGAAATGGGGGGCCTTGTAAGAAAAGTGTTGTCATTTCTTCATGGCCAAAGTGTATAAATACCCTTAAACAAAACTGACATTGTGCATCTTAACCAAATGTGAATGGTTTGATTACATATCTGAATACATGAGGACACCCAGTGGTGTTCTAGTACACTGCAAGAATGCACAATGCTATCAATTTGAAACTTTGATACCTTTTTCCTTCTAATCATTTTCAAATGTTAGAATTTTTCTAAAATTATTTATTTTGGCAATTATTTGATACTTTTTAACAATCTAGTTTTTTTTACATACCCTGCTTGAAGGAAATGGCTCTCTTTAAATTAATTGCAGGTATTTCTAGATAAAAATGCCCAGTTTTATGACTGTAGTCTCAATGTAATGGATATATTATTGCACTGAATTTCAAAGTTTATGTTAAAGTTGAAACCCTTTTTTTCCCCATCAGAGTCCATCTCTTGCCCTAGTCAAAATTGAAGAAGTGAAGAGAGAACTGGTCAGTATGTTTATCATCTTTACCATGCCATGAACAGTAAAAAAATAAAAAAATAAAATTCAAAGTTTTGTGGCTATACTTATTTGATTTTTTTTTTCATCCCCAAGGCTGCAATTGATGCTGAGCTTGAAATGAAAGTGGACATTCTGAACACAGCAATACCGAAACAGCATGGACGATCTCTAAAATAAATTAATTTTTGGGGAGCGGGTGGTGCTGTATAATGTAATAAACATGAACATAGGCTGATCTTTAACAAACATGTATGCCATTTTTTTTCCTCCCTCATTTTCCACTTTGTGTTTCTTGATGTTGCTTGATGTTCTTGAGTTTTTTCATTTAAAAATGCCCTTAAGATTAGTGGTGTATCCTATATCACAAAAGAATATTAGCCTGTGCTGTAATAATACTGATGTTGAAATAAGATTATATGGTTTAGATCAGTGGTGACCAACCCTTGTTCCTGGAGATCTGCCATGTTGTTGTTAGCAGCACAACAAGATCTCTAGCTGTTCAATGAGGTGTGCTTTGTTAGAGGGTTAGAATGAAACCCTACAGGATTAGATCTCCAGGAACAGGGTTGGTTACCACTGGTTTAGATGGCTGCTTTCAGTATTTTGAGGGAAACACCATGTTAAATTAACAACATACTTTCTTAATTGGCTTAGTTTAGACATAGCTTCACGAACACCAGTGTTACTTTAAGCTTAAAGTGGTCATAACTGTTTGTGTGTCTGTAAAATCAGCTCTCATATCAATATCACTCCCTTTAATAATCTGCTGCGAACACTGAGACTACATGTGCTTTTGCGCCGAAGTCCTGTATTAATAAAATGTTAAACGTCTGTTAATACCACGTTTTAGCTCTGAAGTCTGAAACGGTTTTTTGTTGGGAACAGAACTGTGAATGTGGTTGGAACCTATGGGTTGGAAGCACGGTTGAGCTGGAATATCATGGTTCTCGGTTGTTTATAGCCCGCCGCAGCAGATGAGGACGCTGTCTTCTCTCGGATAAATTTGGATACATTGACCGGATATGACGCACAGCATTTTGATCCGAACAACGGCTTGTGGTGACATTTTAAAATAACTAGCTAGCCAAGTAGTATAAGGTACAGGAAGGTGCTAGGTAGCTAGCAAGAGGGGGAAAATAGATTTGGCCATAATTTCTCATAAAGTTTACTATGTACCAATTTAGAGTGGTACACAGTTTAAGATGTTAAAGAAGTCAGGAACGTAGCTGAAGACGAACATTTATCATCCAGGTAAGTTACGTTAATAAGCTGCTAAAAGATTGCCCATTTTCAGCTAGACCCTAGCTATTTTATCCAGCTAGTTCGCTAGTAATGCTGGGTGCTATAACGTTAGGTAGCTATGTCCTTCCATTTTGTAGCCACGACTTCTAGCTTGCTTACTTCATATCTGGATTTACCGCTAACAATATTAATTGCTTGTCATAGTTGGCCAATTAACCGTTTTTAATCGAATGGAGTTGTAATTGGTTTAGTAGACTGATTAACTAGTACTAGCGGAATATCGTAACGTTAACCGAGCTACAACGTTACCTAGCCAGCTCCTGGAACAAGTATAGAACACGATGTGAAAATAGTTCTCTGGATAGCTAGCTAACTTGTCCACTTGGCTATAACGATAGCGTAACTATCTTACTTGTTAATGCTAGATTTGTTTCAAGTTAATTGTGAAGTTATAGTCAGGGTAACAGAAACGAAGTTGTTTGGAACGAAACTTTTACTTTGTACTTTGCTAACCTATCCTTCGCTATAGCCAGTTAGTTTTCCGATGCACCCAGCTGTCGCGTAAGGCAATCGCCTGTTGTGTCGAAATGTATTGTATCAAGTGTATTTGCGTTCTCGTTTTTGTATGAATACGCAGGTTATTTTGGCTAACGTTGAGTAATCTGACTTTATGACAGACACCACGATTGCATAAAACAAGCTTATGGTTGCCGCTATTATGTTTTTCATGCATGCTAGATGAGTGTCTAGTCTCGATGATGGCCTGAAAATGTAGCTTTCTGCAAGAAGGTAACGGAGCAGCCCCTGCTTTTATGTTAACTAACTTTAGCTAAAACGATAGGTCTTTGCAAGCTCCACTAAACATGATTTTACAATGTATCCCATGCTGTGCATTCAGTTAAGTCTTATTGTCTACTTTGTTTGTAACCCGTTTGTATATCCATATTTCAGGCTCCTTGTTTACTGAAGTTGAGCCTCGGGATCTGTTGCCGCAGCATATCGCGCCTACGCTGACTAGCCGGCTAGCCACATCGTTTGGTAGCGCAGTGAGAAATCTGAAAGGCGCACTTTATGTTGAAGTTGGCTGGGTCGCGAACTGGGCTAGTTGCAGTTCTGCGAGTTTTTTTTAGTATGTCGTGATAACGTTTTCGGATGCATTTGGTTCGCTAGATTGAAATATTTGAAGGTAACGTTACATACCTCAACATTGGCTAGCTAACTTGCCAACCTACCTAACGGCATGTGTTTAGTTGGTTGAAATTAAAGTTAGTTTCTGACGAATGTTCCGTTGTAGTCGGTGGATCGAGTGCTTAGTTGGCTGCAGCGTTTTCTGTCATGGTTCTGCAGGTGTTGTTGGCTAAGTAGTTGACACGTTAGCGTTTGTGTGCCAGCTAACGTTAGAGTAAATGTTGCGGATTTCTGTAGCACTGCGTCATTTTCACTGTAGTAGTCATGTACGGTCTCGGAATGGCATAAGCCTTAGCTATCTCCATAAACGTGTTTTTAAGGACAGTAGCTCGCTGATTACCTACGCTCGGTTACTTAACTAGCTAACTCACAGGCAGTGTCATCTCTGGTGATGTTCTAGTGGTTTTACTTTTTGCAATACTTTACCACCATGCTCACGAACATTTTTTCCCTGGATGAAAACAGTAACTAGCTGACTGTTTTGGGTGCAACGTGTAACGTTAATGGATGGGAGGCTATGCTTGCTTAGTGGCATACAAACCATCTACAACAGTGAAAACTAGGCGAAAGTCCTCTGTGGAGCTGTTGATATAGTTCTGTAACTCCACAGGTTACAAGCATCCAGAAATGATACTTAACAGAATGGACAGTAACAAACGTATATAGTCGCAGACAAGGTAGCAGAACGGGCATAGTCGTAGACATGCCATTCATCTGGAATTCGGTGAATGACCTGCAATGGTTAGATGTATGCCTACCAGTGCTGCAAATAAATGTCAGCTGTATTGGATAAAATGTATTTTAGTCAACTTGAGTACAAGATAGAAATATACCTGCCACATTAGGGACATTTTGGAAGCAATACGTGTACTTTAGTTTTAGTTTAGATTTAATGGCGAAGGCTGCTGACCATATTTTAATTGCAACATGTTCAAGTCAATTTACAGTTAAATGTTAAAATGGTGTAAGGTGTGAACCATTTCATTGTCTGCTGTGACTCCAGTTTACAAGTTGGAAGAAACAAAAAGTTCAAGATGAAAGTCAACATTCACTAGCTTCTCGGCAGTGTTGACTATAAACACACATTCACCCTTCATTAATTTTAAATATTCAGTTAAAGTTATGATGGCTGTAGTCCTGGCTATCAAGCTCTTCAGCATTGTCTAAGCTAGATAGTAAGTCAAATAGTGGAATTTGTCTAAGTAGGTTGAACAAAATAATACATTTTCTTGTTAAATTGTTGGGTTATTCGGATATCTATTGTATCTATTAATATCTCTCACATGCTACCTAAAATAGCCATGGCTAGTTCTGGAGTCCAACAATATGGTTGAATTCTGAAGTGAATTCTATATTTGACCAGAAGATGGAGTGCAGAGACATTAGGAAAAATAAATAAACATTCTAATGTTGGTGAGCCCGCTACTTCACCTTACAGTTAATAAATGCCAAGTGCTGCTACCATGTCTTGACCTTGCTAGCTAGACACATGTCTTGTGGAGCTATAGAATGCTTTTAGCTTTCTTTAAGGCAGCTTGCTATCTAAAATCACTATTTAGCAAATTGTTATAAAATCTATTTTGATGAATGCATAGCTTAGGGTTTTTAGACTTTTTGGGAGCTGACTATCTGTACCAAGGCTTCACTCCCTGATACATTGCATTAGCGAAACACAATGGAATAATTGGCTTTGGTGCCGGTACATTGCATGAACAAAGCAGTGTTCGAAGTCGTAGGATAACAAAGACGACAAGCTTATCACTGTTCTGCATTTCAGGTTTGGTCCTGCTCGGACCCGTTCAACTGGCGTGCCCCGACAATCTGTGCTCTCGGACTAGAGACAGAGAGGCTCTGCACTTCCCTGACATGAAGATGGCAGACACGGAGAAGGCTGAGGAATTTGCAGACTCAGAGACCCCACCAGAGCACCCTACGGAAGGATCGGCGGCGGCTTGCGTGGCCGGCGCAGGACAGGACGAGCCTGTTAAGACGGAGACAACCTCCCCTTCTGAGAAGGAGGTTGGCAGCCCCTTGCAGTCGGAGCCCAGCCTGCTGTCCATGCCCTGCCTGCTGATGGAGCTGCGGAGAGACTCCCCGGAGTCCCAGCAGGCCTCCACAGAGAGCGAGAAGCAGCCTTCCTCCGGGCGAGCCTACGAGAGCGACTCCTCCAACCCCTGCATGCTCTCGCCGTCCTCCAGCGGCCACCTGGCAGACTCGGACACGCTCTCCTCCGGGGACGAGGCCGCCAGCGCGCGGGCGGGGGGCGACGGCGGCGCCGTCGAAGAGGGGGACCCCAGCGCGGCGGCCGGGGGCCCCGCCGCCGCAGGCGCCAGGAAGTCCAGGCGGTTGCGGTCCGAGAGCGAAATGTCCAGCGCAATGGCGGCAAAGAAGAACCGCTGCCAGCCAAGCGGGGCGGAGAAGCAGCCCAACGGCCGACTAGCCAAGGTGAAGGGTCACCAGAGCCAGAAGCACAAGGAGCGCATGAGGCTGCTGCGGCAGAAGAGGGAAGCGGCGGCCCGTAAGAAGTACAACCTGCTGCAGGACAGCAGTACGAGCGACAGCGACCTGACCTGCGACTCCAGCACCAGCTCCTCGGACGACGACGACGAGGTGTCAGGGAGCAGCAAGACAATCACCACTAACATCCCAGGTATATCCTCACGTACGAAACCCGGGCTTTCCCACGGGAAGCCTCGCCTTGCAAGTGCACTTTTGCTTTTCGAGAATCAAAGTTTACATCGAGTCTTTTGCATAGATTTGCATCGTCTTGTACCTTTCTTTCCTTTCCACCTTCCTTTCTGGAACATTTTCATTTTAAATGGCTCAGCCAGAATGTTGCACTGGGGTTAGCTTTGCTTATTACTGATGCATATGGCATTATCCAGTGTATTGGTTTCACGTTTAATCTCTGCATATTGCATAGAACAATGTAAATGAGCAGTCTTCTTACAGGCAGTTCTTTGAAGCGCACAACAATGTGATATTATGCCAAAGCTGACACTGACATGTAAGCACTAAATGGCTTGCCCTTCATGTCTTTGCTTTAGTTACGTTTAACTGAATTTATTCAGAACCTTGCTGGCTCATTAGCAGTTGAGCTGTTGAACTGTTAAGATTGTTCAATATGATTGAAGTTCATTTAGTACAGCGTGATTCACCATTAGGGGTATCTTTGATTAAACTGATTCTATGTCCCTGCAATGTGAAGATATTGGGCTTCATTTATCAAATGTGTGCCAAACGGCAGCATCCGGACAGATTGCACAAGTGCTTTGAACTGTTCGTATTGTGCCTGTAAATGAGAGAACACGGTTGTAAAGCTTGCTTTGATTAATTGTTTTATTCCATTCATTCATCTTTTATTTTGATTTGAGAACAGTAGCAAAATTATTATTGGATATTATAATTATTCAAATTATTATATAAAAAAATCCATTGTGTTCAACATTAAAACAGGTGATGTGTCATGTACATAATCCTGATTCATCTGAGTAGTGCTTAATTGCTATTGCAATAGCCTATAAATTCCATAGAACACGTAAATTAAGTTTGCAGTAAATAGGGTAGAAATCATAGCCTTGGCTTCCATTGCTATGGCTGACCTGACCTCCAAAGACCAGGCCAATTTGTTTGCTAAGGATAATGGGTCCCGAGTTGGTTCTGACTGCCCAGACACCTTCTGACGCTGGCACAGGACAATTACACGCAAAATGCTTCGTTTTACGAAAATATTGATAAATGAGGCCCAATGATTGGTTCATTTATTTTGGTGTTAATTAAAAAAAAAAAAAATAATAAGGATATATTTTTGTATGTGGTATGTGTGTGAGGTCATTGAAATCTGAAAATGGCCAGTTATTCAGTTAATTTAAAAGGAATAATGAAAACCTGAATTTTTAGCAAGCCTATTTTTAGTATTCCAAATTCTATTAACATTTTAACATAGATGGAATGAGCTACCTCATACATTCTACGAATGTTTAAACTTCTGAGGCATCACCCTACCGGTGTTGTTATTTGTGTTGACCTGCGGCTTCTACTTTCCATATTTGATTTATTATACACAGGTTAGGGTGAGAAATGAAACCTCCATTTGAGGTGTTTGACTTTTTTTTTTTGCCTCATCTATACACACTGCCAGGGGGAAATCCTTGATCAAATATGAATATTCTCTTGCAAAGAAAGCCTTTCATTTGAAATTGTCTATTCTGGATACAGAAACACACACAATTTGACTTGTGGACATCTGGAAAGTGCAGCAGTCTCACATTTTCTATCTAGGACACCTCAATATACTGGTGACTTTTAGAAATCATATATTTCCATAGGTTGCAGTTGTTGTTTTTTTTGTTTTTTTTTACGTAGTTGTGAAATTTTCTGGAGGTCTGGCTGCAAATGTTTATGGGGTAGGGCTGGTGGTTTGATCATTTGTATTGTGTGGTTCAGATGCATCCACCCATTGGTCTGTTGTGATTTATGGTTATTTGTTTTACTAAGTTTGTAAGTCAATGAAATTTGAAAGTTCTCCAGTGTAAAAAGTAGAAAAAAAAGTTATCTTTTTAAACTTTAGACTGAGAACTCTGAAAGCTGAATTTGGAAACTATGGGTATAAGAGTAAGTTATGAGTAGAGTTTATTTGTAACATTTAGTATGAATGCTTGATTTTGTAATTTATCATTTTTATTATATAATTAAATCTACTATTTAATTTTTTATATTTATAGTTTAGGGATGTCACAAGAACCGATACTTCAGTACCACATTGATGCCAAAATTCAGAAAACCGTACGGTGCTAGTTTTTTTAAGGTAACAGTAGTACTGAGTCAAAATTGGTATTGCACTTCTTTGTCTGACAACAAGCAGAGGAAGACATCTAAGAAAGCTGGGAAACTTGCAAACACCTACCAGCATGGGAGAATAAGTGAAATGGCGAACAAGTAACCTAGTGCTCCTGCAATGATAGCTCCAGGACAACCAAAAAGTGTATTTTGAGAAATCAAAATAAATGTTGTGGTTTAAAATATCAGTTTAACTTTAAATTAATGTATTGTGGGCAAACATCTTGGTGTGATATTGCCAACTTACTTTTTGTGACTTAATCTCACTCACATTTTCCTCCCCATTTCATCAGTGGTAAGAGTAGGACCATGAAGCTACCAAAAAACTGATAGATTTTACCAAGTATAGTTTACATTTATCGGGTTTTGGAACATTGGTCTGCGTACTTCTGGTGTAATTTACATTGCATCTGTACACTCAAATCGCTTTGCCTTGTTGATAGCAACCAAAGGCATACCATGCAGCATTTTTACCTTGAAAATATTAAATAACCATGGTAAGGCATATCTATGATGCTCTGGCAGTGTCTGCCTTTGTGCATCTTTACCTGTACTTGTTATTTTAAAATGTGTTTTGGACGTTTCTGGTCATGGTGCTCTTCTGTGTGGGTGGGTGTGGGTGTGGCTACAGAGCCTGTGGTTTGCAATCAGATTTCAACGTGGAGTGTTTTTTGCTAGCTAGCTAGCCGCTGCTTCGGCTCAGATACAGAAAAAGCAAAATGACAAGTCGACAGGGCACACTAAAGAACTAGTTAACTTGGAATTGCTTGTCCTCAGTGGCACAGTTGAAGTTTGCCAAGTGGGTGAAAAGCGACTCAGAGCTCACTTGCTTTCTGTTGGACCTGAAAATAATAGTACCTCTAGCTATACAGCTAGGGTTACCAGATGTCCAGTTTTTCACTGGAATGCCCATTTTTCAAATTATTTGAATCAGCAAGGCTTAGAAATCTTGCATAGTCTGCCTCTAAAAATCAATTTTATGGGTTGGGGCTATTGGCTTGTTTTGGCTACGTCAGACTGACCTCATGCAGTGATAAATAAAGGCTAAGAACACACATGCACTTTGGCCTACTTCTTGTAACTTTCTTTACAATTACATTACAGGCATTTAGAAGACGCTCTTATCCAGAGCGACTTCCACAACGTTTTACATAGCATTTACATTGCATCCATTTATACACCTGAATATAGCCTATACTGAAGCAATGCAGGTTAAGTACCTTGCTCAAGGGTAGAACGGCAGCGTCCTACCGGGGAATCGAAAAGGCATATCTGTGATACACCCTCAATCTGTTTTTATGCACTTTCACCAAATCTGTGCACCTTTACCTGGATTTGTTATTCTTAAATGTACTAAGGATTGTTTCTGGGCTTGGAGCGCTTTTCTGTGTGGGCAGGGGTAGGTGTGGCTTCAGAGCCTGTGGTTTTGGATCAGATTTCAATGGAGTGTTTGCTATAGCTAGCTAGCCGCTGTAATGGACCTGATACTGTGAAGCAAAAAGACTAGCCGACGGGGTTTGTTCAGGAACTCTAGTTCTTATAACCTTGGAATTGCTTTTCCTCTGTGGCGTCAGCTGAAGTTCGCCATGGGGATGAAAAGTGATGCGGTGCTGGCTTGTTTTCTGTTGGACCTGTAAGTAATGTTACCGCTAGCTATGTAGCCTAATGTTTGGTACGAGTAACTGATGGGAGAAATTTACCAGTAGTTTCTAATGAATTTGCATTTCTCTGAGTGGGTTGGTTATTTGTGGGCGAGTGGGCGGGGTTAAAGACTGAGAATGAGACTTCTTTGATGGTAAACACAGGCTAAAAAATCCTGCATAGTATGCCTTTAAAAATGTTGGTGATATTTCATCAGTGTTTTAATCAATGATTTGACCAGTTTCTGATTTAGAATGGTTCATGTTTAATTTCTACTGAAATTACCTTCTATGATTTTTAATGTTCAGCAATATATTTTCAGCATTGCATGATTTTTTTTTTCTCCCCCCATCCGCATGCGAGAGTAAATTCACATGAGCTCCAAACCAGGCATGAAAAAAAAAAAAAGTTCTGAAATGATTCTTATCGAATGGCCTCAATGTCTTTAAAGCTGGCTTTGGCCGTGCCGAGGGATCTTCAGGAGTGACCAGTCAAATTCAGGGCCTGCTGGACAGCGGAGCAGCCTGGGACCGGAACAGCATTGGGAATGTTCTGGAAGAGGCCATGACGCGCTTTGCCGTGATGCAGCGGCAGACGGAGGAGCGTTTCCGCGTGTGGATGGAGAAGCTCACGCGGCTCGACTCGGACGAAGACTCGTCCAAGAACTCCAGCGACCCCAGGGAGCCCAGAAGACACTCAGGCCGCCAGAGGGGGCCCCGCCCTTCCCCGCCCAGCTCCTTCTTGCCGTCCTCCGAATCGCAGGAAACCTTGGCGTCATATGGCATAACCAGGCAGAATGTTGCCGTGGTGCCGATCCCCCTCAACAACAACCCCCCCGAAATGATTTCCCAAAATGGAAACCCTTCTGGCGAAGACCCTAATCTTTTAAACATTTAACAATGAAATCTGCTGGACTGAAAGCAGAATGCTATCTGTTAAAATCCACTGATTAGACTAATTTTCAGTAAACGAGTATCCCAGGATAAGATTTCCAACAGTGTGATATTCTACAGTTCCATCTCTTTGTAGACAGCAGAAGTTGAGGAACGTATATGCGTGAAAATGATCACCTTTGTCCTGCAAATAGTTTGACGTAGTTTCCGAATGTGATGATAATGCATAGTCACCGTACAGTGACACAGATGGGAATCGTATATTAGAGAAGGCATTTTCTGTTACTTAAGTGTTTGTTTGTTTTTTTTTTGTTTGTTTTTTTGCAGCTGAATGGTAAAACCTTATTGCTATTACAGGTTTCACACCATTTCATACCATAGAACTGGAACTGTGTTTTGGGTCTTTAGAGAACACTTGTTCTGACATAAAAATTCAGAATACACCTTATCATTGGTTACTCAGCTTGCTCAGGCATTTAAATACACATGACAAGATCCCTGTGCCCCTTCTGAATTGGATGAATATCAGTTTAAAACGTTAATCAATAGGGAGAAGGCTGCATTTGTGCCAGAAAAGGGCCTTTGCATCTTTCTAGAAATAATCAGTGGCTCATCTGAAGATGGATGCAAATATCTTTTTGGAGCTGCTGCTGTTGCAAGGACCTGCTGTGGGTGACTCGTGTCTCTGGCAGGTTTTGATTCATCAGATGCTAATGAAAGGTTTTCAGTCCCATCTTCTTTATACTTTGGATGAAAAAGAAAGAAGGGATTTTCAAAGACATGGAAACCTGCAGCAAAATGGAAGATGGGGGGGCTGGGGTAAATCCAACTTGTAGTGTGGGTGAGCACTTTTTGCACGTGCCTTTTTAAATGAAAATCCCAATGGTAATGTGTGAAAATAAGTGTGCCATTAATCAAGAATTACTTTCAAGCATTTCACTGACTACTGAGCTTTGAGGCAGCAATCCTGTATTTTTAGAATGATGCTGTGTTAGCTAAAAAGTCACTTGTTAGATTAATTTATAGAATAGTTGGTGATTCTTTCTTATTTTTTATTAAAATGATAAATTTCTGAATTTACCTTGAAGTGTCGGCAGTATATTCTCAAATTCTGTGTTTTATGTAACAAAGATATTTTCTGAACTAATTAAGGTTCAGGCCCCCTTCCGTTTCTTGTGTTCATACTGGTAATCCAGTGTGCTTTCTGACACATTACACCAATCGCATTCTGAAGTACGGTCCAGGTGCCAATAACAGACTGCGTGAATGCTGCAACCTGCATTAATGCCACCGATTGGTTGACTGCCGTCAATACTTGTTTTCACTGCATCTTCATTCGGTTCTAGTCTTTCTAGGCTTCGTCATTTGGTGTGTGTTTCTCTCAAGCTGCAGTAGTGTTTCAGTTAGCCCTGTCAAGAATTGTTAGCCTTATCCATCATTGTTGTTTTTTGATGTAGTCTGAACTGTAGGCCTACTTTCATTTGTGTTTAAAAAAATAAAATAAATAAAATTAGACCTGCTTCATCGCTGATAGCCCACCTGTTTTGATCCATATTTCCCAAATATAGAACACAATCTCTGGAGTGAATTATTTCAGAGTCTGGAATTATTCTTGGTCATTTAGATACCTAAAAGGTATGACCCTTTAATTTTTTTTGTCTCCTATGGCCTACCTTGCCAAGCATTTTCTTGATATTTGCTCTCATCAAAACTATAAAAACTGTTTTAAAGCCTTAATTATGTACTGTAACGGTCACTGTGGTCCAGGGCAATTTATACAGCTTTTGTGAATAGAGATGATGAAAGGTTCCAAGAGGACTGCCCTACTCTATGCACTAACCCCCACTGGTGCATGTAAGTTTTTATGGAGAAATGGGACATTTAGATTTGTGGCTGTGTAGGTACGTATGGTGTGAAATAATAAGAGGGAGTGGTGTGTTTCATTTTAAATTAATCCTGAAAGATTCTGCACCACACTGAATTTTTTTTTTTTTTTGAAGATTACTGTAGATATGTTTTACAGTTTTGGCAGTGTTCCTCTCTTTGGCCAATGCATGCAGAAGTAAAACCAAGAAAACGTCCACCGCTTAAATTTTTTAAAATCAAATCACGTTTGCATCCTTGGATGGCTCTGACTTTTCCGTAATTCGGAACCCTTTCACATGTTCAGTGTTGCACATTGTGGGACATATGCAAGTATAGTTGACCTATTAAAATGGAAAACAAAAATCACTGCTTGTAGGTCAATTTGTTTCTAAATGCGGCATGCATGAGTTGTCCTATGCCAGAGTGACAGTTTGAGATTTTAGGGGACTGATTTATTTTTGAAAAATATGTCCAATATATGTTAATCAACACTGAACACATACACTGAAAAAACGTAACTTGTCTTCTAGAAAGGAAGTATATATTTTGTGCATTGATTGGCATATTTTTATTTTGTCGGATGAGAGCTTCAAGCACATTTCTCATAACTGCATGTTTAAGTGAAGCCAGTGGGTTTCTATATAGGACAGGAATGATTTATCAGGTTATGTTAATGGTGCATTTCATAACTTTTTCAAAGTGAACAATGTGGTCTCTGATCCTCTGCTCTATGGCCATCATGAAATTGACATCCGATTAAAAGGACGACCAGACGAACAGCTCATTTGAATGTACTTAGGTTGATGGCTTTCATTTGATAAACTTTTCATTCTAGTTCAGTAATAACTAAATTAGCATTTTGGTTGCTCACCTGAGACACAGTATGTCCTGCAGCTATGTTTTGCTTTTTAAAGAAAGGAAAGCATATTATTTATATGAGAAATAACTGCACATCACTGCAAAGCTGAGAGAAACACACATGCATTTTTTTTTTGTCTTAAAATGTGGCATGCTATTTTGCTTTAAATTTCAACTTTCACTTAAGGACCATAGTGCCAAAATTGTAACGGTCTACTGGGCACATGGATTAAAAGCAATCTTGTTCTTTGTGTTTAGTTTTTCAGATAATACGTCTTCTCAGATGAATGCCTTGTCCCCTTTTGAATGCCAGGGAAAGTCATAATGGTTTCCACAGTCCCCTTTTGGTTTCTTATCCATTCTCGTTGCGGATGTTTGGTGTTACCAAAGAAGTGCTGCCAAACTGGAGTTTCACTCGCTCTGTGGATAAATTTGTAATGAACTGTAGCGTTCGGTTCCAACGCTAAGCTGCCTCTGTGTCAAAACGGCTGTGCAAGACTGACTCTTACTACACACTTCTAGAACTTTAAGGCATGTAGTCTGCTTAAAGGCATGGCTAATTTAGGTTTGTAATCCAACGGGATTCCTAAAACAGGGTATATATAGACTGCTACAGCCAAAGCATGCCCTGGATATCGGTTCTAAAAAGCTGCTTAATCTTTATTCACATGTAGATACTTGATTTTTTTTTTAAATTTTATTTTATTTGATGGTCTTTTAAACTCTACAGCTGTTGTTGCATTCCATTCCCTGTGAGCTTTTTTGCCATTCAGAAATTCATGTGAACTACAGTTTAATTAGGTGAGGGGTGGGGAGTGGGGGACATGGGCAGGTTCTTTCTTTGACATCCATTTATTTGAATTCCCTTTATTTTTCTTTGGACAACCTCTGATTTACATGGACATTAGATAGTTTTTCATATGCAGCTGAGATGACTGAATGCTATTTTATGCTTGTGAGTACTTATCATTTTGTCCATTTAAATGGCTACTGTAAGGCGTTACAAACAAAACAGTTAATTTGGTACAGTGCTTCATGTTCTACCCAGTAATCACTTAAAGGCAAATACGAACTATGTTAAGGTGGGGCAGTCAAGCATTTATTTTGGCAGAATTGTGATAATGTCGTTGTAGCAAATTGATCTTTTTCATTCAAGGCCCATTTGTGTTGGTCTAACCCAAGGCATGGTAAACTTTTACCACGTTTCCAACATGGAACTGACCATGCCTGCAAGGAAACAGGGGGTCTGTGTGTACAGCAGGCAGTGATTGGTAGGGACTAGGGAGAAATACGCCTTTTTATTTGCAAACCCTTACAGTATCCTTACAGTTGTGTAATCTGTCCTGTTCACACCAAAGTGTTTACAAGGGATGACTTTTTAACTGTGTTGGGAATGCTGCCTTCTCTTTTGTTGCAGTGCCATAAGATTTTTTGCTGGTTTAGGTCACATCTAAGGGGTCATTAAGTTTGTTTGGTTTCAGAAAAAACACTTGAGTGTACCACTTGCTTTTGATTTGCAAGTGGAGATTAAGGTGTGTTTATTTGGCTAGTTAATTTTCTTCATGCAGTGTGTATAGACCTGTAAAACTGACTCGCAGTAAATAAAGTTCATTTTGAAATGTAACATTGAATGTTGTTTTTCAACCGGTGAATATGAAGGGGGTGACATAAAAGCCATAATAATTTAATGTTATAATTGAAATATGATATCAGATTCTTTTAATAACTCATATTAGATGGCCTGAGGTGGTAATTTAATTAGGATCAAGTACACTTTTGTTTTCTTAATCTTTAAAGATGAAACTTTCTTGAAGAAGAAACCAGGACAATTTGGATGTAGAAAGTAGGACAGATCTGGTAGTCATTTCAACAAATTGTCATGACCTTGGCCACTGTTTAGGGACGTGCATGGTAGTCTGTTATTAAAGTACAGTTACCTCTTGATTCTAATGCATGTCATCACTGTTTTTGGAAAGTTATCACTTATTTGGAAAGCCTATATGTAAGTTAATTTGACAAGCGCCCCTATTTATTTTTTCTTAAAAATGGTATTCCGCAATAACATGTCAGAACTGATGTGGTTGTGGTATGTACTTGAGCCTTGCAAACAAATTACTTTGTAGCTATGATGTTCTTATAAGAGAATGCAGTGGCCCATCCACTGATGGTAAAATACTGTATTTAAATGAAGCAAGTCAAAATGTTCTTTTTTCAGCTGTACCTTTTCTTTTTGTAATTTACAGTTGGTTCAAACTTTTTTTGATGCATGTGTTATCTGAAGATGCCCCCAATCCTCTCAACACGTTACGCACAATAATGATTGCACATAATTCTCACTGAACTGTATAATGCTGTATTGGGCAATGTTACAGTGTGCTGCTTGTTTTTACTACTGATGAAGAGTTGAAGTTATGTCCAAACACAGATATAATCATGGGTAGGTGGCTGGTGTATTAATCTGCATGTGTATCATTAATTGGAAAAAGCATGATTGTCACACCTTACGTTCTAGAACAGTTCAGAGTAATTGTGCTGTTCTTATGTGCTCAGTACTAACTATTTTTAACCAACCATATTTACTCTGAAGAGTGTTCATCTTTGTATGCAAAATGTGTGAAAAGTGATGGTAATTTTTGTAAAGCATGGAGCTTCAGTGTATTAACATTCATCTGAAATGAGTAACTGATGCATTGAGGTGCTGGGAGGGATGAAATCCAGCCATCGTAACACTGATGTGATGTTACTTCAGCATGGAAACTGGTATTCGCCTGCCTTTGCAGTTGCAAGGCCCCATAATGTTTTTGGTGCTGCACACTGATTTTCATGTTGCTTGCCTTTCTGCATATCATATGTACTGTAAATTAACTGAGAATGATCTGCTGAGTTTACCAAATATACTTGGGATTTTCCTGAGCTGTATCCCAGCATTTGGGCAGAGCAAGTGAGAGCATGACTTCTCCAAGTCATGTGGTTTGAATCTGGACAGTAATTGCTTTCAAAAATTTTGCTCAGATAAATTTCATGTATGTGTGCATGCTTGAATATGATACTTGATATCTTAACACGGTTGGCTCTGAAGTTTGTTTAGAAAAATGTATGCAACCCCCCCCCCCCCCCCCCCATAAAGCTATCATGCTTTAGGTGAGGTGAGTTTAAACATAGAGTTCAAACATATATAATTTACTTGTTATTCATTGTTATTCAGTAAGAGTCTTGTACTGATCATGGAATATTTTCAAGGCATGATTTTTTTCATATTCCTTTCCCTGTCTGCTGTAGCTCCTAGGTGTTGGTTATTTTATGAAAGTGGTAGTGAATGTTTCATTTTGCACACTGAGTTCTTCTGTGACAGTTTGTTGGGCAGTGCTTCCATGGGGTAATTTTTGGGGTGCAAGCACTGAATAACCTGAAGAAGTTGCAGAACAGGGCTGGTTTTTCACAGTGTTGTCAGAGAGGTCACCCAAGACTAACTGACTGCTTCCATGTTGTATTCATCCTCGTTGGCCCTTGTAAGGAACTCTGGGGGCCAGGTGGAGTAACGTGTAGTATTTTCTGTGTTCCTACAGATGGGCCTCCAGTAATTGCACACTGTGATATTTCAGACACTAATTCTGACCAGGAGGCCTTAAGTGTGGACAATCTGCTTGCAGCTGCTGTAGCTCAGGAGCTAGAAACATTCAGAACCCAGGATTTGGGAGCAAATTCTTTGGCAGAAAGAGGGCATCTTGGTTCAGGATCCCAAACAGGTTAGTTTCAAATGTGGCAAATCAAGCTGTCCTTTCCCATCGCACATGGTGAATTGTAATGCCTTGATAAAAAAAATAAAAAAAACACTTTTTTCAAAATACTTTTATTCATGTCAAGGAGATGAGGACATACAAGCTCAGTTCACAGAGAACATAAAAGACTTGAGTTTCACTTGGGTCTGGAGTGGGTAATAGAATCTCATCAGTGTAAAATTTCACCCATATAGGTAATCTGTAATCTTAGAGGGCTACTATACATAGAACTGGGCATGCTACCATTGTACCATAATTGTGTTTGTTTGTTTGCCTGCTTGTATATTTTCTTTGAAATTGTGAGCTACTGTGAAAATATTTATGGCTTATGGGAATATATTGGTAACTTTAGCAGAATTTTGACAAAATATCTTGGAAAAATATTATTTGCTGAGGTGTTAGTCATTCAATATTGTACTTCCTGCCTCGTCTCCTAACTCTCATTATGTGTGTTTGCAAGCACTTTCACTTTATGAGTTTTAGGTGGGTCAGAAAAAAAACAAGACTATGTTGCCTGTGGTCAATGATTCTGTGTCTCCAGATTTATTTATTTGTTCTTTAATACATTTTTCTGACATAGTCTGAATAATGCCATTCACATCATGTTCAGTTTGCCCTTTCCTGTCAATTTCAAAAGTATCTAAACCTGTAATTATAAGCAATGGACCTATTACCTCAGGTTCTCTAGGACAAATGTTTTCCTGCCAAATACTGACACCTGCTGATGTTTAATTTCCTCAGTCTTGAAACCATACAAGAGCAATTGAACAATGAACAGTACATCAGATACTAGTTGTACAATTGTAATATTCATTCAGTTGTGGAAAGCTGCCATCTCTAAGAATGCGTTTGGCAAATGGCTTTAAAAAGGCTGCATGTCTGGTTTCAAATTTGCGCATTTTTAGCATTTCAGTAACGTCATCTGCCAGGCAGCTGAGACTGTATTGCAAGCTGCGAGTTCACAGCTGTGGCGCACGTCATATTGCAGTGAATTCTGACTTTATTATGCTTGTGAGTTGGAGAATTCACTACGGTAAATGAAAATAACTGTGCTGGTTATCTGATTAAAGGAGATTTAGGTAGCATATTTAGCTTTAAATCAAAGTAGGCTAATAAATGTTTTACAAGCCTGGATATGAACATTTTAAATGACTGTTCTCAGTTTGTTCTACATGGCTGAAAGTGTCTTGTATTGAATGTTTGAGTGGATTTAAGTGTAATTTTGACTTTCATCCATTTAAAACTGTGGTCACAGTATTTGATGTCCTGGTGAATACACGCGTAGAGCCAATTGTAAAGCTATTCTCTTAAGTTGGGTTTCTTTTCTCATCCTATTTTAATCCTTGTAGGTCATAGTCACAGGAGTATACATGTCACTCCCCCACCGTATAATTTGCTTCTGAAATTACAGCAGACATCTACCCTTGGAGACTGCAGCCGTGTAGCTGTATTTTCCCACTGCTCAAAAACGCAAAGAAAATGGGTTTCCCTACAGTGCTGCAGCTCATTCAGAACGTCCTCCCACACTGTGAATGAGCCTTACTCACCCATAGCTAAACAGATGGTGATTCACCCTTGCAAACTTGCTAGTCTGCGGGGGTTGGCTCATTTCAAATGGCAAATGGTTGAACGGAGACTGCAGGACTCATGTCTTTGTAGAAGTGTCCTGGGCAGTGGATCCAGCTAAAGCGCTGATGCGTCTTTCAGACCAGAAACCAATCCCAGCAACCCCAGAGCTGACTGAGTCAGAGTCCCATTGGGGTAAGGCGTAGTTGGCCTTTACTCCTCTTCAGCAGGCCTGGCTGCTCAGGCATCTGTGCTCTGCATACACCAGCTGCACATGAAGAGCCCTCCTCCAGTGGCATTACCGCCCAGTCCAGCTGCTGAAGGCTGACTGAAAATTAGCGCTGGCGTGTAGCAGAATCTGTGCATCCCAAATGCTCAAAGTTCAACTGCAAGAACCTGGAATCGAATTGATGATCGGAATGTCAATTTGCATCTTCTTTCTTTTTCGGTCACTTGGTGGACTGTGGCTCACGTTCAAGTCCACAGAATGTGCCTGGTGTCTGTGAAGGCCTTTGTTTCAAATGGCACCCATTCCAATGAAGACGATTCCCTCCAACACTGAGGTACACTTGTCTTGTTGTTGCAGGTCATGCAGAGGCAGAGTTTGCACAAGGCGACACGCCCACATGTGGACCTCTTCAGATCAATGAGGAAATCAACATCCCTTCCTCGGATAGCGAGGTGGAAATTGTTGGCGTGCAAGAAAACACGAGGTGGGTGGAACATTCTTCTCACTGCAAAATCTTATTTCTAGATAAGCTAAGACAGAAGCTATTGCCCACAGGCAGAAATTGACCACATCCAGGGATGATGGAAGGTCCTACAATGTAATGCAATGAAAGTATCATCAATGTTCATATTTTATGAGATATGCTGTTGCCAAACCATTCGCTCACCATTGACCTCAAATGGAAAATTACATGATTGCTGAATCATGGCTGCTCGGCTGTAGCAGAAATATGTTTCTTTGTCTGACAGTCTGTCGTTGTGTCCAGATGCATCCATCCCCGAGGAGGTGTGATCCAGAACATGTCGTCCTGGAAACATGGCCCGGTTGCCCAGTACAACAGCACAAGGCAGTCGCACCTGTGGACAGCAGTCTCACCCCAGCCCAACTGGGTGTCCCCGCCAGAAGTGGTGGACCTCACTTTGGACGAGGACGCCAGGCGCAAATACCTACTGTGAGCGAGCGATGCACTGATGAGCCTGTCCCCCTCGCGGTGCGCTGAAGAAATCCCCCCCCCCCCCCCCTCCGGCCCCCTCCTGGAGGCCCTCCCTGGTGTTACAGACAAACTTGTAACTTGTGGACACTTCCTTTTCTGAGTGCTGTCTATTTTTACCTTACTGTCAAATCTTGTGTACAAGACCGTTCCTTGCTTTTGCCTGGAGTTTGTTTCTTAAGATGGTCGTGTGATAATCAGAGACATACTTATGCACAAGATTTTATGGTAAATATAGCAATATTGTTTTTTACCTCTCTGACCCAGAGGCATGTTTTTCAGTAGGCATTATTTAAACAAGCTATAAAGTAAATATAATGACTTAAAGTTGCTGCATTTTAAAGACTTGCAAGGCTTCTGAAAAGTTGTAGATTTGTTCAGGGGCTATAATCCTTAAGATTTGTCAAAGTTCTGTCTTGATTCCAACCTTAGTTAATGTTGGATTGTTTTTATAGACTTATTGCTGCTTGCTCACTACTGATACTCTGTCATTGTTGCATCATCAGTGATTTGTTTTGAATATTAATTGGCAGCTGTGATGTTTCATATAACCTCTGAGAGCACCTCTGGCTTTATAGTCACACATTATCAGTGTTAGTCGACATTCAAGGGTGGTACATTTGTTTAGTTTCTTAAGCCCAGTAACAAAGTTCATACTGTCCCCAGCAATAAGTGGATGCAATTTCCACGTACAAACCTAGGTTGCTCCATGGGATTCAGTGGCACTTCACTCATTTTTGTTTTGCAAGGAATGTCATGTCATAAATAGTGTAGAATTCCACTTTTCCAGATTTTTCTAGTCATCCTTGTAACAGTGCTGTAGTGTGACAATAGCCTATATGCGTAATACATACTGCATATACTGTAAGGAGAGAGAGGTGGACAGACAGACACGGTAATCCATTGTGCTGTTGAATTTCTCCAGAATTGAGTTGTTTGATTTAGTCAGTAATATAGTTCGCTATAATGTTTTTGTGCTTCCAGAATAACCATGTAGTCCATCACCATATGCTTTTTGCAGACTCACAGCACCTCCATCAGCGCATGGAGAACATGGCTTCCCGTGTGTGAGGTCTGCATGTCAGGGCTCTAAGTGCTCCTTGCCCAAGACGGCACTGTTGATGTCACAATCTCAGAACATGACTGAAGTCATAGATTTGTAGACCACTTGTGAATTGCCTTGATGAAAGGGATCCAAAAATTGCACAAGAATTTCACAGCAAATAAACGGCAAACGTTCATTTCACTACTGCAGCACCAGTCACGTGCTCTGCGTGGGTCTCCATATTGTTGTAATAGAAACTGATAAACACATTTTCCTCTTCCATTCAATGGTTTTGCTTTTAGTCTAGATGTTGAGTGAAATGGCACAGCAGTTATTTTTTAAATCACTATGGACGTGTTCACGTGCATTTCAAACCGCCAACTCGGTGTAAGTACAACAGGAACGAAGCCAAGCTGTCTTTAAAATGCCAGCGAGAATGATGAGCCTTCCTTCCGCTCCCTTAATAACCCCCATCCGTAACTGAAAATATTCTGGAACTTTCATCATAGATTTAATCGCAAAGCATCATGGCCTGTATGCCTCAGAATGTGCACTATTTTGTTTCAGAATCCTGTATATTCTTTTACCTTTAACAGGGCATCCTTTGCCTAATATACAAAAGATATTTTAATAATAGATGTGAATTTGTTACATGAATATCAGGAAAAAATGCTGGTGTGTGAGACTAATGTTTGAGGGGCACAGAGTTATGTTTTAGGCATTTGCTGATTGAGTTTAACAAACTGTTTTCTTCGGTGTGATCACTGTGCTGTCCCTATATGTTTATCCCAGCTAGAATAAGCTGGGGCACTGTTTTAAACTGATATTTCAACGTTTAACACTTCTGCTTCATTTCAATTTGTTACTTGCTTCAGAAGACATTGAAAAGCCACTTCATGCATATGAAACACTTTGAGACCCTGATTTAGCATGATTGGTCTCATAAAGGGAATTGAGTTCACCAAAGTCCAAACTGAACCTCTTTCTATTCAACATGGCTGTTAATACATCTGTATATGCCAACATATTTGTCCTCAGTTGTAAAATTATGGAATTGGGAAGTATGAAATTCCTTGAATTCACGGACTAAATCTGTTTCATTGTTTGACAATTGATTATGACAAAATGCTCTGCTCGGTACTTCACTTGGGTCTTTGAATGGAATGAATAAAATCAAAACTTGAATGTGAAACACTACCCCCACAGAGCAGATGTTCAACCAGCTGCTTCATTAGTATACCCCCCCCTCCCCCCATGCAATGGGTTTGTTTTCAAATTTGGTTACCATAAATGCCCAGACTGTTTTACCTAGTTCGGTTTAAACCACTGGATGCACCAAATGCTTCATTTGAATTTAGCCTGGACCTCATCATCTTTCATGGAAGACTGTATGTACTCTACTGACCTGAATAATTGTAATACACTTCCTTGGGCCCCAACCTTATGCACAGTAAGGGAGGTATCTTGTCTGTGTCCTCAAACTTCTAAATATGGTGTGGAATGTTTGACTTGAACCAAATATATTATGAAATGAGTCACCTAGCATTGCAATCCCTTAAAAAATCAAAATGCAATAAGAATGCTGGGTAAAATTGTTCTGTCTAGTTTGACATTTAGATATTATAGTTTGTGTTGCATATGAAACTAGGTTATATGGTTAAGCTCAAGCATGGTTCATTTAAAGGCAGTTATAATTGAATTTATCCTCTCACCCGCAATTTCTGCATTTCCCCTCGTAACGCAGTCCTTTTATGTTATTCTCATTGTTTTTATTTTTACTTTTAAGTATTTAAAATTAACAAAATGTTGAGTGTTAATATTTTTTCTTGCTTGCGCAAGTCCCTGACTTCCTTGAAATTTTAAGTCTGTAGTATAAAAAGAACTATTTTAAGGCAAAATAAATAGAGTGTATTATTTAAAGACTAAAGCGGCTGTCTGTTTTCTTCTTTTTATTTAGTTTTTTAACAGAAATATTTCTTCATGCAATGACATGGGGTGTACAATAATGTATAGTGTACTGTTTTAAATGTCTCCTGGTTGAATAATGTGGTGATAACCTGTTTAAAGTAACCAGTCCTCAGTGTGCGTGTTTTTTGTTAAAATGCAAGATGGTTGTCTGTATGAATTTCTTGATGGGGATGTCTTGTCTGCACCACATGCGTTGGAAGATATTTTCATTGGGCAGAAATACTGTGAGGGGGTCAGAGAGCATTTTACACAAGGCTGAAGCGGTCTTTCGTCGGTTCATTCGTCCGCGTTTTCTACACGGCTGTGCCGAAGGCTTTAGTAATAAGCGGCAGTGCCCTTCTGTAACCTTACACTCCAAAACGCGTTAGAAGGTATTGTCTTTCAAGGTCTTAGTTTGCTTCACTTTCATTACGGCATAATAATCTCACCTCGCGCGACTGCTCTCGTTAAATACGCGGCTCTTCGCCGTCACGCTGAACGTAGGGTGTCATCCTCCTCCTCCTCCTCCTCCTCCGTAATGCTGACGGATTAATCTCGGGGCCGAGACGCTCGTTCTGAAAGTGGCCCGCGGCGAGCGGAGGACGCAGCGGCGCGTAATTGCCGGCGCTTTTCCACTTGACGGCTCTCGCCGCCGCCGCTGTCACATGACCCGCGAACCCGCGGCGGTTTCCGGTTACCAGCGCTCGGCGGAGGAGGTTCCAGGTGTCGGTAACCCTGCGCCGGTCAAGCGTGGCCTGGGCCGGGCCGTACGGTTAATGGCCTCTGTCATGTATGCTTAGCCCTGGAGCTCCAGGGCCTGTACTGAAGAGGGCATTTACACCCCTCTCATCAGAAGGGCTTTCGTGTTTGAGTGTTCTGTTCGGCCCTTTTGGTGTGCTGATCAGGTTTTTTACCTCAGTCAGACCTCCGGGCGGTGTTAAGTCTGCCTAATGTAAGCCCCTCATTGTTGCACTTGGGAAGTGAAATATTCCCTGGTGTTATACTGTTGTTGTTTTCTTCGTACTGGAACACCACCTTGACAGATCATATTGCAACTAACCCTTATTTGCATTGTTCAGTGACATGCCCACGGGCGTGTGACTCGAACGTAACGTTCTAAAATGCCATCTGGTTTTTTACAGAGCTATTTAATATAGTGCAAATACAGTAAAATGATTTTGCTATTTATACACGGTTCAATACTGAAGGCAGTGCTCACAAATACAATTCCATGGCTTATGTGCAGTTGGATTTTTTAAGGATTATCAATGGCACTGGAATTGTATGTTAATGTGTATCTGATTAATTTTCTTTGTGATATTGTGGTATTTACAAACACAGCTCAGGGACCCTGAGCTCACCCTGCAGCAGTCGCTGTGGGTTACATGTGTATTAATAATACATTTGGTGCATTCAATACAGTGCGTTGAAGTAACACGCTCCCTTCTGGAAATACTGATGACATCACTAGGTGAAGTGCATCATCTTAATAATGACCTTGGAGTGTCGGTGCAGACAATCAGCTAAAACAACTGGGCCTACCATTTAAGTTTTATTTGAATGCAAAGGGAATGTATCCAGATTTGCGCCACGGCTGAATTAAAAACATATTTAGCTATATTGTGTATGTAGGCTTGCACATATAACTTTATTTTTTTGTGTTAATGGTACATCTCCATTGGTCGGCCTTTTCTGTCATCACACAATGGTGACAAAGGGACGCTTCAGCTACACCAGCATATGGCCCTTGTGCTTTGGGAAGAGATAATTGGCCGAGACCAGCGCCCGTGGACGTTTCTTGCCGAGCGGGGATTCCCTCGGACTGCGGTGTACGTCATCTGTGGGTCTGACAGCACTTTGTCCCCCGCGGAGTGACTGGGCCATTGTTCGCGCTGCCTGCTGGCCTGGCTGTCTAGACTGCTCCAGCAGCGGAGACAAAGGCTTTGTGGGGACACAAAGGGAATGGGGTCAGGGGGTAAGGACGGGCACCTGGCACTAGGGGGCCACGTGGAGCACAGAACATACTTTGGAACGTACTATGAAGAGTTATGGGGCGGGCAATGTCACTTACTGTTATTCCAACCTCTGGGCACTGTGCACCACTGCCAGTCTGACGCATTATATTGCATTTAATTTTGCACTGTGCTCATTTGTTTATGTCACAATAAGCTATGAGCCTTCAAGATCAGTGATAACTGAATGCACTGTGACAGTTTTTTCTTTTTATTTCAAGTTTTTAGCAGTTTTGCTCTGTCTTGGTTTAAAGCTATGTTGCACTGCACAGAAGATGCAGCTGTCTGCCAAGGTGTATTTTACAGATTTGGAGACCCAAATCAAGTATTTCATCTACATCCATTTTTTTTTCTTTCCATTCATTTGCTTTTGCATTTTTAAAAACACGTTTGGGCACATTCCTTGATGTTATTAATAAATGTTATCTGTAGGAATTATAGATTATGTATTGATCATTTTCGTCATGTAAATGCTTTTTCTTTTCAACAGCGGTCCAACCTACTGTGGACAGACATTGATGAAAGTAAATCTTTGCATCTCAGACCTGCAGCTTTGAAGTTAAGATAAGAGGTGACTGATGTCATGGAACTCATTTCAATATGTATTTGCATACCTGTTTATAAACAGGTGTAAATTTCTGATTACTCACGGGGTGTCAAGATGTTGAAGATCAAATAAATTGCAACAGATTTTGAATCGATAGAAAATGAACGTGGTCAACTCAAACTTATGGTGCTGAATCCCACACTATAAATGGTAGAGAAAAAGAGACAGCACTCGCTGGAATACTCATACTCTATTGTTTATTCCATGAATGTAAGACGGCACTATATGTACAAACATTTAATCACAAGCCGCCTTCAGTGTGCTCAACATACAAAAAAAAATGTCCAGTGCTTAAATGGATTAATCAATTTGCGATCAAGTCAAGTGCTGGATGTGTGTTCAGACCTTTTCTTTTATCTTTTTGCTCGTTAAGCATACTGAAGAAGGCTTGTGCTGAAGCGTTCGTGCATATCTTGCCCTCGTACATTCACAGAATAAAGCAATAGTGTAGAAGTATTCCAGCGAGTGCTGTCTATTTTTCTCTAACAAACTTTGAAGCCATAAAAGTTTGTCATGAGATGGTGTCCTACAGTGAAAGAAAATGGTTGGCTAAAAGCACATTTATATTGATGCATTTGAAGGTGAATATTGAAATATAAATGAGCAAATTTGGGATCACAACATGTTTGAGTGATATGCTTCTTGTTTGTGTGAATCCAATCAGTTAAGCAAACAAGATTTTGTCCTGAAGGCTTAGATCTGCTTAGTGTTCCAATGTAGTTTGCACAGGAGGCTAAACAATGCCTATGGATATTCATACAGAGAGAGACTCAAAGTAATTTAAGAAATTATTTCAATTAATGACCAAAAATAGTTAAAACCTTCAAAAAGAATTTTGCCTACTAAGCCTTCTGTGTGATCAGATCACCACTAGAGGGCGACTTATCGTAAGAAATGGAGTCATTTTGAATCACAATGGGGGTCATGCAGGGTTTGCTATCACATGAATAGCCTTATGTCAGGCAACAGTGCATCTGCCTGGCCTTTACATTCCAATTGATTGTGAATGGACACAAATGCTATTCAAACCCAAAACAAACCCACCCCTCGAAATGGATATGATTCAATTCTGCCAGTGCTTCATTTCTTTTTGTGCTTTGTGATTATCTGAGATGACTATTTCATACGTCCACCCAGAATTGTATTAATAGCTGTAACAAAATGATTAAAAAAAACACTGGTTTTTACTGTTTATGTACAATTTATCTTTTTAAAAAATCTACTTACTGAAAAATCAATTTATTTGACCACTATTGTTTTGCCATAACAATTTCAATGAATGTCCTTGTTCTTTGTTCAGTCTGCTCATATAATTGCTCAGATCTTCTCTTTGTTGGTCGTAATTGATGAAATTCTCGGTCAGTTTGTCATGCTTTCACACACTGTGGAAACAGTTGGGGTTGGGAGGTGGAAAGCTGATCCAAGGGTTCAGATAAAATTTTAAAAAAGCAGTCTAAATACACTTTTAGCAGCAAGAGGTGCCACACAATATACATTAGAACATTAGAACATTTGAAATTATCTGGTCTGTTTACATTTTTGTTTAAAATTTTGATTTTTTTAAACAACCTGAGCTAGAAAACGTACCGTGTATTGGTTTTTGAACTAGACGATGATAGGTTCATTTGCAACTATTTAAATTTATGCTGTTTTTAGAACATAAATGTGACTTGGCTGTAGATCAACTGTGTTCCTCTTTGAGCTTAGACTTCATTTACATTTTTCATCATTGTATTCTGTAATGTCTCATGCTCATCACAGTGTGTTTTTAATCTTCATATTATGTAAGGACATTTTTGAGTCATACTGTTGCTCCAAACCCCAAGAAATGTTTATGGCTCTTAAATTTAAGCTTTCTAATTTAAATGTTTCTGAGAACATCCCAGCAGCACTCTCACAATAAGCAGGATGAATGGCTACAAATTATATATATAAACATATGCAATTATGCCCAATATGAATAACCTGTAAGCATCTCATTGAACAAAGGAATGATGCAAGTCTCAAAATAGTGTGATGTGATGCTGTAGCAGTGTTCTAAGATTAGAAGTGCTTTCCTAACAATGAGATCCACTGTTTTGCCTCTCTTAACACATGACACATGCCTGCAGCAACTGATTTGGAGAATGAAAATCAGAAGCGTGGAGAAATGCACTGCCATGTGAACAGGTACTGGGCGTAACCGGGATACTCATTCATTTTTTTTTTAAATGAACTCATTCAAATGTTTTTGTTTTTTTTCTGTACACCTTGGTTATTATAGGATGAAATGACATTGATTAGTATCCGTTGTTCATTATATGTAAAGCAAGGGCATTGGCAGACCACGTTTACTGTCGCATGTGGCCCAGTGATATTTTGCTGTACCACAGTAAAACGATCTCTGAAAGTATAGCAGTCACATACTTCCTAAGTGGGGGGTCAGGGGAGGGCGCCTCAGATGAACAGATAACGTGAGTCAAGGCCCCCAGGCTGGGAATGCTGCAGTGTGCATTCAGCAAGCGCAGCGAAGGGAGCATCTTTCCTTTCTCACTCGGCTGCACTAACCTACTTGCACGGGCAACAAAAAGTTATGATAATTACTAAGTACATTCTACAGTGCTTCCTGGCTCCTTTAAGACACAAACACAGCCTTGTGAGTTGTAGAACGTCTGTCATTGTGAGTCAGAAATCATTTTCAAGGGAGATGTGTGCAACTTACAAGCTGTTTCTAATGCGGGGCTGCCTAACCCTGTTCCTGATGATCTATCGTCCTGTAGGCTTTCATTTCAACCCTAATTTGGCACACCCGATTCTGTGAATTAGCAGCTCAATGGGATCTCTAGCTGTTGAATGAAGTGTGCTTTGTTTGCGTTGTAGTGAAAGCCTACAGGGCGGTAGATCAGCTCAACAGTGTCTTTCCTCTCCAGCCTCAGGTTTGGACCGGAAATCAGATTTTTCATGCCGCTGATTTCTCTGCGAGCCTGCCATCTGTATGGTGGTTTCCAGGGTTCGTACAGCTTGGCTGATGCAGATGCGCTCACCGCTGGGCCAGATGGCTCAATGATGAGGCAGAGTCACAACCTGAGCTCGGAGGCGGACTGCTTCCCTCTTCTTTATTTGAGGAAACCATGCGTAGGAAGCTGACGTGTTTAATGTCCATGTTCTGCGTCAATTTGATGCGCTTAGCTAATTTTATATTGTACCGACGTTAAGGTAAGACTTGGGGATTAAGTAGGAGCATAATGAACACATCCTGCTTATTTGAAATATTGTCTTACAGAATTTTGCAGTAATTAACTATTTCCTATGCAACAAGTGCAAGGATTGACTACTAGCATTTTGGTTGCCCTGGTGAAAAATGAACCGGGGTGGGTGGTTGTTGGGGATCAGGGACCGGCAACCAATGCAACAGCGATAGCACTGAAAAATCTATTTGCGCCCTGCAAAAATTGCACAATTAAAATGTCTTTTATTAAAATGGGGAGAAAAAGTCTGTTTGGAGACTAGTGGATTTTTGATGGATGATCTGCTATGTCACACACTCATACTTTAGGATCTGAGATGCCAACATTCCCTTCAAGTAAAGCTGCTCTGATAAAACTACTTTAAAAAAAAATAGATTTAAAATACTCATAGTGGAGATCTAAAATTACTTATGCCCCCAAACCAATCAAAGAGTATGACATGACCATCAAAGCCCATTACATACTTTCTGTGTTTTATGACTCGCTCTGAATAAGAATGGCAGCACCAGCGTCACAGCAGTACATAGAGGCTTCAGCCATTTCAGGAGCCTCCACAGTTCCCAGGGGCAAGTGAGATATACTCCAGTCATGGCAGGCTTTCACGCAGGGAGGCCTGTTCAGCTGTATGCTTTTGACCTCTCTGAGCTTTTATCCTTGTATCTCTGTTGGTCTCTGTGGTTCTATGGTATTTCTCCCAGGATCACTTCAGTGTCACACAATGGCTTGCTGTTTCTCTTGCTTTTCTCCGGGACTGGTACTTCCTCGACTATAAGTACGTTCAGGTGGCAAAGTGCAATTGACCAGAAAATGCAAGAAACTGAGCCTTTATAGATGTGAAATAATACAACTATTCATTCTGTTTATTTATCCTGCCTTGAAATAATGTTATAGCCTATTAATACATAAATATATGTTGTCACTCTCTGACACTTGGAGACATTTGGGTGGGAAAGCAGAGCTGTGACTGGGCAGCATTAAATGGAATCATGCTGCAGTGTAAACAGCTTCCAGCCGTTTGAAAGCATGCAATTATACTGGGTGCAGGAAGCAGAGTGGTGGGAACTGCAGAGCCTGCAATTCCAGATTCATTTATTTCGGGGCACCCCATTAAAAGTCCCACGTCAACCTATACAGCTCACCCATCCGGCTCCATTGTTTTGTTTTCTTTTTAATGTTTTGCTGTCGGGCTCAAATTTAACGTGTTAAAAGACTAAATCGGCTGGGCGTGACAAATCAGGAAGGTGTAGACAGGTGGACGCGGCTGAGACACTGGTGTGAGCGTGAGCTGCAGCACTGTGAAGCAGGCCTCTGTCACGCTGTGGAAGGGTGGAGATTTCTAAACTGAGCTGAGGAGGTCTAAATAAAACACAACTGATACAATCCTTAGCATCTTTTCTGTGTGCTTCAGATCAGAATGTATTTAGACATAGAGAAGACCATTTTTTGTATAAATATAAGCGAAAAAATTTGTTCAAACACATTATCTTCCCAAGAATGTGAGTCAACCTCCATCTTTGACAGTTAGTCAGAAAAAAAGAATATAAACAAAGAAGCATAAAGACCTGAATTTAGACATTATGTCAAATCGCAGCCAAAGCATGTTGAGAAAAATATTCCATATGTATGAATTATAAGTGGACACACTTAATGTGTGCTGAGTGAAGCGTTTTTGCAGAGAAATTTGGCTATTTAAGTACAATAATCTTGACACTGATATTTATGCTCTTAATTTCCCTGAACATATAAAGCATTAGTTCCTGTGGTACACTGAAAGTGGCTATTTGGAATGAATGTGGCACCCTTAAAACATCATCATGGACCACATTTAGTCAAATTAGCCGAAAAATTAGAATAGTTGCCTGGTGAAATGAAGTTTACAAACAAATGAACAGATTCTTTTCCTAGGCTGGTTTCTCATCCTGAACAGGTAATCACCAGTTCCAAACCCGCAGACTCAGTCTCCGAGTAGATTGATATGTTACCAATCAGCCCGCACCAGAAAGGTTTATATGCATCCATTTTCAAGAATGAGCCCCTTGAGCACTGGTGCTGGATAACAGGAAGGCCTCATTAGGAAGGAGCAGATTTGAATGTGCTCCATATGCTGGGACCAGCCCTCAAATACAAAGCAAGCTTTAAAACAAAGAAACCTGCCCAACTAATATCACGTTTGTACACAACCGAGCAGAGGGCACAACGGCCATTTCAGGTCTCATTAACTGGGCCTCATTTCCAGCACCCTGCACTTTGGGGTGATGATGTGTGGCGCACTAGAGGTGTGAGGCCTTTTGTCCGGGTTTGTTTAAGCTCTGCACTGCGGGCGAATCGGAATGGAGTCCGTGGCCGTGTGCTGCGAGGGGGGGGGGGGTGCCCTGACACGGCGGACAGAGAGCGCGGAGATAAGCAGACTGCTCTTCCCTCCCCCCACTCTTTTGTGTTTGAGCGATGGCTCGACACACTGCTTTCCTGTCTGAGTGATGGAAATGAGCAGGGAGAGTGGCATATGGAGCTGAGCTCCAGCCTGATGCCTCAGCAGCCAAAACCAGCCCATCTGTTAGCATATCAGGCACTGCTGAGTTTATTATTGCGGAGGTTTAACATTGCGAAATACTCGCCTAGACATGCCCTGGTTCTGGATGGCTGCTGTTCCCGGAGGCGCATTTATGAGCGATTAATGACTCCATTTTATTAACCACGGCCGTAACTGAAGCAAGCTAACACCGTTTCCGTTTTGATGATCTTGATGATTGCAAGGGCTCTGGAGAAGGCAAAGGCCTGCACCCACTTTTTTTTTTTCATTTTCACACCTCTGAATTTGACAGGAAGTAGATTTTGAATGTTACTTCCCTTTGGCGTTCACACCACCATTTGGTTACTTTTCTTAAAAATATAAAACCAAGAAAAACCAAGAGTGAGGCTTCGTAATTCCTAGAACGGTCTGACATACATATCAGTGACTCAGTGACCAATGAAACATTGTTTTTTTTCTATGGTGAACAACTTATTTTGACCGTTTCACATGTCAGTCATTGACAGCATTTGGTAGCCCCACCCACTATGGGGTCCATGAAGCTTCATTGTCTCATGACTCCTTCAGAGATGTTGTCATTTGATTTTATGAGTCCAGAAATCTATAGCACACACACACACACACACACACACACACACACACACATATATATATATATATATATATATATATATATATTGCTGCCATATGAATGAAGTGTTACTTATGCCCTTCATTGCTAAATATGAAACCAGTGAAGCAGGAAAGGCAGGGCATTCTACTAAATTGGTACGTCTGAGTCCTTGCACCTATATCGACCAAGCCTTGTCAATTTACCTTATATACCATAGGCTCAAGGCTGAGATAGTTATTAATTGAACTAATAATTAATTTTTTATCAATATCCATAAGTCAAAAATGATATAAAAGAGTTGTCTTTATTAACAAAATACATTTAAGAATCATATAATCTTTTTTAGTTATTTGTAATAACATTTATTTGAAATTACACATTCCAATAGGTTACTAAATATGGATTCTCATGCGCTGTGGTATTGCGATACTTATTAAATAAATAAAGAAATAAATAAATAAAATAGTTCAAGCACTTTGATAACCAGCACAACTCCACTAACACTACTAATGTCAGTTTATATCACAACCATTATGCATCAGCTCAGGTAAGGTTGTGGGATTTATTCAGGCAATTATACTAGGGGATGATTAGATGCACAGATTAAGGGCAGATTAAGAATGTGGCCAGAATGACAGAGAGCCCCCTAATCTTTCTAGCAAATGTCATAGAATTTTTAATGACCATATTGATGTTGAGTTGGTCAGTACAACAAATTCACATCTCTTCTGAAAAGACTGCAGTGTCCTCATAACAACACAAAGACACTTTCCAACAAGAAAACCGGAACACCAACAATTCCATAATGTGGTCTCAATTCACGTATTAACAAAGCACCATCAGGCATTTTTTTAAAAAAATTTAAAAATGTAAAACTGTTCTAAACCACACCTGGTAAGTAGCCTACATCGTGAAACCGGATTCAGTGTGCTTCTGTAGACTGGCACTGTTAAACTGGGCCAACATGACACATCAATTCTGATGCTTTTTAAAGTATGAAAGCCCTTTAAATTACTGTTGCTTGTCTAGTGACCATAGTAGGTTATTTCAAAATGTCTTTGACATAGTATGTAAAACAAAGAAGAGAAAATTGAGAGAAACTTTTGGGGAAATGTTTAGCAAACTAAATCAGATTTACAGAGCATACCAATTTTCTGTTTATGGATGATGGGTTAAGCTTTTTGTTTTTGCAGTTGTCTGACCTGACAGTGTTACACATTCATGAACATTAATATTTCAGCATCTGGCTGAGCTTTTGTTAGTCCATTATACAACTAAATGGATTAACACTTTTTCCAGAGTACTTTGCAAATATGCAGCTATCACAGAAATACACACAGTTGGAAAGTTTTCTGTCTACTCATCCTCAGATTAGATGTGGCCATTGCTTACCAGTGTTTGTTATGCTCATTATTATCAAAGATTTAGGTTAAAATTAATAAGCCAAATAACTGCAGCCAATGTACATCTGTCATTTTTTACAAGTAAGGTGACCCAAAATGACCTTTTCTCATCTAAAACTGCTCAAGTGTTATCTATAATCGCAAAATGATATTTGTTTATTTCTAAACATTAAGTAAAATTATTTTTATGTATTTAAAACCAGAGGACATATCAATTTCTGGATTGCACATCAAACCTGAAATCCCTACATAAAGAAATATCTGTTGTGCCTAAAGTGTAATTATTCATTCAGCTATTTTCAATTATCTTATGTGTAACCGGTGCATCATATTTTGTCACATTCGTGTTTAATTAAGCAGAGTAGAGATGTGATTTTTTATTATTTTTTATTTTAAGAAACAGTATGTTCTTCTTAATGAAATGCACGCTCTGGTGTGATTTATTATAGGCGCAATTTGACAAAAGAAAGCCCCTTGTAGTGCACGTAAGTCCATCCACCTGATACGCTGTGTGATTGGATGCCTCACTGCCACAGGAAGCCAGTATGTTTGCATGGGTGCTCTGTGATTGGCTCATTCTCTCTTTGTCTACGAGGCAGCTGCAGAATCTGCTTCACATTTGAATGTATAGGGGATTGGAAGGGACCATTTCCATGGGCCATCTGTCTCACAGGCTGCAGCACTAACAAAAGGATCCCAGGATGGTTTTAGTGCATGTTGGATATCTGGTTCTTCCTGTTTTTGGCTCAGTAAGAAATAGAGGTATTGTTTATTTTTTTATTTATTCCTCACGATTACCTAGATATGCTGTCTTATTTATTAACCACAGAAGTAACTAGCCTGTTAGCTACGTTAGCTAACAAACTAAGCAATAATACGTTTGCACTGGGTACTAGCTAACTGGAGTGTATCAAAATATCAGAGACAAGCTGTCTATCATCTTCAGCTAGCTACTAGCTAATTGTTATCCTATGCGACAAGTTATTTGCATAGTGGATAGGCTGATTTGTATCTAGCTAATATTTTGGTGGTTGTTTAGCTAGATACTCGCATTAAGGTTTACGTCGCTACAGTTTTTGAAGCCTGGCAGCTAACGTTAACTAACTAATTAGCTAAGATAGCGAGCAGCTAAGTCGTTGAGCGTGTCACTCCTTACGATGTTAGAGTAGCTAGAAAGCTAGCCAGTACCTGAATTCTTCTCTAAGCAAAATAGTGGGCCTTGCTAGTATGTACTTGTTATATTTGTCGTTATAATATTCATCTGGATAGTTTTGAACAAATTCACAACTACAAAATACATTGGATCGCAAGCTAAGTTTATGCATGCCCAGAATCGTAACGTAATTACACGATATAACTTAGCCTATCTAACGTTAGCTGGCTAACATTTCGAAGCAAAAATCGTTACAGCTAACAAAAAAAGAGATGGTATAGTGAACCTTCAGTTATTGAGTAGTAAATTAGTAAATTCGATTTTTTTCTGATGTCGCCAGAGAACTCCTCGGTGTGCCTAAGATAGCTGGCTGGCAACTATGCAAAAAACACAATCGTATAATTGAAAAACAAATCCCAAAATTTACATGGGAACGACTTGGTTGTCATTGTTCAGGTCATCAGTGTAGCTGACATAAGTAAACAGAATTTGCAGAACACCAATAATTTTAATGCAGTATCTGCTGATTATGTAATAATAATATGACGTGCCTTTTTAAAAAGCATACAGTAGCACCAATGATTTCATTGTGCTTTTATTTCTGTTCTTTTTTCCTGTTTCATAGTATCGAGGCTGGCTCTACATTCTGCATTTATCAGATCTTTGTCCTCCCCTCCATTGTGTAGCTAATGATCATCTGCTGCTGTGTGGTGTGGCCTCTGCCTGTACTCTGCATTTAGCTGTATTGTGAATCCCTTCTTCCCCATTTCCTCTTTCCATCAGAAGACGACATTGGCATTAAAAAGAGAACTCACTCATACAGTTCCTCCTGTGTAACAGACTAAAAATAACACCAATAGAAACCTTTTTGTCTTTTTCTGTCAAGTTGCTGTATAGTTAACCCATTTGTAGCACTAGAAATTAAAACAAATGTCATTGTGTACCTCCCATCCAGTCTTAATAGAGTACATTATGCTGTAAATTCCTGTAAAGTGGATACATTTTGCCTCGATTCGATTATAGCCGTGCTTGATCGAACACACCTGATTTTCGTCTCCATTTCCCCTTTGAAGGTGCATTGTGCCAATATGACTTCACGATTTGGCCAAAAGTGGCGGTAATCGTAGCACTTAATTATACTGCATTAATTTGCATTAGCCTAAATTCGATGCAGCCGCGGTATTATCGATATTTGACTTTGGAACAAAGTGAGCTGTTTTTAAATCATTTTCGTCATTTGCCACCAAAACGATCTATTCACATTTCACAATGGTACACTGCACCTGTCTTAACGGTTAAACGGCCAGTCATAATCCTGTCCATGGTGTACAACCCTTTGTTCCCTTGAAATTGAATGAAGCTGCGTAGCTCGCTAGCTAAGATAATTGGCATGATAACACCTAAACAATTTGTCAATAATAATTATTTCCCTTGTGATTCATTGCTATGCAAATTTCCACCTATTTCCAAAGTACAAAATGCTATCCATTTCACAGGGATATGTTTATTTCCTGCACTGCTATAGAAATCCTCTCTTTTAGAATCAAAAATGTCTTTATTCTTTGGTTGTGGTTCTCTACCTTTTGTTCTTGTATTAGAAATTAATGCATGGTCATGTTTTTATTCTTTTGTTTTACATTGAATAGCAAATTCCAATGTAATCTTTCTGTAGAAAAGATGTACCCTGCTGTACTGTAATGTGCTGTAGCATACACATCTGCTCATTGGATGCCGCTTTTGTTCTGTTAACCCTATACGGAGCATGGTGGGCCTTGCCTTTGATCTTTTTTTGCATGGAATTATTATTACACAGTTCCACATACTAATATTTTCAATAAAGAATATAGTATTTTTTCCTAACCTTCAGTGTGCTTCTTGCTGATTTCCATTTATTGTCTTACCCCCCTGCTGTGACAAAGATAGACTATTTCCTCACATTTTCCATCATAAGGCCTGAATGAGCTAATATCTGCAGTCATTTCTGTGATAATTGTATGGAGGCACTTGAAGGTGCAGCACTTATCCCCGAGTTAAAATCCCAGGCTTAAAAAATATCTGCGTTTGAAGAAGCAAAGCTATTTGATTGGAAAAATCAGAACAAAGAGAAATGTGTTTAGTGAAGGCATCTGTTCATTGCCTCCCAGTCAATCCAAATTGCCATCTTGTCATTCCTTTCAGTAAACATTGGTGCTAGCTAGCCAAGCAGCCACTTCTGCTTCAACCATTGTGAATCTTTTGAGCCATCTCATCGTTTTTTTAATACATCCAGTTGTCCGAATTTTGGTTTATTTTGTATGGATGTTTTAAAGGGTATGTGCTTTGTGCCGAAACGCTACTTAAGTGCAATGTGTGATCATTGTATAAAGCAGAACATCCTTGCATGATCATTCCTGATGCTCATAAATTGGCTTCATTTTAAATTGTTTGGTTTTTGTAAAAAAAAAAAAAAAAGACTGCACCTTTAAGTCTCTCTAATTGACACAATCTGAACACTGATGAAAATGCAATGTAGAAGTTTGCCTATATCTGTACGTTTTAAATGTAGGATACCAGAATCATGGAATTTCACCAGTTTTTAGGATAGGTAGGGTTTTCTGAATGTTTATAGCAAAAATAAATAGGGATAAGGGTACCTGAACTGTTGACAAAATAACATTTTATCTAAAATCTTGAAATCTCACGATGGAGATACTGAACACGTCTAACAGGATACAGTCATTATTTTAAGCCATGCCAACATAGGCCCTGTTTACATTAGTTGTTTGGGTTAGTTTTTTTTCTTCTACTTGTTAATGATTAAAAAAGAAGTCTGGATGCCTGTAGGCCTATATTAAGCATCAACCTCAGTGTTTATTGTGTGTTTTTCGGCTTGGTAGCGTAAGGATTTCTGTTTGGTGGACTTTGTGCAATAGGAGTTCTTTGAGGGGAAGAGCAAAAAGGCTGGGCAGTTAAAATATTTAGGTCTGTTGATTTATTTGAAAATGATTTGAAGTTTACTCTTTGGCAACCCCTGAGGACAGTCTGTTGTTAGCTGTTTCCAGCTGAAAAGGCTTTTAATATTTTATTGTGAGAAATCTCACGTTTCCTTGCTGTCGTTTGGTCACTCATCTGTGAGTGTGTCTTTTTGTAGCTCAAAGTGATTACAGACAGCTGCACAGTTGTTCACATTAACAGTATTCATCATGGAACTGAATATTTAAAATTTCTTTGATTTGTGTGGCTATATTTAAGTTATTTTACAAAAAATATTTTCTTTGAGCTTATGAGCTTTCTGCAGACTATTGGCTCAGACTGACCTGAGAAGAACTGAAGATCAGAAACCTTAATTTTTTAAAACTATCAATGATCTATGTGCAATCTAGCAATTGTACTTGAAATTGTTGTAGGGATTCTTTTCAATCTTTTTAGACTAAATGTTCATTTGTTTGGTTCTCAGCTTTGCCCATTAATTTAACGCAACAGCCCTAAATAGATCCCAAAACGTTTTACAAGTAGCTTAGCTTGTCTGTTGTCTATAACAAATCTGAATCCTACAAACATTTTGTTTACCAGAAGGTGAACGAACAAGCTAGAAACCTAGTACAAAGTGGTACCACAAAAGAACCTTCAACTTAACTGTCAAGCTACATTGTATTGATTAATTAGGGCTGCATAGGTGTAACTGAGTATAATAACGAGTAGCCAATATACCTGCATTGGGATTAAAGGGACTTTGTGTTTCACACTTGTGTTCATTTGATATGTTTTGACAGCTGTGAAAATACATGTGACATGCATTTCAACATTTGAAGTTTGTTCTTATAAAGGGTAGGCCAATACTGCAGTTTTATGATTGGCTGAAGCATTGTGGTCACTGGACACATGCTTTATTCTTGTTGTAATTCTCTTGCATCATTTCTTTTATATTTTGGGGGAAAAAGGGTCAAACAAGTACAAATCTGTTATATCTGAAGAGAATCTTACTTAAAATGTGTTAATGAGTGGATTAACAAAAAATGCAAGATCGCAGGTAGTACAGTACTATTTAATTTCTTGCAAGGGTCTTACAATCAAGCTCGGGTTCTTTTTAATATTAATTAGGTAAAAAGTGAATTTGGCTAATGGGTACACCAGAGGCCAATTTGATTTGTTTTCTATATTGATGTGAGCACAGACAATTTAGGCAACATTCTTCAGTCTGCAAATAAATCAGACGAAACTGAAACTGGACCCCATTGTTGACCTCCATGTTGTCATTTCACAAAGATGTTTGTTGATTCATTTAACCTTTTCAAGGTTAGTCTTTCGATATTAAGCTTCAGTATTCAGAGTCTATTCTAGCTGCCCCCTCCCCCTCCCTGATCTGCACCTGTTAGAGACAATTAGTTTCTTAAATGGGTTTCTTCAGTTTTTACAGAATCTCAAGGTGGAATTTCTCACTTTTGTGAAGTGTTCATTCAAAACACTGGCAACATGACATTAGCTTTATGTTGAATTCCTTGTTGCAGAAAATGCCTCATAACCATATAAGAAAAAGTATTACAATTATTTGGATGCAATTATAATGAATTTCGTTGTCATTAAACATTTATGCTCAGCATGAAATGTTCAAATTAATAGTTGATAACTAGTTGCCGTGAACTGAAAAGTGGTTTTACGGGGAGTCATTTCTTGAGCAGGAAGATATCTATATGTCCTGTACCATTTATAATTTTTCCTAAACCTAACTATCTATTATAAGGTATTTTGTCAAGTACAAGCTTTGGCTGAAAGGCTTAAATTAGCTTCAGTCTTTTGCTTCAGCGATGAGAAACAGTGTCAGTCCTGTCATACAATCGCAAATAAGCATTGTCTGCTCCCAGTTATTTTGCTTTTTCCCTGGGAGTTACAGACAACAGCAACATATGGAGCATGTACATTTTTAATTCAGGGTAGGCTAAATAAAGACTTTTCAGTATCATTGCATTTGTTAATTATTTTATATGCAATAATTTGTAAGACCCATTTAATCATCACAATTATTTGAAACATTAAATAAAAAATATCATTTAGGTTCTTTGCAGATCATGTTACACTGTTCAGCTGTCATTGTTGCCTCCATTTTGCATTTAAGATTTCCCCCAACTGGTAACTGTGTGCAGGAAAATGAGCCTGACTGACTGGGCTTTTCTTAGACGCTTCTTTCACAGCTCTGAGATTGGGGCAGTCAGGGGAGTCTATGGTGAGTCATTGTAGAGCTGTATCAATACGTTCAATTTTTTATTGCTATTATAATTTAATTTGATCTATTTTCTTTTTTTTTTTTTTTTTGCAAATGCATCGAACATTCAACATGAGATCTATAGAATAGAACAGTAACACTGCTTATCATTCTAAATGCACATCACATTTAGACTAAAACAACGTACACGATATGACCAAAAGTGTCTAGACACCCCTTGGTCTGGGATTGTTTTTCATGGTTAGGTCTAGGCTCCTTAGTTCCTGTGAAGGCAAATCTTAATGCAATGACATTCTAGACAATTCTGGCTTCCAACTTTGTGACAACAGTTTGGAGAAAGACTTTTCCTGTCCAACAGGACAATGCCCTCGGGTACACAGCAAAGTCCATATAAAAATGGTTTTGTCAAGATCAGTGTGGAAGAACTTGACTGGCTTGCACAGAGCCCTGACTTCAGCCCTATCCAATGCCTTTTGGATCAATTGAAAAGCTAATTGCGAGCCAGGCCTAATTGACCAATCAGTGCCCAACCTCACTAATGCTCTTCTGACCCAATGGAAGCAAATCCCTGCAGCGATGCTCCAACATATAGTATAAAGCCTTCCAGAAGAATGGAAGTTGTTATAGCAGCAAAGGGTGGACCAACTCCATATTAATGCCCATCATTTTGAGATGTTGGATGCTTTTGGCCATGTAGCGTATTTATGGAGCCTCAGAACTGCAAAATTGTAACCAAAAATGTAGTTTGGCAGGACTGGAGGAAAAGCAATGTGATGACCGCAGATGTTTTTAAGGAGATCAAAAAAGGACGACACGTTTCTCTTAAAAACATTTTGAACACAACTGATCCACAGCAATCTTCTGAGAGTCAAAAAATTGGGTTTTGATGGCCATTGAAGACCTGCTTTGTTGAGTATCCATTGTCTAAAAAATGAGTATTACCATCCTTTTATTTACTTTTGCGCATTGGACATTGAAAATAGGTTAGTCTGTCAGAGCATCAATCTTTACCTTCCTAATGGAAGCGACACCTGTTTGGCTCAATATGATGGTAAAATGTGTTTTGAGTCTGAATGGATTCTCCACATGAGCAGCTATATTCTTCTCCTAAAATGAAAGTTAAATCACTCATTCCACCATTTTTGGCAGAATGGTATAGCAGTAAAGTCTATATGCTTCATTAACTAGCTACCCATTCAGAGGAGACTCTTCTTCTCCCTCCTGGCTGAAGCAGCTCTGAATGGTTTCATGTTCCCAAATTGATACAGTCCTTAAATAAAGCGTTGATAAATTATGACAGGTGCTTGTATGATGAATTATACCAACCATAAAACTTTGAATGTACAGCTTGCGCATAAGAACAAGGTCACGTCTCCTTCCACCCAGCCATTTTTTGACACTGAACAGCGTAATTACATGCCACATTGTTATGCAGAATCGATAGCCTCCCAGTTCAGTCCTACGTTCACCTCTCTCACAAAGCCAGAGCCTCGGTGCGGAGGGAGAGGGAAGGATAGCCGAGCACAGCTGTGCGGCACCTCTGTTCGCATTTGTAACTTCACTGACAGTGCCGGGCATCTGCTGCTTCATAGTTGTGGTCAGGGGAGGTGCAACGTGCTGGGGAAGGTATGTGACGCATTCCAGCAACTACTCCGCTAGCGTCAGGATCCCCCTCCCCCCTCACAGTCTGAATGTCAGGCTGCACAAAACAAAGCCAAATGAAGCCATCCTGAGCTAAATGAGTAAGCTCTGTAATACGTTGTTGGTGTTATCAGATTCTGAAACCGTTATCTCCTTGTTACAGCAAGAGTTGTCCTAATGAAGGCCTTTGAAAGAGAATGTTGTTTAGGAATGGGCTTTTCAAATTAATCTTTTACATGGCTCCATCTTTTGAAGTTACTCATTTTCTGTCTCTTTTAGTCTTCTTGGTGTTTTGCAGATGGACTTATTTGATCTCTCTCTTAATGTCCCTGCAATACTATGCATTGCCAGTACAGTTTGTTTTAGTCTGGCTGCTATAGTTGTCCTGCAGGTAGGGGTTATTGTGTGGATTAAATACAGCAAATGCAGTACTTAACTCAGATCACTTGTTCATCAGATGCATGCTAACAGGAAAGGAACTAGTTGGATCAAAAGGCTGAATGCAGGCTTATATTTGATAATTTTATATGAGTGCAAGTGGGAAACCGGGAAAAATGTTTTAGGCAAATGATACTTAGGAAAACTCAGTTTAACTCTTTTACATACACTTTTATATACTGCTGGTCAGAAATTATACACCTCCTTATTGTTGTCATAAAAATATTGCTTCTGCATTTGACCAATTAATTTCTCTAAAGCAGATTGAATAACACAACATAAAAATGCAAATCCTGTAGCTGAGCATTTAATATAAATTGTATATACTGAGTTTTGCAGGAATGTATTGTACTAAAAGCATTATGAAATGTACCATGTGGTTAGTTCTGCTGGATTGTCGGTTGTACACAGTGTAAAATTTTATAAGTAGAATAGAAATGTTTTGGAATACACCTGTACAGTGGAGTCAGTTCTGTAACAGAACTGCGGTAAGTGTAGAATGGAGTTTTTAGTGCAATTGCAAAGTGCAATTCGTTTGGCAATGGCGAACTACCCTTAGTGTGTAGTAGTGCTAGTCCTGGTCAGTTATATCTATGGCGAGTGTTAAAGTGTATTCAGCTACGTTGAAGTAAATAGGTGCTAATTGTGTAACAGCATGTTCGGTATGGTCTCTTGTGCAGGAGTGTGTAGTACATGGTACAACCCAACTAGCAGATTGTGGTGCTTAATTTTAAGTTTGGCCAATAAACCGGATTCTGATTCTGATTCTGATTCTGATTCTGATTCTGGTATACAGAGAATCATACAGAGCTGTGAGGTCTATTAGAGACTGTGCTCATGTTGCAGGGCAATGTATTCTGCAGTGCAGTGGGACACTATTGAAGTCAATACTGCCCGATGGAGAATGGGTTGGCCAGTGCTGCGGGAGGGCAGAGCATGGGCGCAGTGTGCGCTTCACGAGGCAAAACATATGGTGCGTTCCCAGCGGGGCTGATGGGAGGTGACCGGCGACGAGGGCCACTGACAGAGGGTCAGGGAGGGAGAGAGGCACGCTCAGAATCCGCCAGTGCAGGGGAGGGTGGGCGCAGGGCCACCCCGGGCATGTCATTTCTCAGCTGAGCGCTGTTAGTTAATGAAATTCCACCTGCAGACAGTCTTTTACCTCCACACTGGAAACGCCGAAGGACCCGATTGGGTTGCCAGTACAGTCCAGGGGAGAGAGAGGATGTGGTGAAGAAAGGTCATGGGCTAAAATGGGGACCAGTAGCTGTTACCATGTCAGTAAAAGATGAGTGTCCATAACAGATAAAATGATTTCTATTCATATTCACTATGCAAATGAAAACAGTGACAGTCAACTTTAGTTAACCCTTTAAGGTATAAGATCACAAATATGTGATTAGAATAATCTTAACTGAAAATTCCAATGCTGATTTAACAACCACTACTGGTAATTGAAAACAATGGCGTTCTAGATCACTGACCTATAATTTTGAATGAACATCCCAAAAAACCCTACTCTTCAAAGGGTTAAAACAAACATAATGAAAATGAACTGTCATGCATTCTAAAAAAAACATGCTCAATGGTAGCATTAATGCTTTTTGCAAACTGGCTACACCAAAAGTAATAATGTATTTGTATGTAGCACTGTGTTTCCATTTCAAACAAAAATGTAGTTTGATAAACTACAGTATCTGCGCAATATATAGCATAAACTCATTCTCATACAGACGTGTGGGGAATGTGCATAATTTATGGTAGGTCTTTGGCAGCAGTTTACTACCAGTGCAGTTTATTGGCTTCAATTTTCTCTCTCCATATATTAGGTTGGATTGCAACTATTCATCCAACTGAAGACCCAGACAAAAGTTAAAACCCACAGCAAACACAACTTCCCTGTGTATCACCAGTGTGATTGGAATTTGCTTATGAGATAAAGGGAGTCTGAAATAGCAGAGCTTGCCTGTCATGATAACTGAATCTTCTGCATTTACGTCTTTCATTCCAGAAGCAATACCTCCAGAACACAATTGGAGGTGCTCATGAAAAACAATTTTACATACACAATTCATGGACATTAAAAGTGTCAATTCCTCAGAACAGCTTTAGGGTGACTTTTAAACATTTCAGAATTTGACTGAATTTCTTAAAGTTGTGGGTCAGTAGCTATAGAAAAATTGTATTTAAACCGAATTCCTCTGGTACTGGCTCAGGAGAATTAAACTGGCATTATACTGTGCCAGCTTGAACTGCTTACTGACAGTTATGAAACAGCAGGAATATATGTGTGAACGAGAACAAGGCGTCCTGGAATGAAAGAGGGAGGACAGTCTCTGCATATCCGCTGTTCACAAGAGGAACGCATCAGTAGCTGCAATGCTTTTCGAACAAAGCAAGATATAACACATTATCATCCTCACTGATCCTTTACACACACACCTTGTCATTTAACAAATATACAAGCATATGCACGTCACAAATGATAACCTGTAGAGAAGATAGCCTTGGCTTCTTATGTGATGTGGTTGAAAAAAGCACCATGGCTGAGCCGGAGAGTTAAGAGACAAGAATGTGGATTCATTAAATATTTAGAGTGTATCTCTTATCAAAAGGAGAGTTGTATTACATTTGCATCTGATTTATTCATTATTAACACATTTCCTCCTTGTACAAGGAGGTAGTGCATTTTATTCTGGTCTAACGACAAATTATAGCCCCCCATTTCATTTTCTGCTTCAGTGATACTGACTGCTATCTAATATGTGAAAATAATGACTTGAATTAAATTAAGAGGCCTAAGACCTTGGATGTTTAACACTGTACATGGAGGTTTGATGAGGTACATTGACTTACATGTTGAAAACCTAGTAATTAAAGAAGTTAAATCCAATATAATATTTTCCTTACAACAGAAATAAGGTGGCTAATGACCATTCAGTGCAACTTTTGCTTTACATATGATATTGCTTTACTGTCATTTTATCAGTTGAAAATAAAATAAATAATATTGCAAATATTTATCAAAAAATTTAAAATAATGGCAATGATAGCAATTAAAAATGACAGCATGACAAATCCATTCATTCCTCATATTAACAAGCAATTATTTTAGCTATGAATCTCAAAGGCTGTTCTCCTGCTGTAAACTTGCAGAAATGTAAATATGCAATTAAGATGCATCCATTATTGTCCCCTCTGTCTGGTCCATGTGATTATAAAATAGGCCATACGGCATAATTATTTCCGATACTCTTCAAATTCCACTCATGTTGAATTAGGGATGGAAGAAATATCTCATATTCATTAAACGTTTTCCCAAAATATTTTATTTCCTTCCGCAGCAGCTCCTCAAATATTTAATAAATCTGCTGCTTAAATTAGGAGCCAGACGCTTAGCATCATTTTTGGAATCAGTTGGCCTTTTTTGTTGGCAAGCTCACTATCCTATCGGTCACTATTTCTCTTTTTTTATGTTTGAGGAAAATCTTGAATTAATTTACCTCCCAGTTTGCCTGTGCTCTCTTATCTAAATCCACAGACAGGTTGAGGTAATGTGTTAGTGTAATGGGAATATGGCACAGCTGTGTCTTCCTGTTGCCTTATTTGGTGCCCTCTGGGAGTTTTGAGACTGAGACGAGCAATGCATTGGAATGGAAGTCAAGGAAGTTCTGTCTCCCAGCGGAGTGAAACAGAGCTGAAGTGATGCCAGAAAGCAAGAGCAGAGAAACACTGCAGGGTCCTGGCTACACCTGCATGACTTAAAACACACCTGTTGCTATTTTACTCATTACACTAATGAGCATTTATTTACTGTACATGTTGTTAGTGCTGTGGAATGGCATTATAATTCTATAGGGGTTCCACAAGGTGGAAGCAAGCATAATCTCAAACATAGTTTGTCATCTGTGCGTGTCAAATTAGGTTTAGGGTTTTGCTAAATACTTAGTGCTTTCAAGGATTTCTAAACAAACGGCATATCCAGTAATAAAATAAAATAAAAATAAACAAACAAAACAGAAACAAGATGTTTCTTATTGTCCTAGTTCCCTCAATGGCAGCAACAGTTACAAGTATTTATTTTATTTAGATGTTATTTTATGAATGAAGAAGTGTTTTGTGTCATGTAATGATGAAGATGTGTCCCTGAATGGAGTTCAGATGACACGTTTGTAATCCGACTGCCTATATTTAATAGCCAATGATTTTATTTTACAACCAATGTTTGACCTTGGCTACAATGGCAGTGCAACCTTTACTTACATTGCATAATAAAAAGTGGCCTAGTGTGCAATGCGTTTTATAAAGATAACTGAAAGGCACCGAAGTAGAGTTTGCTTTGCTTATTGATACTGCGCTCTGTTCAATGTTTCTCCTTTGTTATCAAATTAGATGGAAATTGGTGGATATTTTACACTCACATTATTTGTCTTTCATTTTTGTGCTCTGCCAGAATATGGTAGTTTTATTCACTTATTCTTGAATTAATTAGTTATCTATTTCTAAACAAGCTGAGCTGAAATGCTGGTACTGTCAAGTTCTATCCGCTTATGCTATGGGTCCAAACAATATGCAAACAAAATTGATATTAAGAAAGCTTTATATGTAACATACATGGAATTAAGCCTATACCGGCCCATCAGATTTCCGTTTGTTTACGAACAGAGGAAATACAATGCAGTGTTTTATTAGGTAGGTTAGTTTTAAAGAATTACAAGTCTATCTTCCTCTTTAAAAGTTATTTTTATCATCGCACTCCCTGCTTGTCTGGCCTGCCTGGCTGACAAACAAAAATCTCCGTACTGTTCCATGGCTGGCTTTATTACCAACAAACCACAGTGTGCTATGTCATGTGATCAAGCCATAATAATGTGTATTAGTCACATAAAATGCGACTAATACATGGAGAAGAAATAAGTCTTTTTGTGTAATAACCATTTAACATGAGGATTTCCTGTCTGAATTTTGCTTAAATTAGTTTATGTGATCATTCCATAGTGTAATCTGGCTCTATGGTCAATGGATTTGAATTTTATAAAATCATTCATATGTGTATTTTTTTTCCTTTATCTGCATTGCTGTGACACCCCCATCTGAGTCAAGATAACATCGATATCATTTCAAATTCTCACTTGCAGATTTTCCTCTCCAATACCTCCCGTCCCATGGAGACAGTTCCCATGGAGACACTTTAAAAGCATTTCAGTATATTTATTGATTGTAAATAATTGACAAAATGCATCTAATATATACCATGTGACTATATGCAAGAACAAGCCTTTGGAATCATGTAAAATTATATAAATCTGCTGCTTCATAAATGAAAATATCTATCCTTGTGAATCTCGGCAGTTATTTAATCCCCTACATCCAGTTTGAGTGACAGCAGAAAAACAATCATAAATAAAAGCCTGGGCCAAACACTGGGCCAGCTTAACTGTGGCTGTCAAAAAGGCTGAGGGCCATCGTGACCCTTGATGACAAAACACAAATAGCGCAGAGCTTGGCTGTCACTCTGTGCAAGGTGAACCCTTCTGTGCATTGCTATACTATAGGTGTGTAATATCGGGTGTGGTCGACTGCTAGAAGAAATACAAGGTTTCATACAAAATGGCTACCCTGTGGCCCTACAACTGGTTGAAATTGCTTGAATCATAATTAATTTAATTATAATTTATGTTAAGGACCATGCTTTAAGGACTCATATGTTGGTGTGATGTTCAGTGGCTCCAAATTTCAATGAACATCTGACTTCTCTTGGCTATGTTACATCTACACGGGGACTCCCATAGTTTGAAATGCAGTATATAGAGGATCAATAAGACTACCATGATGGACTACATGAGATTAATCATTATATGTCTATATTGGATAGCGATGCACATGAAATGACAAATGCATTGGCAAGCTGTCACATTCTTGTCTGATACAACTACAGAGGTAAAACAACAGTTTCTGCTGAATTTTAAGCTGACTGCATGCATCGAGGCAACTCTCTCCCTCTTTGTGTGTATGTGTGTGTGTATGTGTGTGTGTGTGTGTGTGTGTGTGTGTGTGAGAGAGAGAGAGAGAGAGAGAGAGAGAGAGAATTAACCAGATTTATTCTGACATATTTACTCGACTAGATGTGGTGATTTTGACACCATGATGATCCAATGGGCTCACCTTATAATTATTATATTTTTTTATTGAAATGTTGCCAATGGACCTAACGAACATATGAATTGAGATGGACAGCCAATGAGAATTCTGAAATGCTGCTAAATGAATCAGTGAAGTGGTCAGCAACAGATATAATTCAGACGAACTTCAGATGTGCTTAAATCAGAAGAAAATTGTCACTTTAAACATTGCCACAATGCATAATTCAAGTAAATCACAGTTATCTGTAGACTGAGAGACTAAATGCATCTAGAATCAAGCAATCAACGTGTTTGCTTCTAATTATACACAATGCTGAATGGTCCCAAGTAGTAGTTGTCAATAGGTAGCTTGTAATTTCTTCAAATCCTTGAGTGAATGTGTCTCTTTTTAAAAATGTCTTTTTTAGTTTGGTCTCAATGAAGCCGTGCCATTTGTGTGCTCTCTCTGTTGAGAGAGCAGAAGCCAGAAGCACTGGTTTGATTGGATTTGCCTGAAAACGGACCAAGTGTTTAGGAATACATAAAACAGCCGTGCATGCCTTTCTGTAAATACTTGTTCTGAGGGGCCAGCAGAGCAATGTGTTCAAGGTCACCAATCAGTATTGTTATTCGGACCAAATTTTACATGTCGCAACTCTGTGTATGGGCCAGAGAGTAAAGAGGTAGTTTGGCCAGCATACCCTAGGTTTGAAGGGTAAATAAAAATGAATCGTTTCCTTTGAACAAAAATGATTTATCTAGTATTATAGATTTTTTTTAAAATTATATTATAGGTATTAACCCAGCATTGTAGACAACATGAACAATGTGTAACATAGAAAAATCTTGATCGTCAAATGTACCCCTGGCCTGGACATTGTAGTAAACTCATCTAATCCTAGACTCATCCTACTGGCACACATTCCTAAAGCAGTATAACCAAACCAGCCAGCCCTTTGGCTTCAGTCTAGCTCCAGCATTTTTGATTTGTGTCGCAGTGCTGTGTGGCGTTTCTGACGCTGTGAGCACAAACAGCTGAAGAGCTCAGATGAGTGCTGATAGAGAAGCTGCTCATTTCTCCTCGGCTCCTGGCAGTAATAGCTATTGATTGTTTGACAAGGGCTGTGTGCTGTATTGCTGAATAGGCACATTAAATGAAGCTTTACCCTTCAATTACCCAGAGTTTTCAGAGATGTGTCTGGGGGAAGGAGGAGGGCTTGGGGAAATGAAAAGGGGGCAGGGACTGCAAACTGACTATATGATTATTTGCAATGCTTCATTCCAAAATCATCACCAAATTTGCCTTTATTTTGACCTTGTGCAGTACTCTCAAATAATGGAAATGTACTATACATTTCCTAATTTATAGGGAAATGAATAAGATATCAGAAATAATACAACTGCAAAGCCAACCATCCCAGACTTAAATGCTTCGCATTCACTCTCCTTTATGAGGGAGTTATATTCGATAGAGTTCCTATGAAGCCGTCTATGGATTTATATGAGAGAAGCCTCATTAAATCATTGAGTGTAATTGATTGTGCGTAACGGGATGTCTGTGACCTTAATTTCAAGACCTTTGTGTGTGCGTGTGTGTGTGCGTGAGAGAGAGAGAGACAGAGAGAGAGAGAGCATTCTTCCGCAGTAAATATCAACACTGAGCTGTTATCATCCGTTTTGTTAGCTCTGGGGTGGGACTGGAGGTTTATGTGTCGAGTCAATGTTTACTCTTCGTTTGTGAAATCCCCCATTGCAGACATTGACGTAGAGTACCAAAAAAAAAAAACAACCCCAAACAGAAAACATGTTGACACTCTGCATCCACAGTGTGTATATATTAAACAATACATCCTCAAAAAGAACTCCAACAAATGACCTTTTCCCTTCCAATGAAGTGCTGTGCAGGCTTTAAAAAAATAATAGAAAATGTAGCTTCATTTTCAGGCAAATTCTGGTAGTGTTACAATGCAGAATAGCTTACTGGTTTGTATTCATTTTTATTAATTTATTACACCCAGAGATATTTGACTCTCAAACATGACAGGATGTCAGACAAAGCATTTGGCAAGGCCACTGAGCACCTCTCGTCCAATGAACATCAAAAATAAAAGCACCGTGGGTCACACAGAATCAAGGACTCCCCTATATGTCAAGCAATACCTCCATCCCTTGCAGCTTCCATCTCAGTCCTTTGAATTATCTTCCATTGTTCTGCCCTGCTAGCACCGTTTAGATACACAATAACAAGACCAGGTCAAAACCTAGTATATGGCTGGACCGGCTGACCAATGGTGTGACGTCATACCTCGGCCGGCCAATGGTGTAACTACATCACTCACTCAGTCAGTCACAGACATTCGCGTTTGTAGGGCTGGCCCCGCTGTTGCGGTCCAGTCAAAAATAACAGCAGGTACAGATGCTGTTTTTCTTAGGTTCCGTGAAAGAGATGATACCCTCTTAAAACAGCAGGATTAGCTATCAGTAACTAATGGGAGATATTGATCAGAGTGACAGCACTTATAATGAGAGAGGGACCCACAGCTATGCCGGATAAACCCAAGGCTCATAAAGGCTTTGACTGCAGTGCTCTTGGGGACTGCCATATAGAGGCAAACATCTTTCTTTGAACTGCAGCGCTTTTGAGGTAAATGCATTAAATCTGTTGTATGTGAGACTGGAAAAAAATTATGCTTGTCCTCGCTATTGGAAGGGCCGCCTGGTCAACAACTCTTCAGGTTGACCAGGCTGCTCTTCCAATCTGAATTTCAGAGAGAAAAAAGCATAATCTGATCTTCCTATGTTCAGCCACATATTGTCTCCTGATCGCTTTCTTAAATTGTGTTAAACGTAGCCGCGACTTGTTTGTCAGCACAAAACACGTAGTATTCACGACACGTTCAGTGCTGTTATGCGTCTACCCAAAAATACATTTGCCACACATCTTGGAGACACACACCGGTGTCAATCTGCAGATTTAAGGCTGTGCTCGCGGGGGTGCAGGCAGCTTCTCCAGACCGCTGGTCAGCTGCTCCTGCACATCCATCCCGTCAACTCGGCTAGCTTTAAATACACACCGAGGGGCACATAGCATGATGGTGTCCACTCCTGAGGTTTCTGATTCCTGTAGAGGTGAGAAGCTGACACCAGGGCCTGAATGTGGCACACGGACAGTAGCAGTCAGCACACAGACTGCAGTGCATGCATATAAATACCATGTATCATACCGAGCATATATGAACATAAGTACACTGCACATACGGGTATTAATAGAAACCATGAGTGTAAATATGCAGCACAGTGAGTTCATTGGGATGCTATAGCTTATTTTAAAAAAATCTGTTTAATGGTCATAAAATGACAGGGGGGTCACAGTTGTACTGGGTGCAGGTTAAGACATATATCTCGTTAAAATAAACAGCAGGATAAGAGTAGTTTAACATTTATGGTGCTATTCCTCACATAGTTTAACTGTTTTTGTTGTTCATTGTTCTAGGGGCCCATTTCAACAGGCATCAGCACAGCCATGCTACCTCCTGCCGGCACCTCCACCTGGGCCCCCAGGCCCAGATGTCACCTGACTTCCCCCTCCCCCACCCGGGCCAGCCCCAGCCCGGCATGACCGCCCACCTGCCCCCCGCACACCAGCATGCCACGCAGCTCCATCAGCCCCTCGCACCCCTGCCCACCCCGCAGTTCCAGGATGTCCCAGGACCCCCTTTCCTACCTCAGGCCTTACACCAGCAATACCTCATCCAGCAGCAGCTCCTGGAGGCCCAACACCGGCGGATTCTTCCACACTCCAGGTACTGGCAGGCTCTGCTTTCGCCCAAAACCATAACACACTATTCAGAAACCACTCAATAAATGCAGAAATGATTTCCACTGGAATATTTGAAAATAATAAATGATATAATGAGGTTTCTTACAGCTGTATAATATGTTGAGGTGTTGAATGAACATGGGCTTGGACTCAACCAACATTTCCCCTTAACTCTAACAGTTAAAAAAGTTATCTCTTCATACAATTTAATTTGCTAAAATGTGTTTGCAAATCAACAACTTAACACTTTAATTTATTCGTTAACAAATGTCGACTGAACCTTGAACAGTGCCTAATCTGTGTAGAGTTGCACCATTCATAACAAACCACCCTACAGTGCTCCACCCAGCCAAAATGAAAGCTCTTGTGATATGGACTATATGTAACTATGTAACCATATGTAATATGTCACTTTTTCCAGGAAAAAAACATTAGCAGCAGATGAATAAATAATACTAAAAGTACACAAATAATATTCAGTATACCTCAATAAATCCCATTGACCCCTTCTTAAGAAGGCCATGTCTCTCAGTTATAGAAATTATATTCCATTCAATATTTGTCCTGTTTATACTGTTATTTTGGATTTTTGGTTTGTTAAAATTTTTTGTATGTTTATATACCCCTTCTACTCCTAAATACTAGTATACTCCTTCTGCACAGACGCACTCAAGAGCGAGTCCCCCTGCATCCTCACCGGCTGCGCTCGGGCTACGACTACGCCCCCTCCATGCACGTCCCTCAACCAATGACACAGCAGCCCCGCTACCTGGCGGAAGGCACTGATTGGTCAGTTGTAAACTGGTGTTTATTCATTTGAATGAGTTAGAAGTAAGATAAGTAAAGCTGATGTCATGTAATGAGCTCTGCAATGTGTAATGTAAAATTGTATGATGATTCATTTATTAAAATAAATGGAGAAGCAGACTGGACCATACAGACAATGATTTAATGCTCTTACAAAAAGCATGGAGCATCTTTCACAGTTTTTTTTTTGCATACGCAGCTTTCCCCTCTACATGTGATTCTTTACAGCCTTAAACTTTTATTTTATAATAAAGAAACATATGTGCAAGCATAATGTAAATTACCAAACAAATAAAACATACGGTAGATTTTTTGGCCGGAACTCAATCAGCAATTACTATTTATGGTTTGTATAGTTAAGCTTGCGTTCCGTGCTATGTACAGCATGATACATCCACTACAGTTCAAAGATACTACACTTGACCACTAGAAGTCAAATGTAGAGCATGTGTTTGAAGACCCCTCTATTCTAGTACCTTCTCCCACAGGAGCATGTGACAGGTCTCACCTGTCAGGCTGTCTGTGGTTACTGTACTCTCCTGTGTGCTCGCTTCAGCTTTAAAAAATGTCCTTCCCCTTCCTGTGGCCTCCGTAGGGATCTCAGCGTGGATGCGGGCCTGTCTCATCATCAGTATCAAGTCCAGCAGCTCCCTCAGCACTATCAGCATTACCTGGCATCTCCCAGAATGCACCACTTTCCCAGAAACACCTCGTCAGCACAAGTGGTGAGCTCATTGCCTTTGTGGTTCTAAAATTGTTTTGTCATTTCCTGCAGCATCCTGAAAACTAAACTAATCTTTTTAAACACATTTCAAAAGAGAATAAACAGGTGCATAGTGAGAAGAAGGACAAAGTGTAATCTTGAAAACAAAGCCAACACTTCAGCAGAGTTAATTGAAAGGATATGTCAAACAAAAATCTCCAATAATTATAGTCTTAATTATTACACAATTTTTAAGTATGAAAATTCTTTACAATATCTGTCATGTTCACATAATGTCTGAGTGGCATTGTGCTCCATATAGTGTGTAATAGGTTAGATTACGAAAGTTAATCACCTGTGCTTTCTTTGTCACAGGTTGTCCACGAGATCAGAAACTACCCATATCCTCAGCTGCACCTCCTGGCACTGCAGGGCCTAAGTCCTTCACGCCATGCGTCTGCTGTTAGAGAGAGCTATGAGGTAGGCTACAGTTCCGTCTCCCCTCGCCTCTGCTTGCCTGCCGCCAATGCTAAATGAAGGATTATGGGTAACTATGAGCAGTGTGGTCTTTTTTTAAAATCCCCCAATCAGATGCACTGAAAACTTGCCTAAAATTTTTTCCGCTTTGAATTTAGGTTAATTAAGATTTTTTTTGTGTTTGTCTGCTAAGCTCTATTTGTCATGCATCCCCTTTATAAACTCACGGAATGACAGCAGCTGAGAGCGTCAGTATTTGGAAGCCAACGTATGACAAGTTGCCTTATCAAACATTTCCAAGCCTTCACTACAAATGGCTCTTGAAACGCATGACTTTTTTTTTTGGCAGCTCAGAGATACAGCATGTCAGTCACACAGCCAAAGCGAGCTAGGATGAAGTGTAGGTGTGGGTGGTGTGGAGTTCATGCTAATCTGTATTGAAAGAAAACCTTCTCCCTGTAAACATAAGGGGCATGTTGACAGAATTTAATACAAGGAATTATCGGCATCGAAATGCACTGATGGATATAAAGGCATAAATTTAAAATGCTGATAAGGTCTACTTCACCTTGGCGAAGGCTGTAGGAAGGAATTCAAATCACTGTCTCGTCAAACGGACTGGAGCAGTTTGCTGTGTGGGGACAAAATTAACTGAAGTTGAAGTGCTGGCAGACTGCAGAACTTCCTCTGCCCACGTTATTATGGCCTTGGCGCTGTTAATTATGACACATATTACAACCTCAGCAAATGTTGTAGAGGCAAGGTAGTATGGCTGATAGGAAACTGGACCTACACACAAAAGGTTTGCTAATGTGAAATCACTAGGTGGCACTGATATTGTGTGTCCAGTGCCCTTCCTATAATTCCTTCAAGCAGTACAAATAGAAGACATGGGAAATGTGTGTGGTCTAAGAATCATAAAATTGCATTGTATGCCTGTCCCGAAACTCACGGGATGCTGACGGACAGCCCGAGTAGGCATCCGACACTGTTAAAACATACGTTAAATGCTTCTCTGTCTTTCCTTGGGATGGGTGGGGGTGCAGGAGCTGCTGCAGTTGGAGGACAGGCTAGGAAGCGTGAACCGAGGAGCCGTTCAGACCACCATTGAGAGGTTCACCTTCCCTCACAAGTACAAGAAGGTGAGGTCCCACTTCCACAGGCCCGCGATGCTAACCTCAGCACTGACGCTTCACACACGCGACGCTAACCTCAGCACTGACGCTTCACACACACGGTGCTAACCTCAACACTGACGCTTCACACACGCGACGCTAACCTCAGCACTGACGCTTCGCACACGCGACGCTAACCTCAGCACTGACGCTTCGCACACGCGACGCTAACCTCAGCACTGACGCTTCGCACACGCGACGCTAACCTCAGCACTGAGGCTTCGCACACGTGACGCTAACCTCAGCACTGACGCTTCACACACGCGGCGCTAACCTCAGCACTGACGCTTCACACACGCGACGCTAACCTCAGCACTGACGCTTCGCACACGCGACGCTAACCTCAGCACTGACGCTTCACACACCGGTTTCTTTACCTCAGCCATTGCAACCATTCACATTCACACCTACCCGCAGATATTTATAAATAAGAGCTGTGGAAGGAGCTTCCCTGAATAAGCTGCAGGGCCTTTGATGTAGTCTATCTCTCCCGAGGTCACAGCATGTCATGCTTATTACAGCTTAGCGCAACACCCACACCCTTTTCTTTGAGTAGAAACGCAATTTGTGGTCTGGAGCACAGTGTGTGATTAGCGTGTCGGAAATGCTCAAACGGCTTACGCGTTTGAGCGACAGCAGTCCAGCCAGGCACGTCGAGCACAAAAAGGACCCACGGTGATTCATCGCTGTTGCCTCCGGACCAAAACAAAGATGTTCTATAATAGTCCTGTGCCCAGACTGCTTCGTGCGTTTACTCTATTGAATAAGAGTACCAATGAATATTGGCATGCTGTGATTAGCCGATAAAAGCGGCAATCACCTTTCAATTTGACGTCCTGATTGAAATTTGATTTCAGCCTATGCAACGTCATTATGGCAGAGTACAGCCTTTTGACCAAGTGATTATGTTTCAGGTACTGATGATTACCGTGTTACAATAAATGCTGCAGCCCCAGACACTGATGTGTGAGCTGCTTTTTTTCAGGGGCAAGGGCTTTTATTTTGACAAGTGGCCCTCATGCAGACCTGGGCGCAGACATAATTAAAAGTCCCTCTCCTCCCCGCTTCTACAGCCATTTCACATTCTCAGCATAAATCTTTCAGCTTCTGCTGGAGAATCTCAATCATCTCAAATTGCTGTTTTCCGATCGTTTGAAAGCCTGTCAGGGAACGGTCTGCAGTGAGATATCTGGGTACCGAGCTTGAAAGGAAGTGATGAAACACTGCCGCCTCAGGACCTGTGTGACTTTGAAGAGATTATAAAGATGATGTGCTTCCTTGAGGCAGGCTAATCAAAAGGTTACTGAAAGAAGCGTGAAGCTGCCCCTGATCAAAGAACTCTTCCGCATCCGTGTTCGCAGAGAGAATGGGGAATAAAGCTTTCTTTCCTCGCTCTAATTAAAAACAATCATGTCCTCTCTACATCCGATTTCAGGAAACATGATGACTAAGGGCAGTGGGAACCTTAAAAAAAACAAGAGGAAAAACACAAAGATTTATTTTTATTTTTATCATTGGCACATTACCACGGACAGACATAGCCTGACAGTTTCTTAAATAAAAAAAAACACCAAGGGAGGTGTGTGTGTGAGTTAGTGTGAGTGTGAAAGAGAAAGAGAAAGAGAGAGAGAGAGCGAGAGAGAATCAGCGAGAGAGTTTGAAAGAGAGAGGAAAAGAAAGACTGAGATTATGCTTTGCCTGATGCTCTGCGCAGAACATCATAGAGTTGAATGAAGGCACATTGGTGTCATTTTTGTCTCATTTTAATCAGCCGAGACAAGTTCATTTACATCACATTACATCGGCCCTCATTATGTGCAACATGAGTGCGTGCTGGTGACCTAGGCATTAGCTTCCTACTCTGGAGACACAAGGATTCATCCTCTGTCCTTCCCAAATTTTAAATGTTAAAGGCTGCCCTTGGTGATTTACAATATGCATATCCATCTTTCTCTGTCTGCCTCTTTATTTAGTTAAAAAGAATGATGGATGAATGTTGGGCTGTAACTATTACACAGCATCCTTCAGTCTTACACATTGAAGAGGCTGTGCTTTTGTCCAAATAGGCTAACTTTTGCACCTGTGATGGAAGAATTACACAGAATGGCATCACCCAACTGCAGTCTAACAACTATTGAACACCTCCCTGTTGTATATTTGGTTTTCATACAGAAACTTCAGTTCTCAGAACTTAAGTAACGTAAGATTAAATCTGTACAAATGACATTTAGCATGCCATAGCAAACTCTACAGTGATTTCCAATCAGTGTTTCTACACTGTTCCACAGAGAAGACCCCAGGAGCTGAAAATAGCCATGGATGAGGAAGAGTCGGACATGGATGAGAAATGCACAATCTGTCTGTCCATGCTGGAGGACGGAGAGGATGTCAGGTAATTAATTCGCAATGTTACCAAAATGGAAGAATAAATAACATTTACCAAATGCTCACAGCAAATATCTTCATAATTTACTGCTTTATTCCTTCTTGATGGATTGTGCGATTTTAATTAATTACATGGAAGGAATATGAACAGACTCCATTCATATTCATTGAGTAGATGCTCACTGTGCTCATAATATGTTTGGATTCACAACAGCAGAAATACAAAAAATTGCCAATAACAGTCAAAGCAAGCATAATCATAAAAAAATAATACTAGCACACTGCGTATATCACCATATTATATACCAACTTAATTTTACTTGAATTCAATCTATACAGCTGAAGTGAGCCAGTTAATGTATCACAATGATTATCAATACGATATTTTTCTAAATCCTGTTTGGAATCAGGGATTATAGATGTGTGCATTTCTGACCCTGGGGCCTAATGTTTGGCACATGCCAGGTGAGGCTGCTCCCAGGTGAGCCACCACACACAGGGGCGTGCGGCACTGCTGACCGGGCAGGGAATCCGACACTGAGCCTGACCCCCGGGGTGTGTTTGTGCCACGTTTCTACTGTTTGTGTTCCCGTCATAATTCGGGCGGTTCGTTTGAACTGTTTATAATGCAATCATAAAGCATAAATGTTGTGTCATACATTTTAACCAATTCAATTCCCAGTCATTATCACAAGCTTTACACTTGTTTTTGGAATTTTTGGTCTATAATATACTAGTTTTTGAGTAAAATAAGCATAATTTATGTATCATTTTGACTTCTGTAAAGACACATGGAAAACATATTGAGTGATTATCACAAATCTGTCAAGGTTTAAGTGGTTATCATTACTGTTATGCTGTATGTTCCGATGCCTACTGTGGAAAAATTATTGGCAGTTAGATGAAAGAAACCTGATTTCTGATGAAGAAAACTAAATCGGTCATATTTGACCAGGACACAACCGGAGGGCTAAATTGACAAAGGAATACTGGCTGGCCAACTGTCCCAGTGTGATCATCAGGTTCCATGTCCTGCCCCTCCCAGCTGTCTTTGAGCTCGGCATGTGGCCATCTCAAATGTGCTCGCCTGTGACATGGGGGAGGGGCCAGAATAGCTGGGCTGGCATTGCCGGGCAAGAAAAATGGGAAAGGAATCCCTTCTGTTTTTCTCAGGACAAAATTACTTCAGTGAGAGGAAGAAACGTAGCATTCCAATTAAATAAGTCTGATGTATGCAGACAACTGTTTCACAGTTTTATCTTCATTAGAGCATTACAAAGCTCAATTTTCCTTAAGTCCTGCTGTTGCTCCTGCATTTGAAGTATGTTCTATAATGAGGATATAGTGTCGTTGCTAAAAGAGAGGCTCTCATGGTCATTCCTTTAAAGCATGCTGTGAGTGGTACGAAGGAATATACAAGCCATGCTAGAAACCTGATTCTTAAACAATAGATGCAATATGATATACTCTGTGATACAAATTATGTTTCATTTAAGCTTTGTGGAGATTACTTTTGCATATCCAACTACAACTTTAGAAGCCATGTTAAGCACTCATGTTGAGATCAGTCAAAAACAGAGACAAATGACATCATTGTGAGATATGTTGTGACTGACTATATGTGAAGGGGTGCATTATTCACAAGTTTCAATCTCTCTCTCTCTCCCTCTCCCTCTCCCTTTCTCTCTCTCTAGGAGGTTACCATGCATGCACCTCTTCCACCAGGCATGTGTAGACCAATGGCTTGCCACCAGCAGGAAGTGTCCCATCTGCAGGGTGGACATTGAGACCCAGCTGACGCCTGACAGCTGAGGTCTCCTCTGTCGTAGATCCTGGCTCTGTCCTTCCTCCCCCACTCCTCAGGCATGTTGCCAAATGTTTCTAGTCTTCATTACTTCTGACCCTGCCTTCTGAGCCAACCCAAGACAACTGCAGTAGGGTGGGGGGAAAGCACACTTGTCGAAATTGAAACAAAAAATGTAAAAAAGAAGGCTTTTTGATTGAAAAGGGAAATGGGACATATATTCTGATACTGTTATGGGGAGGGGGGGGGGGCATAGTGTTTTGAGGAAACTGGTTTAAACTCCCCCCGAATAGGGTGAGTAGCACATCTTTTCTTAAAGCCATTTCATGATGAAGGTACTAAGCAAAAACAGGAATCCACATCATGCAGTCCGAAGTCTGATAAGGATTTGCACTTACACCTCCCCCCTCCCATGACACCTCCTGTCAGAACTAAAAAAAAAAAGGCTGGCCGCCACCTTTGCCTACAGAGCATTCGTAGCTATAGTGTTGTGAAAAAAATGGTTTTGCATTTCGAAGCTTCAGTTTTATGGACATGGGGAGGGGGGTTACGCTGGGTTCTCAAATTCCATACAGTTACTACTTACTGCAATATTGTATTAGCTTAAGCCTGATGGTGTTGTGGGATATACACCATGTTCTCGTGAGCACAGGTATTTTTACACAAGGACTACTTCAGCGCAGTAGTGTTGGATGGCAGAAACTCAGGACGGGAGTGAAAGTGAATGCCAAATCACCGAAGAAGGAAGAAGCGATGTGTCTGATGTTGAGCTGAGAACGTGATCGGGGTGAGGGCTTTGGAGTAGTTTATGGTGTGTCAGAGTGCTTACTAGTGCTTACCAGTGAGTGAGTACAAAAAGCCAAATACATACAAAAAAAATGAACCAGACAAACACTGGCCTTGACCCCCCTGTTGCACACAGTGCTGAGGGAAAAGGGATTTCTTGGAGACCACATGTACACATTAGTGGCGACGGAAGGGCAGTCGTCCGGGCGACGTAAATTTGCTGCGTTCCCTTTTAGCGCCTCTGCGTTGTGGAGCAGTGCCCTCAAATGCATGTTTCGATGTTGGCTTGGGCTGTTTCGTTCGCGTGAAATGAAGAGGGGTTGTCTGTGCATGACTTAGTTATCCGAGCAACGTGACTTTCTTTCTCAAAGTAACAAATCAACAAAACCTTTTTTTAAAAAAAAAACAAGCACGATGTAAATGGCTATCACTGACATGAAGTAGCGTGTCTTCATCTTGTCATTTCAGTGACCACTGGTGGAACCCTCTTGTGATGTATACCTTATTGCCTAAAGAACAAGCACATGTGATAGATATAGCAACAACCTCTTTTCTTCTTTTCCTTTCTGTTGGTTTCAATAGGTATGAAAAAAAAAACATCCAGTGTTTCGAGAGAATGATGAGCTAGTGTGTAACTTGTGTCTTGGTGTATCAGATCTCCCCCGTGGTTGCTATGCTGTATTGCTAGAAAAACAATGTAGAATGTTCTGTGACGGAAGCAGTCCTCTCTTTATATCGCGCACAGACAGTAGAGCGGTGTGGGCGCAGGTCACTTAAAGAGACACGATTGGGAACAAAGAAGCCATCTGTTTGAGAAAACCAAACAATGTCTCTCATCTGTGTCTGTTGCATTTAGCTATGAGATTGTTAATGTATCTGTCGGTCATCTTGTATGTATTGTTCCCTGTCTGTCTGTCTGTCTGTCTGTCTGTCTGTTATGTCAAACTGGACATGAAGTTGGTGAAGCAGCTCCATGTTCACTTTAAACCAATCTGAAGAAATAGCTGTGATGACGCTGCTATTCTATTTATCACTGATTTTTGAGTGTGCTTTTTGTGTAACTGCACTATAGTCTTAATTTGCCTCTATATGATTTTGTAAGGGTATTTGTGACTCTGCTAATGCATCTGCGCCCAGTAGCTTTTATTGCAGTTCATTCCAGGGCAACCTTGGATGGAAATATTGTCTTTGACCCTCTGTCCCTGTTGGAGATCTTCTCAAAGCAAACAGCACAGTAAAGCCATGCTCGATCATGATTAACTTATTAGGAGGAATGTAGCATTTGTTTAGCCTCCTTTTAGACCAGAAATATCAAACCTGTAAGGTCCCCTGTACTATCCTTATTACACCAGATTACACATAGAATGCTTTCGTATGATGCTGCCAGAAAACAAGCAAACAGACAAAAAAAATATTTGCAAAAATTCTTAAGGCAATGGGAACTTTGCCTTGTAATTGCACTAAAACAGGGCATGGCTCTGTCGTCCATCATTTTCAAAGTGATTTTCTGTAGCTGATACTGCTGTTACATAAAAATTATTATCTGGGAAGAAAAGAACAATTATTTTTGAGAGAGATTCTGAAAGAGAAATTTCAGGTGTCATACGTGTGACTTGCATGGTAGAGATGCTGATTTCTTTGGGATTCTCCCATACTGGTATGGAAACTTTATACATAGGTAGCGTGCAATGTTCCAAACCCACCAGCTTTTCATGACCTACAAACACCACTACAGTCGCGTCCGATGATATAAAGAGAAAATGACCTGCCTCCTCCTTCGTGGAGTTTTCTATGGGAATTTTTGATAGTTTACACAGGGTGTTGTGAGTTGAAATGCCTTAAGTATTTAACAATCATAATTTATTACTAACTGTAGATATTGTGGGTACGTATTTAATTTTTTAATAGTTTTTCTTTTGCAATTTGAATCATAATTTATTTATTTAGAAATAACACAAAAATGATTAAAAAACTATTACCTCATTTTGCATTGTTATATGGGAATGCTTCGCATGCAGTTGTATTTTTTAGAAAACTGACATAAACACAAACACACAAAAAAAGCAAAAAAAGTCATGTTTTAATTTACCAGATCTGGGTTGTGTGATGAAAAGTGTATTTATGTGGTGCTGTCTATCTTGGTTACATTCCATTAAATGCAATTTCTATGATCCCCTATGCTGTGAACTAGTGGACAACCTGCAATAGAGTGGAAATGGTTTTAGTACGTGTTATTTCCTGTTTTGCACTCTTAGTTCATCATGGCTACCCTCTCACTGGCATATTGCGATGATTATAAAATGTGCTCTGTATCCACATCCATTTTCCACCTCTGCTCTTTCTACAACCCACTCTTTCCTTTTTTGACCCACATTATTATTTTGCAACCTCTTGTGCTCCATTATAGAATTAACCATATTAAACGTGACCATCCCTTAAGTGCCTCAACTTCAGTGGCAAGAGGATTTTCATGGTGGACCATACTGACTTCTCTCGTCAAGCTTGTTTAGTCCTGATTTGAAAAGGACAGTAGTTATATTGGCAAACTATTTCCCAGCAATGAGATTTTCTTCTGCAAAGTTTATTAATTTAGCAAACTAAATTAACAATATTAGGCACAAATTCTTAGTTGTACTGTGCTCACTTGCAAATTTATTTTCAATCCACTGCAGTCTAGTCACTTTTATTGTATGTATGCCATTCTCCATTTTAATCTACCATAGCGATGCCCCAACAGGTACCCCGAAAAGCTAGCAGTTATTCTGGGCTAATGTAAGTAATGGTAAAACTATTTACTGGTGTCTACAGTTTTATTATCTCATCTTTTTTTCCAAAAGCCCCACCCGCACTCCTTTCTAGATTCCTTTATTTTGTTTATCTGTATTTTAAAAAAATATTTTCTCCTGTAGATGTATTCATAATGCTGCTTCCTTCTGTGACAAATTGGAGCTCATTTCTTGCCACTAAGTCATTATGACCTATTTCCTACAGTCTGTGAGGCTGTGGATGCCAGGTGTGCCCTCAAGCCAAAGAGAGGCTCCATTGCTGGGGGACATGATATGTGCTGGGCATTTACCCAGAAACTATGGCTCCCTCAGGCTCCTGTATCACTTGCTTGACACGTGCATCCACCTCGGTCAAGCCGGGAAAGCTTTCTTTCACATGCGGTCTCTGCTTGCTGTATGTAAACCAAAACCTATTCAAATCAATTAAGAAGAAGCACGTATTGACTACTGTGTCAATCAAAACCTGAATTGGAAACTCATCACAAACTGAGAGCGTCAAAAACAGCAATGCATGTAATCAAAAGAGACCAAGCTTATGGGGTTCATCCTTCAGGCTGTGTTATTGGTATCGCCTCCTCTGCACAAGACACCCCCCCTCTCTCTCCTTCTCTGTTTCTGTCTCTCTGACTCACACCCTCCACCTCAAGCTCTGCATCCTCCCTTGCTCTAGAAACCGCCAGATTGTTTGCCATAGTATTATCTCATTGTGGAAAACCAGGACAAAACAGTATATCTTAAAGCACAACCTATATAAATGCATGTCTTTCTCAGGTTTAAATATATACACGATAATGTATAAATATAAGATTTTTTTTGTTAAATTGCAAATATACAAAGAATATTACAGATGATTATTTGCTGCTGCTTGCTTTTAAAAAACAAATGAATTGATGCCAGTGAAAGGGAGGCCCTCATTCTTTTCCCCTTTGTACGAGAAACTGCTGTTTTGCTGTATTGCGCAATGTTTTACAATATAGGATATTTTATAGGAAAAATAGAAATATTTATCATTAATATTAAAGCAATAGTGCATTAATGGATTATGATAATGATGATGCTGATGATGATGAAAAACTAGACGTGTATAATGTGTAAAATCTTAGATTCACTTTTGGTGGATTTTGTACCTTATTTATTACTTCTACTAATAATAATGATTTTAAAGAATTGCATCGCTAAACCCAAACTGTTCCGTTTTTTATTTTATTTCAAGGCTTGTACATTATCCTTTTTGTATGTGTTCTTTTTTGTAATAAATTGCATAAAATGAAAAAAACTTGTCACATTATGATTTAAAATCATAAATGCACGTTGGCATATATGACATTGAAAGCGCACATGTTAATGTTTTAAAATGTCTTGTCCATATACGTAATCCTTAACATTGTATCTATTATATGCTTGCATATGCTTATGAAGTTGGTGAAGTACCATTATAAATGGCTAATCCCACACTCAGCCTTCTTTTGTTATAAAACTCTGAGACTACTAGTGTCCATTACAAGACAATCAAGTAATTTGTAGTTTACTTACACAGTAAAATGTCTTACATTTACATCAATGAAGTAAATGCTGAGTCTTTTAGATATATGTCCCTACTCCTGAAGGCTCGCAAGTTCATTTGCTGCTCTCCTGCATGATGTGTTACCAAGAGGCTTTATAAGCTTGCCTTGAATAGATAGAAATGAATTGTGATACCAGGTTAAATAGATACATATCTAAATGAAAACTGTGGAAAAGTAAGCGCTCCTCCATCACAAAAATATACCTAATACACATCTGCAGTGGTTTTGCATAGCTTTTCTCCTCCTCATGAGTGAGCACTGACAACTGCTACATCTCTGCTTTCGGAGAGATAATCTCCGTCTCTGAAATGCTGTTTAAAGCAGTCGGAGGCACCACTGGCAGAATCGACGCATTCGCTTGGATTTACACCAAAAACCCTCTCACAGACATACCGGCCTGCCCTCTAAAATCTTCAAGGTTATCCAGAAAGATGCAGTGACACAGAGCACCAGATTAAATCAAACCGCCACAGGCATTTGTCCCTAACTTTGCGAAAGCAAGGAAAGAAAGTGTTCTGTATTTCGCTCCATATTTATTTGTAGCCCCTGTGTTGTGCAAGTTCTCAGAAGACAAAACAGTTGTGTAAAGCTTCTGTTCAGATTTAAGCAGAAATCACAATGCAGCTATTCTGAATCTGGGTCAAAATGCTGACAAATAACCAGACAGGCATTGCATCATAGAAAGGACAGTTTTTAATTGCAGAAAAGGATTGCCAAATTTGTTTATTCATCCAATGTTATCCAGCTTTTTCTCCTTTAGCTACTGCCCAAGAAAATTTAGTTCAAGCACAGACATGACAAAAGAGCTGATTCCAAAGATGGCACAAGGCTCTCTCAAGATGTAACTCTGTCTGTAATTCATCAGACCAGACCAAGTCTTAAGAGGACAAATGAGAAGCAGAAAAACTTTGTTTTGAACAGTAGAATGTGGCACTCTCCACACAAGCTGCAGCCCAGTAAACCACTCTTGTTCCAATTTCAGAAGGAGGCTTTGTAAAGAAACTGCTCAGCGGGGGAGCCAAAAACAAAATAAGCGATGGCTTTCATTTCTAAAGCTGCAAGACGGAGAGAGAGGAACATTTCGCATAAAAATCTGATTGACACATGGCCTCCTCTGTCTGCTGTCTCATTGTCTTGTGCCAGCCTTTTGTGTGCAGAAACAGACCAGATCCTACAGTACATCTCCATCACTCTGAAATATTGAAAGGTTCTGTTTCATTCACTGGTTTGAATTTCATTTAAATGGCAAAATACAAATCCTTTCTTTCACTCAATTTGTGACAAATGGGGGAAATGTGTAAATGTGACCATTAACTGAACAAGTACTTAATTTCTGTGCCTGATGATGTGAATTGGAGATTGAGTTCTTGCCTTTTTTTTTACTGCAGCAAAGACCATAAGGAAATAATTGCCAGTCATTATGTCATGCATTTTATTCCCATTATTGGCACTATCAATTAAGAGTAAATGTTAAAATGTAAGAAGTAGGAAGTAGGCACTTTCACTGTTGGGCGTAGGGGAGATAAGTGCAAAACAGTCTTCTTTCGGTAGTGAGAAAACTCCTTCATTAAGATTGATAGACTCTGTTTCATTGGAATGCCGGAAAAACCCATCAGGCACACTTAGGTGGCACTGTCTTTAAAAGCAGAGATGTGGCTAAAGCAATCCATTTACTACAATCTGAATGTAAAATTAAATCAAACCAATCAAAACATTCTTTTTCATCATCTTTTCATCCACACCTTGACTTAAAGGGAATATATCTCATGAATAGCAATAGGTTTGGAGATAGGTAAAGGCAATAGATAAAGACAGACATCAAATAAATTGTGAGGAATCTTTGGTTTGTACAATGACATGATGTAGATTACCATCTCCTGTTTTAAAAGCGAATACAGTTCTCCATCATTGAAAATAAATACAGTTTCTAAATAGCTTTTCAAGCTGCCTAGCTTCCCTTATATGTTGAACCGTGAATTTAGTAAACATTTTCCATTACCATTCAAATAGCTAACACGTCTTTACGTGAATAGTTTCCACTTCATATTCTAAAAAAACAAAATTCAGCCGCAGAAATTGGAACACATCATAGGTGCATATAACGGAAATATGCTAGATAATCATAAGCACACTTTTTGTATTAACAAAATCGCACATTCTTGAAATCAAACTCAACTGTTAACTAATTCGGAAATAAATCAGGAACACAACTTTAGTACTGCTCTCATTGCTATTCATAGGATAGAAGTAGTATTTTGAGTAGTCATATTTAGTAAATAACTTCTTATATAATTAGAATTTCTATAAGTGTAAGTATTTATAGTTATAGCATGTGGTATTGTCACACGGGCATGTCAATAAACAGTAGTAATTTTTCAGTCGCCAGTGCAAACTGCATTAGTCATATTACTACCTAGAAGCTACCTCCTTACAATTTGCATGTGCGTGCGCGCGCACATACACACACACACACGCACACACACACACACACACACACAATAGCCACAATAAGCCAACACACTGTTTTAACCACTGATTTATCACCAAAACCAGATCATTGTTTCATCAAACTGAAGTCACCTTTTCTGTTACTGATATACAGGGGATCATTTTCTTCTACTGTTTTCTGTACTACTGTATTTTCCTTTAGAATTTGTCGTCTTGGAGTGTTAAGAACAATCGGCTCTAATGGCACCAACACTCATCAGTACAGACAACTGAAACTGCAATTGTTATTAGTGAATTAATCATTTGTATGTGAGAACAGTACAATTTTAAAGTAAGCAAAACATGGGTGAGATAAATGCAAATAGAAACATAAACTACTTCTGGTGACATAAGGTCAGCTCCTGAGAGATTGCATGCGATGCCTGATTTAAGATAAGTTAAAACAATTGTAGCTGCCCCAAACTGGTTTACCCACACAAATTGATACAAAAGATTCCCATTATATAAAATAAGCATACAATGATGTCTATAAACACATATATATTTCTTCTTCTAAAAACTTACACCAATAAACATCAATAAATTATATTCCCCTCTTTTTTCCAAATTATTATTAGGTATTAGGTATTATTAGGTATAATTTCATCTTTCAACATCAATCATCTACACAAAACATTGAATGTGTATACCTTTATAATTAATGAATAAATCATATGTCCAGTACATGCCTGAGATATATAATTACCAGTGCTAAAGAGGTGATTGAGGTAGGGGGGCTTACAACAATCTTGCAACTGACTTTTCATTTTTATATAAAATCATATTCAATAAAATCAGCATCACTTCAAATTTTTAATGGAAGCTATATTTACCATTTGTAAAAAAAAAAAAAAGAAATTGGTGGCACGAGGGCATATGCCCAGTGTTTCAAAAGTTTTAAGAACTAAGTAATCCTATATACAATATAATTCCCCTTTGTAGTGCCTGGAAAACCTGAGATTCCATAATTAGCTGTAATTCTGTTTAAGTAATGTCTTTGAATAATGATGAGGAGTTTTCCCAAGCTGAGCCTTCTGACATTTTGGGTCCCCTGACAAGTCCCCATAATTAGGGGTATCCTGGAAAATCAGATGCAACAAAAAATACATTTTCAGCTAAATATAACCTACTACATGACTACAGTGTTATTACTAGGCAAAAAACCCATTTCACCTTTTTGAAAAGCACTGCCAGGAAGTGTTGTTCAAATGCACATCCTCTAGTGCAAATGTGAAATACTAGGCTGCTTATGGTGGTAAGGTTTAAAGGTCCCAGGTCACATCAGGTATGTGTGGTTAAGAAGTCCCAGGGAGAGAGAATCTGTGGTACTTGGTACCAGCTTAACCCTAAGCGGAGACTATGTGCACAAGGTCACATCTGTCTTTTGTCAGTCTGCATTTTTTTCTTTGTCTGACTGTTTAAGGCTCGCTCCTTTGGCAGTCTCCTGTTCCAAAACATAAAGGCTATGCCTGTCGCATTGAAGTCACCATACATCGATAACACGAGAGAGGTGCCATTTTGTCAGTAGCTGTTAGCCTTGTGCTTTGAGTCGATGAGAAATTCTACCCGCTGGAGTGTCTCCTGTTTAAGGATGTTTGGCAAACATTAATAGAGGGGAGGTGAAGCCAGGGGTGGGCCAAACCTTAGGAGTGGAACATCCCCTCACGCAGTCATTTTAGGCAAATAATTAGCCTTGCGATGGACAAAGTGCTTCATGAGGAGCTGCTTAGATTCACACATCCTCTTTAGAGACTCTTCATCCCACGTGTGCTCACAGGATATAACAGGATCACTGATGGGATTTGGAGAGAGAGGCAGTGTCTGATACAGCTTAGTTTGCCAAGTTTTGCAAGTTGTTATCTCCAGAATAAAAAGCAGAACATAAATTTAAATTAAAAAAAAGGTTTTAAACTGTTCATATAACCTGGCCTTTAATAATACCAAAAATCAAAAAAGGAATCAGTTTCAGGAATCAAATGGTGAGGAAAGGAATCAGTTTGGAGTCACACCACCCATCAACTCCAGCGAAAAGTGAATTACTGGGCCATAACAGTAATGGTGGAAGCCTGGCGCCTTTAGTATTTGGGAAACAGGACTCTCCTGATCTGCCCATCTGCCCGCTTTTTGTCCAGCCACTTCCCGCACAGGAAGATGGTGGTGACCCCGTTGGCGGTGTTGGTGACCTCCACGCGGTCCAGCAGCCAGCCGGGGTTGATGCCGGAGTTGTCGTGCTCCATCTGGACGCTCAGCAGGTCGCCCATGTCCAGCATCTCCAGCAGGAAGCGGTCGGTGCGCCCCCGCTCAAACAGGTTCCGGAACTTCTGGCGCAGGGGCCGCTGGCCGGAGTCGCCGTTGGACCCGTGTATGGTGATGGACACGTTGGCGTCGGTGCCCGCGCCCTTCTCGTCGGCCGTTATCACGATGATCTCGTACTTGACTGGCACCAGGCTGCGGGCCTTACTGGCAAAGCTCTCTATGGCCTTGGTGCACTCAAAGGTCCTGAACTCATCCCTCTTGGCCGACAGTGGGATCTGTGCGTTGCACTGGAAAATAAACCTGATAAAGAGACAAAGAGACCATGGTATGAGCTGGTCAGGTCATATGTTTCAAATGGAAAAATGAAATATAAATATAAGCTTATGTAATTAAATATATTCCACTATATTCACATCTATTACAATGGACTGAATTCAAGATTTGTCCTTACCCTTAACAGCACAATTAACTGTGAATAACAGAAACACAGCTAAACACAGTTTAGTGAGTCAATTTTGGTGTTAAACGTTTGTGGTTATAAAATGAAGTCAACACTCACATTTAATTGTGAGGTGAAGTTAAGGACGAATGCTAACTGAATCCAGGCCAATGTGGAAAACAGAGCACAGCTGGTATAGTACCCCCCAAAACAGTTTACACCCTCAATCAAGACGAACAGGCTGCATAAAATTAACAATACAGGCTATATGCATTCTTATGTTCAAAAATGGGAAAAATTATAAATTTTATACTAATACAATTGTTCAGAGAAATATTTTTTTGTTTAATTAGTGATATATTTCCATAAAAGTATAGGCGTCACAATTATTCACACCCTTAATATTTTTTCAAAATAAAATGCTAGCAAAGAGAGTCGATATCCTGGGGTGTAGAAATCTCAGTGACCTCTCCTGCTGGACTGAGCTGAACTCACTTGTTTCCCAGCTCTTTCTCTGTGATGATGACCTCCTCCACGTGCCAGTAGGCCTCGCTCTTCACCTTTTTACCATCCTTTGGAGTGTGCCCAAGGCAGATGCCCGCAATGTCACCCAAGGTTTTAGAGGAAAACTCAAATTTATCAGTGCTCCCCCTGAAAGATACAAATACGCACATTCAGTAAGTTAAAATTCTATTTACAAAAGTACCGTAAACATTTATTGCACAGTTTTTTTCTGTTATAATTATGTCGTGGAAAAGAATGCATCAACACATTAAGTTTGACCAAACTTTTATGCTTGTTTCTGAACTGTAAGTTCCTTTTTATGCAGTATTGTAACTGTAAATATGATAGCATTTCATGAATATAAAGAGATGAGATTCTAATTATTCTCATAAATTAATTTGCTTTTAAAAGTGGGCAATTATAGAATTGTCAAATAAATAAACACTTACCTTAAGAACCGCTTTTTCTTGGATGAATTCTCCATTACAAATTCCTTTGATCGTCCCTTTCTCCCCTCAAGTATAATCCAGACATTTTCCTTGGTCTCTGCGTCATCCATGTCAGACGTTGTGACGACTATTTCATATTCTTTCAAAGAAATGTAACAAAAAGCGTTATTTAAATTCAAAGAGTGCTTTTGGTGAAGTTAAGTGAATACAAATACAAATACAAAAAGTTAACTTAATACAACACTGTCTAGCTTTCCAAAAACAATACTTCCACTCCACAATCATTCCCTGTCATTCTCTCTATTGTCTCTCATTTCTGTTACAATATTCTTATCAAACAAGCTTATACAATTTCAGTGACTTACGTTACCCATTTCAGTATCTACGCTCTGAAATGAAGCATGCCAAAGCAGACTCACTCGTCTTTTCGTTGAGGTCCAGGAAGTCGTTGTTGGCACATGGCAGCTCCCGCATGATCTGACCGTCGTCCTCATTCTTGGCCAGCCACCGGTCGCAGGGGAAGCGGAAGGTCTTGTCCAGCAGCTCGTCTTTCACATCGATGTGCTCCAGGTGCCAGCCCGGAGCTGGACCTGATTGTCACACACCACGACACAAACAAGCGCAGTGATACAGCGCGAGTATCTCCAAGGCACGGCCCGTGGGCCTCAGTCATGGTCCTGGAGAGCCAAAGAGTCTGCTTCCTTTGTTGTTATTCAGCTTCCTTGGCATTTTGAAGCAGCTGATAACACAGTTAACCCACTTCACCTATTTCCATGGGTCTGAACTGATTTTAAGGATGAAAATAGATCACTGTGACACAGTGACTCTCTAGAACCAGGGCCACTCATGATCGAGCATGACCATAGTAGTCTCAGTAAATATAGAGCCTATACGGGAGGGTCGCTCATTAATGCCACTCTGATCCCATATTCCAGTTGAGGCTGCACCATTATTTATAGAATCGCAACCTACATAACTCTACCTTCCATTACAAGGTTTTATGTCCATAGTATTGCATGACTTGTTATGTCTATAACACATTTACTATCATTTTCCTATAAATGACCTCGGCTAATGCACTGCTGTTGTGGCATGAAGTATTTCATCACAATCAATCCAGTTTAATTCAAAAAGTACGCATGGGTCACCCTGGATTAGGACATCGCCTAGTAATAATATAATGATTTATTGCAATGAAGACACTTTTCCCTATATTACAGCTTTGCTCCAGAAGATTAATTTTCTCCAAAAGATATGATACATACATACTGTCTCATGCCATACAACTATAGTGTTCGTGTGACTGTTGGTGAAGGTTGGCTATAATGAAGGCTGAAGATGACATAAATAAGGAATGACAGCTGCTGCTTGAAACGTGCATTGAATGCCGCACAGATAATGTTTCGCAAGATTTCGAAATAATCATCAGCCCGACGGGGTATGATGTTTAATTTCTCTGCATGGAAATCTCCGGAAATTTGGCATGAGAGGGCCTGTCACATCACCTCTCCGCTGCTCACATCAGCAGACAGGAGCAGAGCTGTAATGGACTGCATTATTCATGCGCTGGCTTTCTGTTTTCACACATCAGGCAAAACAACCTGACAAGTGTTTCTAAAATAGGACACACCGATACTTACTAATTCTACCAAACCGAGTCTGTTTGCCAATCCACGAGGCATCCTATGATGTACAACTCTACATTTCTGAGCAAACACTGATATGAAAGAGGTTTATGTGAATTTGTCCAAACAGAGCTCTCCGTACTAAGCCCAGTGCTGACCCCGGTCCGAGCCTCGTTCTGTAAGCACAGGTAGGATGTCGCAGGCTAACCTGTATTGTCGTGCCACACCCTCACTTTGGACAGGTCCCCCAGGCTCAGGACGTCGGGGAAGCGGAACACGTCCGTCTGCTTGCGCTCAAACTTGTTGGTGTTGCTGCACTCCTTCAGCGCCAGGGTGCCCGTGTCCCCGTTCTCCCCGAAAACGATGAGGCACACGTTGGCGTCCGTGCCAGCCCCTGAGGGAAAAGAGAGGGACGCAGCTCGCCAGTCACTACATCACCAGCACAGCGGAGCGCCTCCGCAGGAAGTCAGCTGTGCATTTTACCAGACAGACACTTTATCAAAGCTGATGGAGCTTTTCACTATCTTAGGCTAGCTGACTATCCCCCATATGAATTTAATAAAGATTTTCTGGTGTAGCAACACGCCCACTTGACGGGAGACATTTCCCATTATCATGGCCATGTTAGGGCTCCCGCAGACGAGCAAAACAAGGCAAGACGAGCCAAAAGTCAAGCATGCATGATCTCATGGGGAACAGAGGTAAGGAAACATTCAGCCCTTTAATACCAACAGAATGTAAAGACAAAAAGCGGAGACGGTCAAACTCCAGCACAGCAGCGGATTGGGTGAGAATTCTGACTTTACACTATCAAGTGTATATATTACTCCACCATTGAGTGCTGAGTAAATATAGAAATGATTTCTGTTGGAATATCCGAAATAGCCTGATAATCTACGCTTCTGAAGAAAAAAAGAGCAATTATACGAAATTTTACATCAATGTCATGCTCCGCTTTTTATTTTTGGTCATGGCTCTTGTAGTGTTAATTTTAGTTATTTGTAAATTTAATGCTTTTTTTTTGTTATTCGAACGTCTGCCTGCCTACTAAGACAGCGCTCAGTTGGAAAACAGAATTATAATCTCAATGGGACAATTCCTTGGATAAAGGTTACATAAGTAAATAAATAAATCAATTACAGGCAGTATGACTCCACTAGGGGCTGATTACAGATGTCTAGTGGGTTCTTTGAGAGCACTGTACTTATGGCTCTGAGCAGTTTCGACAGAGTGCAAAGGCAGTAACTAACTGTGACGCTTGGCCTTCACCACTTCCCTTCATGCTCACATCTTCATGACAAGGAGAGATGTCCCTGATGGATCACTAAAAGGAAGGCTTTGGGGCGGGGGGGGGGGGGGGCTGGTTGGAGAGGTGGCTTGATATTAAGTTACCAAAGCAATACACCTTTCATTTAGACTTATTTAGTCCTCAGGACCTGGTGTCAGTTGATCAAAGTAAAAAATGCCAAGCTGATTAAGGATTCAAATAGATCTCAGACCTTAAAAAGTGGATTTTGTTTTTAAACCAGGGAAAATGAGGAGGATACTACTATATTACTATATTAACTGCCAAAATAAAAGAAACACCTGCATAAATGAAGGATAAAAGATATATTGAAAATGGTCCTTTGGCAAAGGTGTGCTTTCTGAGTTAATTAAGTGATTAACATCCAAGCATGCTCAGTGTTGTGTATAAAATTCTATAAAACAATGTACCTTCAAACTTGTACTTCTTTCTCACATTTCTCCTTTTTCCCTAAATTAAGTTTCTGCATGAAATAAAATATAATTCATGCATTCAATGAGGTTAATACAGAAAAAAGGATGTTGTACAAATATGCCATACCTACTGCAGTATTTGAGAAATACGCATAGTACAGTTGTGACAATAAGAGAATAAAATATGGAAGCAAAGCACATTGGTAGCTGCAGTTAAGGATCCAACATATTCTGCCAAACAGAGCCTCAGGGCTTGTGAAAAATATCATGTGAGGTCACAAGTACCATCCTTATGATAATACCCGATAGGCTCAGTGCATTTCAATATGACAGCATGAGATGAAATGGCCCATAAAACAGGATTTTCTGTTGCTCTGCCCTACACTGTATTCAACTGTAGATACGCATAGAACCAGAGAAGGAGTTTTGTGCTATGTTTCAGGGAGTTACAGCTGAGCAACAGTTTATTAATTAAGCAAAGGTCAGACCAGAGCACACAATGCTATTGGGCAGAGTTATTCTGGCAGCATATTTCCCAAGGAAGAGAACTGTCATAAGGCATGTGCTCAGTGAACAACTTATTAAACTAGAAGTTAAATATTTGCAACCTAGACATTGACCTTATAGTGCAATCTCAATATGATTACTTCACAACTTTGTCCTGCAACTGTCATTCTCTATATTCCTGTGTTATTGCTATGAAGTTCATTTTCACAACTCTTGTATTCCGACTTTTCAAATTTTGACAGCAAAACAATGCAATATAAGCCCTGGGAAAACAGAATCTATTAAGCCCCTGTGCTTTCACACAGACTAGTCATATATTCCTAACAGACATGCAATTCAAAGGACAAGACAATGAGTTGGGTTTATTCTTTAACAAGAGTTGATGTGATGAGGTCTATAAATCCAGAAATGAATCAGCCCTTAATCAATCAACACTGGAATATTATATGAGAAACACAAGAGACAGGAATAAATCAAACCTCTGATTGTAATTATGGGGCCCACCTTTTTTATTCTTTGCCGGTTAGGCCAAGATCTTTTCAGTTATATGCTTTTCAGAGTTTAAGACTTTTATGATCAGAGTTTCTAATTAGTGTACATTTCTTTTGTTGCCTATTACTGTTCCCATTCACATTTCCTCCTCCCGAATCACATTTGCATTTGTGCTTGAAGCCACCTGAGCAACAAATGAAAGGAGGTGAGCAGAGGGCACTACAGCCAGAGGCGGCCGCGTGTTTATGTTCTCTATTTGTGTAAAACTCCCTCTAAATAACAGCAGATTAGATTCCTCTTTGCTCCAGTGTTTTATTTTTTTTTTCAATTATTGTTTCATTTTTATGGTTTTATTGCATCATGAATACTGACAGAGGAGATTTTTGTATTGCCATTAACTAGGTTTTTGGAATGATGGAGTTTTTGTGATTGTAGACACGTATGTGGTTTTGGGGTGATTGGATCAACCCTGTATTTCACTGAATTTATGGCTTCTTATTACCTAAATGGCCACAGGCCCTATCTTCAGCGTTGTTAATTTAATTTCTAAAAACAAACAAACAAACAAAACAAATCACTTCAATGAACAGTCAGCTATTGTATAACATATTATATCACTGAACCATAATAGGCAATTCAATCAGGGCATGGCTTTAATGAGAACAGACATGGCACTAGTATTGGCAGCCAGCGGCCTCAGAAACTCCCTATCATCAGGGTGCCTTCCCAGGTAGAAATTAATGGAACTTCATTTTGCTGGCAGTTTTTTGTTGTTGCTTTCAATTAACTCTATTTATCTTTTTTCATCCAACTTGCACTGTATGAAAAATTAGTCACATGAAGACAAAAACAGCAATCACATTAATGATTACTGCATATCACAGCATAGCAATTAAGCAAAAAAAAAATGGCTTTTCCAAAAAAAGTCAACACATACTCTGCACTTATTTATTATTGTAGTTTCACTACATTTTAATCACAAGACTCAAATAACAAAAATAAATAAATAAACATTAAAAACTGAGCAATGTTGACTCCCATGAATACAGATAAGGAGCTGTAATGTATAAAACCTGCTGGATTGCTCTGGAGGTCACTAAAATGACCCGGAGCCGGTGCAACCATTCAGACAATGCGATTGGCATGCCAAGTTAACAAGTATACAGTAATCTTGTAATTACTGTTTGTCCGAGGGGGGTGGGGAGGGGGGGGGGGGAATGAAGCTACACATGAAATTCCTCATTTCTCTTTAAAGAGTGCTTTCTCCCTAGTGGACTTGGCAAATAATTCCCTCACAAATCAGCCGTTAATTGCTCTCTACATGTGTGTGTCTTACTTGTCATACGGTTTAATAACTGCGAAAAATATGCAGTAGCCTGGTATGTACGGTCTTCATATGTTTAAAGTGATTGATGATTTCTGTGATGCATGATTATACACACAGACTAACACAACTGCATAACAATTGCCATAAATAATGTCCTCCCTAAACAGAAAGTAATCGGAGTATGCTCTGTGCAATGCCGTTATTATTAGTAGGTAGTAAATACACATTTGTCACCCATTAACACAACTGTACGCTTCTGCCAAGTTGCACATTTACTGAATTTGGCACCAGGGACCATGGAACATTCATATTACATGCTGAAAATCATCAAAGTGGAAAGAGCAGATGGCTCTGAGCTGAACTTGAACACAGCCCTGGGCGACAGGCTCTGCAGGAAACGGTGGGGTCAAGGGTCATCCAGACCCTTCAAGGCATAAGATGTGTAATAGCTGGAATTACCAAAAAAAAGCCCTGTATTCCCATTTGTCTGCATTACTGAGTCTTCCAAGTAGATACACGTTCGCACCGAGACATTTTATGCAACAGAAGATGAGTTGTCTCAGTGAAGAAGGGCACAATCTTCATATTAGGAAAACCTTGTTTTACACTGGTGGCTTTATCCCCTTATTTTGGCCCCCAGACCAGATTAGAGCAAAGACAGCTTCCTTCCGTGCAGCTGTTCAGATCATGGCCCCTGTTCCTAGGATTAAAAAGCCCCAAAAATAAATAAATAAATAAATAAATAAATAAATAAATAAATAAATAAATAAATAAATAAATAAATACACCCAACAGCCTGTCAAAATGGTATTGGTGAATCCATGAGTTACCATATTATTCAGTTTTCATTGACTACCAGAGTAACCATAGTAGTAACACTAGATTATTTGGTTTTTTAAAGATGGCTGCAAACCTTTATTGATTTACAGCTGCTATTTTTTTAAGTTCTCCACCGGCAGAGTGACTGTAAAACCACATCTAAGATGGTGGTGCAGGAAAATTATTGCAGGTGGGGGAAACATCGCTACAGCATAGTATTGCTGAACTTTTTTCTACGATATAATATTGATATTTTATTTAAACATACATTTTATAATGCATGTTATCTTTATGTTTTATTGCATGACGTGGTGGCGAAGAATCACCCTCTTTCAAAATCATATAAACCCATGTCTCATCATGGATTATCCTGTTTATACCATAGTTGCGAACTGTTAAACTTATGAAAAAATTAAAACACTTCTTTTCTTTTTGCATTCAAAATTAAAAGGCAATTAGCAAGAGAAGTGCCGTTTCCCTGGCAGCACATGAGGGTCAGAGTAATATCCAGAAAACAACCACTGGCATCTCGTAATAAAAATTGGTTTACAATACAATGGAAACATTGCTTCAAGATTTCAGCAAATACTGCAAACCACAGATGCTAGCTACCTAGCAACCAGACACTCAATCTAGTCCCTCTCGTTTAAGCAAGTTTTCGCTGTCACTCGTGTAACTTAGTATTAAAATTCAATTTGATTTCAGGTCAAAATAGTCTCACCATATGTTTTATATCATGGATAGTTAGGTATCCTATGTGATAACACTTGCTAAATTGAATAAATATGGCACATATTTACACCAAACTGCTTAGCTAGCTCAGTGTTGATGTAGCTAAGATATTCAACATAAACTGTTGATAAATGTTATGTATGCACCATCTGAAACTTTAGATAGATTTCACATAGCAATTTGTTTTTTTTTTTGTTTGTTTGGTTTTGCTGTAATTTATTTAGCTATTTAGGGTTTCCCGTTAAACTTAATTTGCACAGATTTTTAAAAATTGAGTTACTACAAAGTATTTCATCCTTCCAAAATAGTGAATAAATACAGCACATGACTGAATCACGCTTTTTGAAAAAGTATTTTGCCTGGGGGTATTTTTTCTTCTTCAGTTACACAGATATCAGGATGTACAGTATAGTACATGCTTGTCTTTCAATGTATCGGCCATCGAGGAATCACTTGTATCGTGATACTATCGTATCACGGGAAATGTATCGTGATAGCATCATATCGTGAGTTACTCTGAGATTCCCACCCCGAGAAAGCACATTGCACAGTATCTCCTGCTTTACAGTCACAGCGATAGAGAGATCTACATATAAGCACAGGCCCCTGAGGGGATGTGTGATGCCAGTCAGAGCCCAGGTTGAAATGAGGAAGAGCAGAAATGCTCAGCACGCCAGACTCCACACGGGCAAACAACAGCAACAACATCTTCATTACACCCGCTTGATTAAAATATTCCCCTTACAAAGATCTCCAACTGGAAAACGCATTAAAAAATCCAGTTATTTTTTAAATGATGATCAAAAGGCACGGTTGTAATCACAATCACAAAAAAGAGCCACAATATGTGCTTAAATGATCTATGTGATGATATTTTCTGATGAACCGTCAGCTGCAGGAAACGCTTTTCTTGCCTTGAAAGAAGAAGAGGTTGTTTTCCTCTAATTCTGTTGTGTGGTGTAGCTGGAGAGGGGGGAGGGGGGAGAGTGCTCCCATCCATTAAGTATTCCTTCATTCTGTTCATTCCATCGACTGCCAATTACCTCCAAGCTGAAATAACCTTTACCAGTGAAGGATCAGAATCCTTCTGCATTTCCACCCTCTCTATGCTCCATTTCCCTACAGAATTCCTCAGGACAGATCCTGTCTTCTGGCAGGGTGGAATGTGTAGAAGCACTGTCCCCTCGGTCAATACCAACATGCCTGAAAGGCATATATGTGTGTGTGTGCGTGTGTGCGCACGCGTGTGTGTATATGTGTGTGTGTGTGTGTGCATGCGTGCTGTGGGTGTGTGTGTGGGTGTGTGTGCGTGTGTGTGCGTGATGTGGGTGTGTGTATGTGCGTGTGTGTGTGTGGGTGCATGTGTGTGTATATGTGTGCGCGTGTGTGATTGTGTGTGTACGCTCATAGCATATACTGTCTAAACAGAACTGCTTTTGGTACTGTTAGTGACAGCTAATTTAGCAATGGTGCTGTCTCATTGAAATGCAGAATGCAGCACTTCTCAGTCAAGAGAGCTGTTTGAATTTTGATGAAACTGGCAGGATGAAAGGTATTATGAAATATGCGTCAGTGCCTGACTCTTCGTGTCACGTGTGTCCAAACTGCTTTCACCTACAGACAGTATGAGGACACGCTTTGGAGTGGGGCTGCCTGTCAGTTTCGGGGTCTTTATTTCTTATTCCCCATTGCCTGTCTGTTTTAAAGGTGGTAGCAGTCCTCATACAACACTGGGGAAGCACTTAAGGTTTGCTTTATTCAATCACTTTAGTCCTGTTTTAATTTAGCTTTGCAAAAACCTTCTCTAATTAGCTTTGCAAAAAAAAAATATTCTTCTTGATATTGTCTAGCAAGGAGTGTTCATATCATAATAAAAATTCATACAATTATGGATCTTGGTCAACTCAAGCAGAAGCTTTGGTCTGCACATTACAATATACTGTGTATTCCACACGCTGGACCCACCTGTGACATCACTGGTCTTGACCTGTATGATATAGGTCGTTCTCTCCACCATTTCCTCATCGTCCACCACAGCAGCCATCTCACAAGTCAGGGTCCGCTTGGGCCCTTTGGTCTTGGACAACCAATCTTCATAGGTGAACACGGACACCTCCTCCGTGGTCAAATTCCGCAAGATGACCTAGAGCCAAAGCAGTGCTATATTCAATGCCATGAATACATTAGAGCCATGTGAAAATGCGTGTGGCCAAATATAGAGTATGTAAAAGTCACCCCAAGGTTAATGCAATAAAAATCATAGGTAAACTGCTCGCTGAATGTAAAAAAAATTCATAAAACAGTCTAGACTTGGGTGTATGCATGGTTTGACCAAAATAATAATGCCCATGGGCTTCTTCCCAGAGAACTTAAAATAAATTTGAATAATCAGTAGTTCACTTCAGAATATTAATTCAACTTTAGTTAGACACAAATCAAAATGATAAGAGTAAAATGGTATGGTAAGGTACTACGGATTATTTTTCTGTTTATCTAAAGAACAGCTGTTAGGTTTTAACTTGAATTTTGCGAATGAAACATTTCTACTAAATGTGGTTTCTCCAGTGTTATTTGATTGACATACTGCAGTAAGCGCCCTCTCGCTTGCAGCGCCGAACCACTGAGATGAATGGTGACCCTGGGCAGTTGGTTATACTGTTAGCAGGGATGGAAATGTCTGCTTTCAAATCTCATGCACACAGCTGCAATTTCTAATAAAAGTGTGAATAAAGAAGGAGAGACCATTAGGCCCCAGCCTGGGAAGGAAGATGTGACCAGACGCATGGAGGGGAGGGGGAAGGGCACAGGAGCCATACTGGAACAAATGGCTAATTACAGGGGTTGATAATTCAGTCTCGGGTCTCATCCTGCTAGCTAGTATTTACAGTGGGCCATCTGGCAACTAAACCATAAGGAAAAACAGAGAGGATTTATCCTGTCTTAACCGTTATCACATGGAAATTAATCTACATCCACTCTGCCTAAAGTAGCAGCTCATTTAAAAAACTTCCTGTTTTTAAGGGCAGGAATCAACATGGCTTTAAATTAATGATCTGCAGAAACACGCATCCAGACAGGCAGACAGACAGACAGACAGACACACATACACACACACACTATCCTTACTATATTCCGACTAAAATCACATTTTCACCCGAGTTCTATAAAAATAGATGTCATTATCAGCATGCCATACATAAATGTTGGCATGCCTGGGCAATAACCCATTACGTCACATCAATATATTCATTTTAAAGGATTATCATGTAGCTAAAATCCCAGCTCACAGCAGCATTGGTGATTTAAATAACAGTGTTTCATAATCCATACTAGAGCTCATCTGCTTGTTCTGGTGCATATTAATTCATGACTTTTTTTTAACTGTTCAGACCAGTTTTAGTGTGGGGAAACCATTGAGAAATGTGTCCTCAGCGCTAAACGAGTCTAAACAATAAATAGTCTTTAGGAGCATGATAATTTATCAAAACTGACAAGCTAGTGATCTTGGTACATAATTAATGACCTACTTTTCTAATCAGCAGGACAACCTTGGAGCTCTGTTATTCTTCTTCCCTACAGTATGTCAATGTTATGTCATCTCCGTCTTTTGTATTTTTAACACAAGTTATGACCCTCTTCAAGTGTGTGCTCAGTGTTCATCAGACCAAAAGCCAAATTACTACAAATACAATCTAGATAAACACTATGAAAAGTGGTAGACCCGCATTGCAGAAATGATCATGCACAGCTCTGATCACACTGTCATTAGATGCATTTACATCACTTCTACAGTACATAACAGTGATTGAAACTAGATATTTTTCCTTTAGGAATCACGGTTTGGTAAACTAGTAAAACAGTAGGCCCCTCAACATGCATATAATCTTTTATTCCCATATATTCCAAAATATTTGGTTCTCATTGTACAGTGTTTGGCCGTCTTTCGGATGAGACGTTAAACCGAGGTCCTGACTCTCTGTGGTCATTAAAGATCCCATGACACTTATCGCTAAGAGTAGGGGGTTCCCCGGTGTCCTGGTCAAATCCCAGATCTGGCTTTCGCAAAAACTTGCCACTAAAAAAATCATCCCCACATTTAATTGGCTAAATAAATGTTCTCTCCCTCTCCACCTTCGCTAATGTGTGGTGAGCGTTCTGGCGCAAAATGGCTGCCGTGCATCACCCAGGTGGGTGCTACACATTGGTGGTGGGTGAGGTGAGTTCCCCTTCACTGTAAAGCACTTTGAGCATCTGGAAAAGTGCTATATAAATGTAATTAATAATAATAATATCAATGCCAACCTTGTCCAGGAACCAATCAGGACGGCTTCCAGTCCCATCAATGCGAACCCTCATCTTCTTCAGTGGAGCGATGTCGTCTATCTCCAGATTGAAGGTGTCCTCCTGGCCCCTCTCAAACCTAAGAAGCATTGGAACGCAAAGGGGTTCTGCACTGTCAATTGGGGGCTTCGTCAGGGCTCAAAAAAACTGTCCCTGCTCATTGAGTTTCAACATTAATTAACCTTCAAAAACGGCTGCAAAAATCGCACTCACTTACCCGTACCTGTGTATGTTCCCTGCCAATTTTAAGAGCTCTTTTTGAGCATAAATCGACATGGACACAAACTGACAGCTTTTATGGACTTCAATCATGAGATCGCACAGTTTTATAGATTAGCCCTAACATTAAACTTATCTCCTGCTGGCATGTGTGATGTCAGAGGACTGTCACCTGTCTTCATTCTTCTGCAGAAGGATCTCCTCTGTGCTCCCATTGGCCCCAAATAGAGACAGGTAGATATTGGTGTCTGTCCCTGCATTTTGAACATCCCCTGTAACAACTGTGGCCTGACAGATAACCTGTAGGAAGGAAATACTGCAATCAAAATCCCTTATCCATTCTCTCTACTACTACAATTTCCAATTCACAAACATGTTTATAGGGACTTAATAATATAAATAAGTTTCAGTATTAATTCCTTGGAAATAACATGGAAAGAAAAATATGGCAATACAGTAAATGCATCTTCAGAGGATGTACATAGACAGGTCTCTGGGAAGAACACTTTCCCAAGGGCATGAAAAAAATCTAATATTACACAACTTCACCTTCACAAATCAGGCTTTGCATACATGATACATGTGATAGATATTATAAATATAATAGAATATGTAATATAAAATAGAATTATAAATATAGGGAGGCTGTAAAAATAGGGAAAAGTACAAGTATAATATATGATGGATATCATAATAGTATGCAACAGTAACATCCAGTTCAGTCTCAGTCCAGCCATCTGAAAAGGAAGCAGGATCATTCTCTGAAGAAGAAGTCTGTTTCAAGTACTCTTCAGAAAATTATAATCATACAACTGGTATAATAATATAATTAATATAATATAATCAGTTATTGTAATTCAAATAATTGACAATATTCAACCCTGAACATCCAAAAATGTGTAAGTGAAACCAAAATGAACTAAACTTACTTACTGCATTTTTACACTTCTGCCTAAGGGCCTTTTGCAGTTGCTTACCTTTTGGGCAATGGTGACGCTGTCTGCATCCAGCACGTTGAACACCCGTGCCGTCAGCCCATCCCCCCTGTCTTTGGCCAGCCAGCATTTACACTGGAAGACGTACATGACCCCTTTGGTAGGCACGGCGACAGACAGCTCGTCCACCAGCCAGCAGCTCTCAGGTGTAGCTCCATCGTGTCCCAGCTGCGGAGAGTCACAGGTCAACTCTTATTTATGCGTCCGAGTTGTGTTTAAACCCACGCTTTGGCCCACCTGCCAATCACAGTGCACAAAACTTGACACTGACAGCAGTTCATTGCTGCACTTGTCAGAGGGTCCATGGACTGACCCCAGAGGAGCTCTGCCACTAACCACAGGAGCGTAATGGATGATTAATCTCTAAGTCAAAGACAGGGCTCAAGGTTTGTAGAATTATGTGGCGATGGTAATGTAAGTGGTGATACCTGGCATTCAGCAAATCAAAAAGCTGTATTAAAACCTATTCATTTTAATCATGATTTAGTCTGGCATTCCTGCATGTGTGTGTGTGTGTGTGTGTGTGTGTTCTCAGTGAGGGCTCAGTGAGATTCAGACACAGCCTAGGTGTAATATATGTACACCACTCATACTCAATCATCAGGGATTACACTGTGCTATTGAAGCTTCCTCCACGTGTATTGATTTTTACTCTGAGGACCTCTGGGATTCATCTTGAGGATCACTGAAAATTCTGAATATTTTAGCCTGAGCTCAGAGCTTAGTGTTTCTATAGGTGAAGATATAGGCGATGAATAACGAACAGTGACAATATGACACTTACACGCAGCTACTCCCAATTTTCATACGGACTGATAGAGCAAAAGATTGCTGTATAATTGACCCCTGTAGAATTGGACCATACATAACTTGCTATAGTAAAACGTTTATCCATATCAGTTTTAACTTTCATAAAAAAAATAATTCCACATAGCTTGACAAATATTGAAGGGAAATGAAATAGACAGTGTACTAAATACAAAAGCATTGATCAATAATTCATGTATTCTCTCTAAAACACAAATTACATATATTGTACATGGACAATTGCTCAAATGTAACTTTTGGGAATGAAAATGCTGTTAAATCCTGTTAAATTTATGTTAAATTCATGTTATGAAAAAATAATTTCATAAATTATCCATAACTTGTCTAATAAAAGTAAATGTGTGTATCAACTGGTATACACAGTAAAATTATACTGGCTAATGTTTAATCATTACCGTGAGCAAAGGCAATTATAGTTAGTGATTCAGTTTTATGATTAATGCTGCCCTGTTATTATTATACTCTCAAAATTATTGATGTAAGTCTTCTTTTTGTTTAATATATACATAAGTCAGTGGTTCTTTTGTTCAGTGAAACTTAAATCTGGCACAAGGTAATGTTCTCCTACATTTTCAAACTGCTATTTATCACAGCCTACATCTATGACTTCATCCTAAACAGATAAGTTCATGCAATATATACAGTGTACTGCCAAGTGTACTAATGAAGAACACAAGTTTTTAAATGCAACATGGGCTGTATCATTTTTAGGCTCTTTGCTATTTGTAATATTCACATTAAAGCTACCCACTGTTACCTCCAAATGTAGCTGTTGTGTGTGCTGTCAGGTTATTTAACCACAGTGTCTAATAGCCTACTCTGTAACTGGCATCACATATCGCTTGTACTGTATGTTCACTGAGTGGTACCCTTTTCTACATACAAAAGTGTTCACAGTCGGTGCCCTGATGGGAATTTGTGAACTATCAATAGCACCAAGGACTTTTGGGAGACAAAATGGTGCACAGACGATTCACTTGATGTCTGTGTTGGGGCTCAGGAAACTGAATGAAATCAGTATTTATAATGTGTAATGGCTTTACGGACAAATCTAGATTGAGGGTTTTCTTATTCCATTGCATTGCTGGGCAAACCAAAGAAAGCTGTCATTTGCAAGCTTTCACAACCCTGTCAACCCTTCCCAAAACAGAGGTTTATGCCTAAAATGTATGATATGCCTAAAGTACACTTTTTCTGAACTAAATACTGGAGAGTGTAGGCTACTTGAAGTGCACTTTCTTTTTACTTTCCAGAAGTAAATGGTTTTAAAAAAAACGTACATAATTCTGACAAGATATTTTGATCTGTGAGTGAAAATCCTTCCAAATCGCTTTTGTGAAACGAGCCCCAGCACAGCAGAACTCATGGCCACTGTGATACAGAACTCCGAACGTGCACTAGCACCTGGCCCCACCTCAACTTTCTTGATCTCCCCGACATCGAGGCCATATATCTCAAACTTCTCGAGGGAGCCAGTGGCAAAGCACTTCTTCTCATCTGGCAGGTCCAGCCAAAGCCGGTCTGTCTCGACCTGGTCTGTCCCCATGATGATGACGTAGACGCGGCTTGTGGTGCTGGCGTCGCGCTCCACCCCGGTGGCGACAGTGAAGTGGTATGGGATAACTGCAGACAGACAAATTTCAGCTTGATATGCTGGAGCTGACTTCTCAATTACAATTAGCAATGTATTACATGGTACACTGAGGCTGGGATTCAATCAACATTTGTCCTTCAGCTAGCACTAAAACAAATCCGCCGCACTGAGTTTATGCAGAAAAAATCTCAGACTTGCGTTTGCTTGCAGGTCAAAGTCAAGGATAAAAGCTGATTAAATTCCAGCGAGTGATAGCAGTGGAACATTGAAGGCTTCCGATGCTCACATACCTACACTACAAAGACCTACAAAGAGAACATTCTACACATTTCAAACAGTGTAAGCATGAAGTGCGCACTTACAAATTGAATAGAGAGAATTCTATGGGTCTGTGAAAAAAACATAATTAATAAATTATACTATTCCAGACTCCCTTACGAGGCCCATCTTCAATGACCTCTTCATCCTTCTTCTTCTTGTTCTTCTTGTTCATGTTGCTGTCCAGACTCTTCATGCTCATCGAGGAACCCTTCAGACTCTTCTTGGAGCTGTGGAGACTCTCTCTCTCTCCCTCATACCCCTGAGGAAACAGTGATGTATGGTGCAATAAACCCACGCCAGCAGGCTCGCCAATTTGAAATATCAAAGTCGGCACACAGCGCTGTCAGCAAATAATCTGTCCCAGGCAACGCAAAAGCACTGCTCGAAGCGTGACCCCAACAGAGGCAGAATGCTGGACCCGGTGTTACCTTAACGTAGAAGAACCGCTCGATGCATTTGTCCTCTTTCTTTTTGGACAGCCAGCGTTCACACAAGAACAGGTAAACCTCCTCCGTTTCCACATCCACCACCTCCACCTGGTCCAGGTACCAGTCCGGGCTGATCATGGTGTTGTCATGGCGAATCTTGATCTTGAAGACCTGGCCCAGGTCCACCGCTTCGATGGTGAACTTGTCCACCTGGGAGACAGATTTGCTCACCTTACCAGAGAACTAATGCGTGTAAGAAATACATGATTTAAACCAGACGACTTAAATGACAGTTGATTACATAAATAAAAACATAAATCCAGACATCTTTTTTAAAATGAACACCAGCTTGTTTAAATCAGATGGAAATATTGTAATTCATTGGAAAAGCACTTATCAGCAACTGAGAACAGAATACACTGAAGGCTATGATGTCATATCCTGTCCACTCCAGCGTCCAGCAGCCTCAGAAGCGCTTTAATGAACTCCGACAATGACCCGGCAGTGGGAGGCTCATAAAATGTGAGGCCGTTTGTAAAAGCCATGATTGCACTGCCCTGCCAGAAGCCTGCAGCTGCGCGGTGGTGTCTGTTCCTCATGAGAGGGGACCGAGAGACAGCTGCAGTGGGACTGAAAGAGGTGCTGTCACAGTCTGTCTCCGACACACTGAACAGCCAGTTTGCCACAGCTGCTCCAGAACCTAATGCTCCCCCCATCCCCCAAATTTGCATTTCAGTGCAAAACAAATGTGGAAGTCATACTGAGGAAATGCTATACTAAAGCAATGTGAGAGCATTCCCCAGGTATAACTTAACTGCTGAACTGAAATGGCTAAATCAGCTAGTTTCTGTGACATGGTAGGACAAAGTGTTTTTTCCCACATCATCGCAGACAGACACAAAGGCATTTCGCTATATTCTGATTCCACTGCCAAAGTGGAGTCTTACAAATACAAAAATTTCACATTACAATTCAATGTCTTGAATTGTAATGCAGAACTCCTATCCCAATCCTATACTGTACTTTACAATTAGTAGATGCATAAATGTGGGATTAAATTCTGTCCTTACATATGCAATTAGACTTGGTCATTTACATATTTTAAAGGCTTTAATTCTTAGGATTCTGGTAAAATTTGAAAACAGTCCTTCTGCGTTTTGGTGAAAACAGATGAGTTATACAATCTGCAGTAATTTTGTTTGTGTATAAATGCTTGAACTATTTCAAATTAAATATTTGACCTAGGTCTGTATGGCATCATGGAATATTGTTCAATATTTCCTTGCCCTCATCCAGCAGAATATAAATAGTCTGCATATTATGGCTTCATATGCACAGATACAATTCTAACTTGTTCAAGGTTACAACAGCAGTACGCTATAATTACAGGACAAGATTCATCCAGAGGTGAACAACACAGAAGGAAGTTCTAATTCCGTCACAGCGAACAGCATGCAAGCGATCATAAAAAGCATGCATTAAGAAAGCAGTGCGCATTAAGAAAAACTCTACCACTCTGGATAAAGACAGGGTTATGCGAGGCAAAAGCATCAACCGCTAACAGAGAATTAGCGCCACCTCTCTTCATTAGTCCTGACATTTACATCGTAGCTCAATCTAATACAAATGCCAGGAGGTGCTGTGGCTTACACCACACTGGTTCTTTCTCACAAATCAGACTGAATGTGGTAACCAGGGAGCAGGGCTTGCTGGACTGGGTCCCTGAGGGACTCAATTACATTTCATTGGAACGTTACCTGCATGTTGCATAGCATAGCAATCATCGTGACGAATCATAAACCTGTGATAGCTTGAGACGCCCTACTATACAAATTGGTTCCATACCTGCTGTATTAGCACACGGTATAGTGTACTCTATTGTGTTTGAAACCAGCCCAAAATAATATTACTATAGTATATTCCATTCGTGCAGTGGAGAACATAACATTTCCTTAAAGGCAACTTAACGTAAAACTGTGTCTGGTTGCAAGTGGAGGACCAGGTGTGTGTGTGTGCGTGTGTGTGTGTGTGCGTGTGTGGGTGTGTGCCCTTTAACGTAACCCCATTCCAAACTGCGCAAGGACACTACAATCTATGCCCCACGAGGGCCCACTCTTACCGATCCCCTCTCAAACTTGTTGCTGTTGGTCTCGGACTTGCTGAGCTTGCGTTCCCCGGTGTCGCCCAGGTTTCCGTAGATGGTGAGGTACACAGTGGCATCGGTGCCCGCCCCATACACATCCCCAGTCATCACAGACACCTTGTAGGTATGCGCTGGGGGAGAGGTGGGCACAAGAATGCCATTTTTCCCCCACAGGACTGAAAATGCTATGTTTACTGCTTGAAAAGTTTTTCACAAATATATATTTAAAAAGTCTTTTCCAAAAATAAAGCAAAATTGCAATTCATTTTTTCACTGTTGTTTGAGAAGTACGGCGACTTTGTGCCATTTGTTTCAGTTCACAAATGCTCCATCTGTCCAGCCAGAGAAAGCCACAAGAACAAGCTTCTTTTGAAAAATCTATCACCTTTGATAGAGTACTAACAGGACTGTGCATAAAGCTAGGCACTGTGCACTACACACATAATCCTGAGAATATATCCTCCCTACTGAGAGAAATGCTTTCGAGCCTCTTTATTCTTATATTATTATAACATGAAAGGACCTATGGTGCAACATTCATTAATGAATGAGTTTATATAATCTATGCTATTTCACAGAAGCAGGCAAGAGAAATCACTGCTGGAGTGTTAATCAACTGCTATTGTGGCCGGATTCTCAGTACCCACACATGAATTACATGTCTGAATTAGTGTGCATGTGGGTTCTTTTATAGTGCTAATGCAATGGGGTTTTTTGGGTGGCGGGGGTGGGCACATACTCTCCAGGGCATCTTCCACCTCGGTCTCGGTGAGCTTCAGTGTGCCATCTCTCAGCAGTTTCTCCTGAATGATGTCAGAAGGCACCAGCTCTCTCACCGTCTCCCCATCGTCCTCTGACTTGGCCAGCCAGCGTTCACAGGGGAAGATGACGGTCTCTGAACCCTTTCAATTAAACAGCAGATGAAACCAATTCCCTCCAAACCCCAGCAGGCACAGACACCTGGTCCGCAGAATCCCAATCGCTCACATTATTCCACCTCTTGAGCTGAGAGCCACCATGTGGCCCGCAGTGGTACAGCATAAATGCCTGTGTTCTTGCTCCCACCTGGTTTCGGTTTTTTCTTGCGGTTTGAAATTGAGGTCACTGCTTAATGTGAACAGCTTTTAAACATTTGTGTTTTTAGAATGACAGATTAATTCAATATCTGATAAAGACATTCAATCATGGATTTAGAGTGGTGCTCTGGTGGTGGTTATTTAAATGTTATTAATGCCTGTCAGCACAAAGGCACTGGCTTGATGTTAGAATTTGCCTTCTGGTCTAGATATGGTGAATGCCAAGTTTCCTTTAATGAGATGAATATGTGAATTGCTCATTATAAGACACAGGGGCACTGAACTTTGTAATTACAATTCATTAGAGACAGCTAGTGATCAAATTCCAGGAACAAGAAATTACAGGACATTTTTCTGAAATGTGATAGTTTCACAAATTTGACAATATGCTAGAAACATTCTGACAGGAATACATGCATTCTTATAACCAACTGAAATAACTGCTCATGCACTGTAATAATTCATTTTATATTGCGATACGTTTTTTGCACGCATGCACAAACATCGCTGTAAACTCAAGGAATGCGGTACCTTTCCTTTCCTCAGAAGTCTTCTGATCTCAACCCTGTCCAGGTGCCACCCAGGATTCACGCCTCGGTTGTCATGCCCAATTCGGATCTTCTCAATGACATCACCCACGTCCTCCAGCTGGAAAGGTAAGAAGACTGATGCTCAGATTTATCCTTTCAGCCGTGCTAACATAACTGCACTTTTCTTGAAAATGTATCTTTCCCTTACCAAAAACATTTTACTTTTAAAATATTAAAAAACTGAAAGTGAATTATTGCTCCAAATTTAAAACCGAATTCCACTGCCACTTTCTTCCAAGGTTTTTATTTTTTTAATTTTTTAAAAAAGGTACCGTAATCTCATGCAAGTGAAAAATAGGAATGCACAGACAATCAGGACACATCATTATCAGAATTTCCCTTCAGAGTGTGGACAGGCGCTCACCTCCACAATAAACATGTCTTCAGCACCCCTCTCAAAGTACATGAGCCTCTCCCTCTTGTTGACGCACAGAGACTTCTGCTGGGTGCACACAGCATCTCGGCCGTACAGAGCGATGAACACGTCCGCGTCGGTCCCCGCCCCAAAGATGTCACTCGTAAACGTTTTAATCTCGTAAGGCACAACTGAAAGTCATAATAAATATAGGGTTTGGCACTATTCGTACTTCAAATAAAAAATCAGCAGAATTACAATGACTTGCAAAGGCTTACAGAAATAAATTGTGATAAATATTTCAATTACAATTAATAAGAAAATAATACATTGAAGCAGGCTCAGACAGGCAGTGTGCAGCAGCGTAAAGGACGAAGCAGCCACATAGGGGTGGGTGGCTGTTTAAATTGACCACTGTTTTATGTGAATGGACTCAAACCTCTTCTATGTGAATGGACTTGAACCTCTTTTATGTGAATGGATTCGAACATCACTAATTATCCGAGCCATCAGCTGATTCAGCCGGAGCCGGGCTTAAACTACGGCCTTGACCTCTCGTGGCCTGCCTGAACTATGCAATGTTCCATTAGTTTCAACTCGTGTGTTAGTTATATTAAACATTTTTTACGTAATGCCTCTATCAACAGGAATATTTGTTTAATATTCCAGGCCAACCCAAGCAACCTCCAATATTTGTGTCCAAGGCAGTGTAAATATTGAGGAGATATGTTAGTGTTTCAGAGTGAACTCACAGAACTAGTTAAATGGGAATGGTCATTGAGGCAGACAGGTGATGTAAGGATGAATGCCGTTGCCTGGAAACATGACAATGCCCAGCTGACCAATTTCTTTTTCATTCATTCTGGATACATTTTCAGTTGGGCGTTCAAAGGTACCTCATTGAAAACCTCATTTAGGCACCACATTGAAAATACTTATGAAGTAACTATATAAACAAAATACACCGAGCACATTGTTTGTCAATCAGTATATACTTCCATCAGTATTGTTTGCGCCTGTGAACATAAGCATGTATAGTCATGTTCTTCAATAACTTGTTTATCACCGTAACAAACCAACTCAATAAGAACAGATATGTACCGTAAACTCTGAACCACCCTAAGAAGCACTGACATATGTAGAGTAGGTACAGTATACCAGCGTGAGAGAGCCCCATGGTTGGGGTTTGGTGTAAAAGGTGAAAGGTCAGAGTGAGGGATCTTACATGGGATGTACACTTCCGTCTGCAGCTCGGCGGGATACAGGTCCCTCACGATTGCGCCGTCGTCCTCTGACTTGTCCAGCCAGCGACCGCAGGGGAAGCGCAGCTTCTGACCCACGGAGGGGGCGTCGATTTCCACCCAGTCCAGAAACCAGCCCGCTGAGCCCCCTGGTAGCAGAAAGATAAACAAAACACATAACTGGACAGAATCAGCAAGATAACACAAGCATGGACTTTGTAGATAGATGAATGAACAGTCATTACCAAGGTCTATATATTAATAAATAATGAATAATAAGAAGTTGTTACAGCATAGAATGTGAGCCTTAAAACACCTTTTTGCCTTATGGCATAAGACACAGTGTGCAGGGGTTTCCCTGGAGAACACACAAACAAACTTGCGTTTTGGTCCTTGAAGCAAACACAGTGTGTTTGTGAGAAACACATGAGCTGTAAAGCTCTCCTTTTCCAAGTTACTTCAGTGTGTGCATCTCACCTGAGTTATCATGGCCAATGCGCAGCCTCTTTAGAACACCAATATCCACAGCCTCCACTGTGAACACATCGATCATCCCCTGCTCAAACTTGTTCTTGTGGGTCTTAGAAGCCTTGAGATTTATTATCCCTATGGAGAAACCCAAAATGAATTATCACTGAAAACAACCTTATGCATTATGATTTGCTGGAGGAAGTGCCGCCAATGAAATATTTGAAAATACAATATATGTGATGCACAGTTTTTTGCACAAAATACATACAATGCATTTATAAATGACTTCAAAAAATGTTGTTACCATAATCAATTTTGCAGTGACATTTTTATTTACTTCCTTAGGGCTACTGACAATTAATTGCTTGCATGATTTCAATGAAATAATGACATGGCAAGCATTTAAACTTGAGTGAAAGGGAACAGGGATCAAAATGCAATAAGGACAGCATAAGGAATGTTACCTGTATCATCCTTTAAACCATACAAGATAGCAAAGACATTGGCATCTGTACCAGCGTATTTCTTTTCCCCAGTCTTGATTCTTAGGGTATATGTTGTTGACATGGCTGTAAAAAATGAATTAACAAATGCATAAAGATATATTTAACTATGAACCTCGTACAGTAACCTCGGATCGAACCCGGACCGTGCCAGTTCTGACTGTGGCCAGTAGCTCCAATTGGCGATTGCGTTACCCAGAGAACGGGAGGGTTCAGTCGGTCAGGGTTCTGTGTAAAATGCTATCTCTGCTTACATTTCTGCTCCAGTCCCAGCGTGGCCCCGGAATCTTCTTCATCGTCATCACCCTTCTTCATGAATGCTTCATCTACTGGCACCAGCTCTCTGGCAATCTGTCCATCATCCTCATCAATGGCCAGCCAACGCTTACAGGGGAAGTAGTACCTACATTACATAGAGATTCACTGGTGATTCACATAGAGATTCACTGTATTGTGTTTGCAACCCGTTAAATATATCGTTTTCAGCTCATGTAATAGCAATTTAAGTGTTTTTAAAAAATGGTGGTGCAATCTACACATTCACCTTAAAATTGCAGTTATACCCTACATGCGCTCATATCTAATAGCAATTTGGTTTTGATATTATAAAATCATTGATTCAGGATTTTTTTTTACTGGTGCAGTACAAACTGAAAAAGAGCAAAGATGTCATTTTTATTTCTCACCACCAGGGGGTAAACTATGACCTCTCAATAATTGTGTCGCATAAGGCATCTGAATAATGCTGCTTACAAAGGGCCAGCATTGACACTTCCAGCTATTTTCTTCAATACAGGAGGAAAAAAAGACTCCTTTTTTCACTGACATGAAACTGTTGGCTGAATAGAATATTTCACTGCATTCTTATGGAAGAATGGAATACTATCAGGAAAGACGTTTGTTCATTCAAAATATTGAATCAATTTTTAAAATTATTTCTTCAATTAGACATAAAGAGTGCTGCTACAGAACTAAGCTACTGCCTCAATTTATCGTGGTTCTCAAAGATATTATTCTGAAGATGGGCCTTTTGTGTTTAACAGCATTTGGAAGCCTCCTCCCCTCTCCCCCCTCTTCCCCCTCTTCCCCGCTGCATTAGCGATAGCCTCCCGCTATTCTGCACTCACATGGTATCGTCCTTGCAGTCCACAATTTCCACTCGGTCAAGGAACCAGGCGGAGTGTGCCTGCGTGTTGTCATGACGAATCCGCAGTTTCTTCAGCGGCCCCAGATCGATAGCGGAGATGGAGAAGATGTCTTCCTGCGCGGAAAAAAACAAGTACAGGGAGGTGTCCATTTCAGCCGTTTTGAAAACCTGTAGACAACCGGCACACTAACCCAGGATGTTTTGTTGCATTTAAACTCAAAACTAATCATTACACAAAGGGTCGACATTCTAAATGCACATTGACAGTGATCTCATGGTAAGCACATGCTGAGGAGTAAGGTTAAAACCTCGGAAGACTACTTTTCTACATCACTTTAAAATGCACTTCACAGTAGCAGCAGGATTGAATGGATCTGTGCATACTTCACCATCAGAAAGGCCTTTCATCATCTTGATCTCACAATTGATTTTCAATTTATGCGTACATTCAGTCTTTTCAAAAAATCGTACTCAACCACAGATTGAAAAAAATCTCTTGAAAGAAAAATACAGGTTCAATCAAGAGTAACAGTTATAATCAATTTTCACCAAGCATATTCTGAATAAATCATTTCAAAATCATTTCCACTTAAATTACAATACAGTTCGCACAAGAAACTGAATTTATCCAGGAAAGGGTATTTTGTACCTTCTAAGAACTCCAATATCATAATTGCCAGGCCCATTAATTCCAGAAACAGATATCTTTATCCAGAGCAATTCACAGGTCATTCATTCATGTTCAGTCCATTTACACAACTGTAATAACTTTCAGATTAACTCTGCTGTTCTCAGGTACAGCAGCAGACCCCTCAGCAGACATTCAACCCCAAAAACCAATGTGACTCAATGCCACAGCAAATCGGCGTAACACAGACACCTCCACACACCGACTCTGGGACCACCCTACCTGGCCTTTCTCAAATTTATTGAGGTGATTGGACTTCTTCAGGCGCCGCTCTCCTGTGTCACCAACTTCCCCGTAAATGTTGATGAAAACATTGGCATCGGTGCCAGCTCCCCACATGGTTCCCGTGAAAACGTGGACTTCATACGTGTTGTCTGTAAGATGACAAGAAGCACTTTTGAGCGGTGCAATTTCAAAAACTCACACTGAACAGCCAGTGAATCTTTATATTGTTGTATAACTAGAAGATTATCCCCTAACAACATATTTGGAAAGGGGAACAATTAGAAAGTAGCTCCCATGTTGAATCAAACATAAAATGTTTGCCTTATCACTAAATGTAAGGATCGAGTGAGAAGAGGAGTAGGACACTTATGGGAACTATAAAAAAAAAAATCTATAAGAGATATTATATATGCCAAATGTTTCTTGCATAAATTGAAATCAATTAGTAAATTCACTAGACAAGCCTTTAGGGAGGGAAGTGTCAGTTCAGTTAGCATATTAGCCTCAGCAACTGTTCTGTAAACATGACAGCACACTCTCATGTAGCAGGCTATTATTAGACTGCAGATACAGAAGGACCACGTGAAAAAACTCACTGGGCATGGTGGTGACCAGTACATGGTAAAAATGGCAGTCTGGCTATGCTCTGAATATGTACTGTACTTTCAATCACAGTGCCTAGACAACACTCTTCCATCTTGGTTATGCATCTAAAACAATGCCTTGCACATTTATTTATTTTTGTAACAAATAGGCAGTAGTCAGCTTGTTCACTTCTGCTATTAGCTGTCTTTTCTTTTTCTCTCTTCACCAAAACAGAACAGTTATGGGATTTTTTTGGACAGAATATTCTCATTGGCCAAGGTCAAGCTGTGGGATGAACAGTAAGTGATTTCAGATTACATTCTGAGCCGGACATGGAATAGGCAAGTAATTGAAAAGCTGTCTTTGCACCATTTCATTTGGGGCACTGGTGGGAAGTCCCTCATCTATAGGGTAACACCCCCACCTTCCAAGTCTCCTCCATCTTCAGGGAGCAGCTCCACCACCAGCTCTCCATCCTCCTCATCCCGGGCCAACCATCGCTCGCATGGGAAGTTGTAGGTTTCCACCACTTCCTGCAGCTCCATCACAACTTCTTCCTCCTCTTCTTCTTCCTTCTTCTTTTTCTTCTTCTTCTTGTCCTTCTTCTCCTCCTTCTTGGCCTCCTTCTGCACCATGGCCACGGTCACACGCTTGATGTCCACCTTTCCCAAGAACCAGCCATCGCCGATGCCCGACCCATCGTGACCTATCCGGACCTTCACAATCTTGCCAACATTCAAAGCTTCAATCTGTGAAGACCATTGCATTTGTGAGCTTGTTTCCAGGAAAGACAGTGGGCAAATCATCATTTAAAAGAAACAGCACATTATGGATACTGTATAGGACATTTCGGGGCCATAGACTGCGCTGATACCGCATCAAAACCATGAACCTGGATTGAATCAACATTTGCCATTAACTTACAAATAAATATTTCTTTTTAAATGCAAAGAAAAAACAAACACATGCATTTGATTGCGGGTCAAAACTGAATTCATTATTGAATTTTTGACCTCTGCTATATTTCGCTTTTGCAGGAGCCACAATGAACTGTTTCCTTCAAAATTAAACATTTTACTGCAAGACCATAACAACCCAGTGCTAAGCTCATAGGATCAAATGGAATATGCAGTCCCATAATGAAAGAATAACAACCTTAAATATCTCAGTGGTTCCTCTTTCAAAGTTGTTAGACCTGCTCTTCAAAGTGATGAGCTCTGTTTTTCCTTCCTCTCCATAGATCTGAATGAAGACGTTGGCATTTGTGCCAGCAGCCCGGACGTCCCCAGTGATCACTGTTATCTCATAATTAACCACTAGAAACAAGACAGAACTTGAATGTTAGGGTCTGTACATTTACCAGTCATCCAGCAAAGACACAATAATTAATTCAGTCTACAAATTTCCTGCTAACACAATGTGGCATATCTTATTACTTCTCTATTAACCTTTTGACATCTTTTCATAACAGACAGCTCAGAAAAATCCAAGGGCTTATGAAAAGAAATACTTAACCTCATTTTTATCACTTAAAATATTATTATAAAAATTGAATTTAATATTACATGTAGGAAATTCTCTGCAAAAAAAAAAACGAGAAAAAAATTCTCAAATGCATTTGCAAATATATCCCAGTGAAAGTATTTGCTTGGATGCACCAAACACCAAGACGGTCCTTACAAGGGTGAACGCTTGACATGCTCGGAAAGCTTGTGTGTGTTTCAGGGGCCCAGTCTTGGTCTGCATACAGGCTTCCTTAAAATGTGTGTAATCTGACACCAGCTGGACTTCATACATGACACCAAGAAGTTAAAGTGTGGTTTATTACATTTTTCAATTTCGAGAATCTCGCTGGGGTAGATCTCCACCTCCACCTTCCCGTCCGCCTCGTCTTTACACAGCCAGCGGTGGCTGGGGAACATGTACTGCAGCCCATGGACCGGAACCGTGATCTGAACACTGTCCAAGAACCAGCCAGCCCGCAAGCCCTCGTTGTTGTGTCCAATCAAGAGACGGTTGATCTGTTATGAAAGACCAACGGTGGGGAAAAACAATCAAAAAGAGAAAGAACAGTCTTGATTCAAACGATCTTACAGACAACAGAGACAATGAGTTAGAACTTGAACAAAAATAAAACAACATGGTAAAATATGGCAAGAATAATAAAGCTAAAATTTTAATGGTTCTACACTGGAAAAAAAAGTACTTACTTTTCCGATATCAAATGTTTCGATAGTGAAAACGTCGACCCGGCCAGTCTCAAAATAGTTGCGCAGGTCATTGTCGGAGACCACCAGCATCATCTTGCTGGTGTCACCCTTCTCCCCATACAGTTTAACAAAGACCTTGGAGTCGGAGCTAGCCCCACTGATATTGCCAGTCTTCACCGAGATGTGGTAACTGATGTCTGAGGGCAGAGTGACATCATAATAATGCCCTCCCCTGCCACCAACACCTCATCAGCTATCTCCACACAAACACGGAAACAAACCATATCCAGAGCACAGAACAAATACATACCAGAAAAGGGCTCAGGAACCAAAATGAATTTGCAAGATTCTCTAATCATAATCACATTTTCTCAAAATAGCTTGTATTACAGCTTTTTGGGAAACCTAAGGCATGATCAGCAAATACACTCACTATGAAGACGCTGCCCATCCCCTGATGGCACCAACTCCCGAACAATCTGGCCATCATCCTCATTTTGGTCAAGCCACCTGGAAAATAATCATTTTAGAATATGCAGCACTTTGTGCTTGGATTAATGCTTGAGGCATTAACTTAAACACATTCATTTAAACACACATTTAAGCCATCCACTTTTCTCATAATTCAGAATTCCTGAATTTAGGTTGATTTTGGAACAGACTCCCGCGTCCAAGATGGGAGGTAAGCTGAGCTCTGGTTACAACCGCAGCTTCAGTGGCCCTGCCACTGTGCATTTGTTCCCATTTGTAAGAGGACGCTAGTTCATTAGCTAACTGCAGTACTTAAGCGAGGATATCGAAATACCGCCATTGGGGACAGGTACTTGGGCCCTCAACGGCCATTTTACCGGTAGCAGGGGAACTCCACCGCCTGAGACTCAGGCTGGCCCTCTTCTCTGACCACCACCTTGTCCAGGAACCAGCCGCAGCCCCCGCCCCGTCCGTCGTGCCCAATCCGCACCCTGCGCATCTGCCCCAGTGTCACAGCCTCGATCAGGAACTCATCTGCCTGTGGACCACACCCAGGGAGAACACACTCATCTCAGTTACTGCAAACAGCAATGTATTAGGATTTCACAGGTGCTCCTGTAAGAGAATATGTTGGGCGTTTTTTAAAAACAAGGTTCAATGCCATTGTGCAACATTTCTACATATCTACCTTGGTTCCATAAATCTATACACCAAAACAGAATTTTCCGCCATATATTATTATCAGTGCTTAAAACAACTAAGCTAAAGTCTACAGCTAAGCTAAGCAAAAATCTTATATAATATAATATACAGTCATATAATTGAAGGCCAGTCTTATGTTTAGAAGCTTTGCAGTGACAGCTGCCTTAAGAACACAATTTCAGAAACTGAAACACATATCTAACCTACAGACCTTGTACAAGGCTGTGTCCCATTACTTTGGGTCAATCTGTATACACTTTAAAACGTAACACAGAAACTAAATTAAAGAAAGCTGAGATACATAATGAGGTAGGGGAAGGACACGCCCTGTGGGCTTAGACTGGGTCCATACTCACGTTCCCCTTCTCAAACTTGTTGACATTGTTCTTGCTGGTGAACATGAGGCGCTCCCCGGTGTCCCCCAGGTCTCCGATCAGACAGAGGAAGACGCTGGCATCTGTCCCACTGCCACTGACGTTCCCCGTGCATATGGTGATGCGGTACTTTATCACTGGGGAACCAGACATGAAGTATTCATCACACACATCACAGACTCCCGTAAAGACATCATTAGGAATCTGCACACGAACAGATCCGATTCACACATACACTATGCAAAAGAGGACTTTGTGGACAACGAAGACATCTGTAATTAGATTACTAAGGTGTCATTATTCCAGTTTGCCAATTTGCATGACAGTTCTGTCTATTTCTGTTAGTGTAAAACTTCAAACCCTAAATTGGTATGGATCTCCCATTTTAAAAGGAGGATGTTGGTTCACCTGTCCATGTCCATGTCTGCTTGATTTCCAACCGTCACATAACAGCTGAACTTCCATCCTATAAATGATTTATCTCTTTTTCCACAACAATCTGCAACCACACACCTATCAACTATGATAGGCCACTGCATTAGGGAACACACAGGTCTCGCTGACTTACATGGCAGGGGTTCAGGAATAAGATCTCCTGTAGCGGGAAGCTCTCTAACAATCTCGTTGTCATCTTCGTTAATATCCAACCAGCGCCCACAGCTGAATGAGTACTTCTCCTTCGTCAGTGTCTTCATTATTGAGACCTTTATGAAAAAGGGGATTTCTCATTATTTACTCATTTTTTTGTTTTATTTAATTTATTTTTATCGATTAATTTCATGCTACATAAAAAATTGGTATAAAAGTCTTGCAAAGAAGTGATTCTCTTAACACTATTATATGAACGGTATTTTTTAATAAAACATGCAATAGCGTTGCTACACAGATATGGTATTTAGATTCGAAGAGAATACTTAACAGTATTCAGAATTCAGCACTCTAAAATGCTTCCTGGTTAATTTAATAACCACTGGTTAATGTAATAAGTAATTACATTAACTGGCAAAAGCTATTACGTTAACCATTCAAGATTTTGGCAGATATTACATTAACCATCAGTTATTACATTAAAGAGGACAAAGTTATTGCATTAACTGCTTTTATCTTATTGACTGTTTTTAGCCGTGGTTACAGTCGAGACGGATTTAACAACTCTCTCTTCTCTCACCCTGTCTAAATGCCAGCCAGCGAATGGGTGCCTCTTTTCATGCCAAACACGGAGCTTCATTATCTTCCCCAGATCAGGCATCTCAATCTGTGGGCATCCATAACAAACAAGCAAATGCAATCCACCCTTATGACAACTCACAAGGGCACATTTGTCTTCAGTCCAAATATACATATGTAACAAACAAGATCACTGGTACGCCCTCCAGACAGTCAGACTCACCATGAACTTATCTAGCTGACCCTGCTCAAAGCTGTCTGAGTTGTTTTCCAGCCTCATCTCATCAGACTTGCCCTTGTCCCCATAAATCTGCAGGAAGACCTGAGCGTCGGTTCCAGCCCCCTTCACATCAGAAGTCCAGATCCACAAAGACCAAGGATGTTCTGGGGAGGAAGACAGGAACACAGAATGGAACCTCCTCGTGTGAATATCAGTCAGAAAATACACAAAATCACTTCTGCCATTTCTAGCTGTATTTATTATTATTATCATTATTATTATTATTATTATTATTTAAATTTGTACCATTCCTACGCTTGTCAGGGACAGTACTGAGCAGAGAGTTGGCTAAATATTATATCAACAGGATTTGCTCAGATCAGACATGGACTTTTAACTCTCAATAACTGTAAATCAAATCCCACAGCTGACTCCTCTCAGGCTGGTGCACTGCAAAGTATCCCTCTGAAGCTGCCCAGATCAGTCATACACCAGACTGCAGGTAACAGCCTATCAGTGAATTCAATCCAAAAGTACAACGACAAACCTGATGATGTCTGACTGGGAAATTATTTAGCCCCTGTCTAATTATTCAATTGGCTTTGAACCAAGAAAGCAATTTGCAGACATAATGCAATACATAAAATTATGTAGAGCATGCACAGAAGGAGACTGTCAGCCATCCCAGTTTACAATTGATGGATGTTGTTTGTTATTATTTTTGATCATGATTGTTAGTTATTAAGAGTCCATCATCTGTGTAATGATGATACCCGGCTCTTGGCTCTAGTTTGCTGCAGAACAAAAATACCTTTACCTGGGATGAACCTCAGTTCCATTTCTATCTAAACAGGTCTGCCCATTCCTGAAAGGGACAACTTTGCAGTTTTGTAATCATTGTTTCTACTCTTCAAACCGAAGCAAAATGTAACCAGCAGAAACAACAGAATGGGAAGTGGCAGAAAGATCGGAAGGAGCGCCTACTCTTCTGCTTCTTCTGCCTGAGCGAGACCATCTCGTACAGCTCCCTCTCAATCAGTCCGTCCCCCTCGTCCTCGTCCAGCCACTTCCCGCAGGGGAACGTCTGCTCTATGCCCGTGAAGGGGCAGTACACTATCACCTGAAACACAGTAAGACAAAATTATGCCGGTCAAGCAATGCCTTTATCAGACCCCTAAACAGACTGAGAAATCCACATTCATAATCACTCACGTGTGTTGATATGTCCTTCAAATGCATGTTTTGCTGTGCTATATGGCAGTGCACACATTGTATTATTTATTATTTTATCACCTCTGCTTAATTTGATGCTCTTGTCAAGAATATCTCATATATGCATCAAAGCACAACGTTATTTATATGTGCTTTACCAATCAATGTGCTTTTACTGTAACGTATACAGTACAGGCTAGAGCAAATCAGTTCGCTCATTAAGAGGGCAGCCTGAGTACGGCTGGGGTAAGAGTCACAATGAGAAAGAGACAGACTGTGGAGGAGGAGAGAGAGAGAGAGAGAGAGAGAGAGAGAAGAGAGAGAGGACGGCGGCGCACCTTCTCGCAGTACCAGCCGGCGCTCACTCCGCAGTTGTCGTGGCCGATGGTGACGCGGCTGAGGGGGCTGATCAGGGCGGCGATCTCCACGTTGAAGATGTCGATGAGCCCCCGCTCGAACTGGCCCCCCTCCAGGAACACCTTCCCGCTGTTCTTCAGCCCCTTGGTGCCGTGCATGATGATGTGGATCTTGGAGTTGGTGCCAGCGCCCCTGACGTCCCCTGTCATCACCTGGATATTGTACACAATGCCTGGGGGGATCGGGTGACACGGCGCACCGTCAGATTCAGCCCGTGCAGTGGGAGCTCTGATTAGGAGTGGGAAACCTAAATGGGACTGGCGAAAGGCAGCAAGGGCACGGCTCAAACGAAGGGTGGGCTGTAACGAAACCTCACGTTTACATTACATTTACATTTGAGCCATTTAAGTAGGCGCTTTTCTCCTGAGCAACTTAATTTTACTATCCATTTATACGGCTGAATATTCACTGAACCAATTCAAGTTAAATAGCTCGCTCAACATCAGGGTACAACATCATACTTAGGGTTCAACCTACGACTGCAAAGTCTCAAGCCCTATTATACAACACTAGTGCCTCGCTGCACGACTAATATAATACCATGCCAGCCAATAGTTATTTTTGTAAATCAAGGCATAAACCATGAGGCCACAACAGAGACGATCAAGTTTGGCAGCATGCAGCCTAGGCCTGGCATCTGGGAAGGCTTTAGGCTGCCAAACATAGCTTCACATGGTGTCAATTTACATTTAAATCCATATTATTTCAGAATAATATTTCATATAATATTTAAAAATGATCATTGTAAATTATTTTAAGTTAAACACACTTGAATGTTGTAGTTTTTACTAAACAAAATGCTTAATAATAACCAAACCAATGGCGTTTGTATAGCAGCCATCATTTCCCAGAGTGAGTTTCAGTGTGTAAGAGCAGTGTGTCTCCAGCTCTCACCTGTGGGCTGACTACCCCCTACTAGCACATCCCTTTGGATCTTCCCGTCGTCCTCATCCATGGCGAACCAGCGGTTAACTGGGAACTCATACACCTCCTTGTTTCCCATGTCATCAACCACCACCTGGGGAAGCCAAGGGTCACAAATGAGGAAGAAGCCTCCATTTCAATTGCTTATTACGCACATTTTCCATTATGCTGTACATCATCTGTGCAGTGAGCTGCAGTTGAACTGTGTTGGGAGATGTCAATGTCACGGAGAGCCCTGGGTGTTGGGTGGGTAAGGTTTAGCTTAACTGATAACTTAATAACTTTAACTGAACTGATGTGGTAATGCACTGTATATACATGTGTGTGTGTGCGTGCATGTTGATGTTTTTGTGCACGTGAGTGCGTCTGAGGGCAATCTAATGGATGAGGGAAGTGGTTATGGGAAAAGTGCAGTTAATGGAGCCCTCCCCCTTTCCCCATCTCACGTCAGCAGCTTCAAGGCAGGACAGCAAAAAGCTTAATTACAGCAGAGCCAGGTCTCAATGTGCAGACGGTGATTAAATACCGCCAAACTAACAGCTGTTGCCATGGTTTCTCAAGCACTTCAATCACAAATACAACACGCAATCAATTAATTGAAATTACAGTATGTGTGGACTTTCATAAATAAATCACAGTATCGTACAGTTTCTCCAGGGTTTACAACTCTAGCTATGGGTAGCCATTCACTGGCATTTCTAGCTAGGAATTACAATATCATAACTTACAAGAAAAATGGCAGTTTTACAATTCTAGCTTATAGGGGCCAGGTGATAAATTAAAGATAAAATACCAGATATTACAGAAATTATTTTTTTTTCCACTAGACCCACAAGAAATGGATTTCATTGCCGGAGTCCCACGGGCACTGCAATACTGTAAATACCCCAGCAGTTAATATTTGCAGTGCCAATTTTAGCGAGGAGGATTTCGCCAGCTATCTACAAAAACAATGTGGCTTCGCTAAAAAGCTAGCGCCGGTACATGGTGCAGTGCCTCCCCTCCCTCCCTCCCAACTGTCACTACTAGTGGCACTCCTGGTGGTTGCAAAGCAGATGTGTGATGGATCAGTAAGTAGGCCTACCTTTAGCTAGAGATGATTAAAGGGCTTTCAAGCTTTCAAGATATGTGGAATTCAAGAATTTCTTTATTATTTATTTGGTTTAATGGCCAAAGTTTGAGACTGCTGTCAAGTCTAATTTTAGTGTACAGTAACTCAGTGTTACAGCATTATTACACATTGGGTGATCTGCATGTTTAACTATACGATGATAACGTCTAGCTTATGTTGCTTTCTTTTGTGTTGTCAGGTAGTATAATGTTACTCCTCTCACCTAGCGACGAGGAATGGTTTACATGAGGTGTCTTATGGATATGAATATTAATGAGTGGAGGATACACATCCACCCTGCCCTTTTCTGCTGAACAGGTCACAATAATCAAGTAGTGCTTATTATAATTTAATGATTATAATTGGGTTGAAAGAAATTTTATGAAGACAATCAATGGTCACTTCTGGGGAATATAACGTAAATTTGAATTGAGTTTCCTGGACCTTCAAAGGGTAAGCACCACACAATGACGTCCCCCAAAGATATTAGACCAATTTATTTTCTAGAGGTTCTTCATTAAATTAAGCAGAAATTGATGTTATCCATCCATCCATCCATTATCTATCTCGCTTATCCCTGCTCAGGGGTGCGGGGGGTGCTGAAGCCTATCCCAGCATGCATTAGGTGAGAGGCAGGAATACACCCTGGGCTTCCTGTCCTTCGGAGGAAATTATTGTTAGTATATTTGGCAAACTGATCACTGCTGATGGACACACCCAAAGTCACGCTGGGAAATTACTACTTTGGTGCGTGACATCACAGGTGGTACACAAACAGCTCTGCTATTATACCTCTAAGTTGAAAATGTGACACAAATAGACAACATTTACATATTTGATTCTGAATCAAAGGACAGTATCAATGACTCAGATGACTCTGACTCTGATGAGACTGAAGAAAACATAACTTATCCTGATTCCGTAGTACAACCATTCAGGCTTGAGCCAGAGGTGCATGGATTGGAGTCAGAGGATTCGGAGGACTCTTTGCAAGGCAAACAACTAGAGCCTGAAGCCTGTAACCTTTTATTTTCAGTAATATATGTCTGGGGACAATTTCCTCTGTTCGTGTTGCTTCAGTGTCTAATTATGGTATTCATCTATAGCTATGACAGTCATTGAAGTAGCATAGAAATTATATGATAGCATAGGCTAACTAGACAAGTCAATTGTAGAGTGAGCTAGCATAGCTACTAATAATGGCTCACATAATTCGTCACAACTTTGGTGTTCTAATAACAAGTTACCTGCATAGGGGGTGAGCTGCTGTAATTCAGGGTTTCAGACAAGTTTGGTATGTTTTTCATTAAAATAGGGCTACCTATTCTGGTAAAATGTTCCCTCGCAGTCAGGATACAAGATCTAACAATGCTAATTTGAGAGTATCTCACTTTCTCCACCTTTACCGTCACAACACATGCCGTAGGTGATCATTCTGAAGACTGGTGATAAAGGAAGGCAGGGCAAACAGAATACGCAATTCGATCTTTTAGAACTTATTTCTTGCCTTTGTTTCAATAAAATGGTAAAAAATTTGATAATAGACTTCAGGTAAGAGGGTTCTGTTCCTCTTGCTGCACCATAGGCTCAGACTAGAGGTTAAGGATTTTTAGTGGGGCACTCACCAGTAGCAAGATTTAAGGAGAAGTGTGACACTGTGAGTGTATGTTGGCTGATTACAGATAGCAGATAATAATGTAAGTGACTGATGCTGTATATATGGAGCATTGGGTGAGCGATACCTTATCCAGGCACCACCCCGCAGATGAGCCCTTGTTATTGTGGCCAATGGTTATTTTCCTCAGCCTCCCTAGGTTTGGGGCCTCCATGATAAACTTGTCCTCTGTGCCCCGCTCAAAGTTGTCCTTGTCATTGTCTAGCCTTCTCTCACCTGCAAGAATCATAATTAAGAGCAGCTAAGTCTGCACACCTCATTGCAAGCTAACAGCAACAAGATGACACACAGGATAATATTTTGTGGTAGAGTACAACTTCAAATACTTAACATGGCAAACTTTAATGTTTTAATGAGATATTATTTATCTTGTCAAAGTGGAAATATATATTCTCCCAGTATTAGTAAAATAATCCACGATAAGAAAAAATAGATAAGAAATAAAAATTTTAAAATCCTAATTTTTCTTAAGCAAAGGTTTGCCTTGAACACTAAATTAGATAAGGAACCACATAATACCTTGGCATTACCTGACACATTTAACAGAATTAAAGTTTCATGAAGATTGGGGGCTGGAAATGCTTTCCTAGTATGTTAATTACACAATGCCTTATGCCATGCCATGTAATGTTATGTTTTGATATGTTATGGAATTCCATCTGGACAGAATACTTTGTTTACTGCATGGATATTTTCTTTGATTCCTACCTGTGTCTCCATTCTCCCCAAAGATATTGAGGAAGACATCTGCGTCGGTCCCACTGCCCTTCACATCAGCAGTGAATACGCTCACACAGTACTTGTTGACTGCAAATTGAGAGAAATGACTGAGAAAATTCAGTAAATTAAACGAGCAGGCAGAGTACGCGTTCCTGAAGTTCGGCAGGACAAAATTTCAAGCGTTGCCTGTCCTTTCTCAAAATCAACTTCCACGAGAGGCAATCGGGCAGCCCGACGTTTGGCAGCCCCCCGCCTCCACTGTGAGGTCTGAAACAGACGAGCACACACGGCCAGGCCACTCCTGCCTCTACACACACGCACATTATAGACCCTGGACCAACCATAATCCTACAAGCACTCTTGCTAATTAAACCTTCTTGCTGCTCATGAACAGTTTAAGGCATGGGTTTGGAATAACAGTAACTCTCCACTGTGTCTCTCAGCGCCTTTTGTTGTACAGTATGTATTGAATGTGCATGTGCATGATCCTTGCATGATGCATGATCCTTGCAAAAACAGAAAGCAGATCACTGTTACATTCATTTCCATAAGGGCTGTAGATTGTGTTTTGAATGTAGGGAAGACTACTGAGGATGTGGTGTTTTGATCTTAGAGGGGAGGGGCGGGGCCTACATTTGGGGACATCCATGGGGTTGAGGCTCCCCAGGAGGTCGCGCACATACAGCCCGTCACCCTCCTCTTTGCTCAGCCAGTTGTTGCAGGGGAAGTAGAAGCGGAGGTGGGGCCTGTTCATGTCAGTCACCACAACCCGGTCCAGGAACCAGCTGGCGCTCATGCCTGTGTTGTCGTGCTCAATCCTGGAACATAGGCACCACTGTCAGTGTCATTACCGGTGCAAGAAATAACATGCAGCCTTGTGGGTATTTGTGGAAAATGTGTATATAGTAAATTAAAACCTTTTATTTGATAGGATACTAATTCATGAATAAATTAGTAATTTTACTACAAAAGCCTTGGGGAACTTCATTTTCCAGACTGGTGTAAACCATTCCCGATGCATCTGTTTTTTTTTATTCTGGTTCCAATCAAAGCTTTCTATGAACAAGCAGGTAGGTTACTTGTCCTCTTGCCTCTTACACAGAGAGATATGGGGAGTTGAGCACTCAGTGACTTCCTACTTCACAATGCATATAAGGAAACTGGCACTTCTTAAAAAAGAATCTGCTGCATTGCACTGACAGCCAGTTCCCTGTGTACAGATGGTGATAATGTCAAAATAATTTTGTGTGTGAAAGTAAAGTTATTTTTGGTTTGATGGGAAAGGAGTGCTAGAAATGATCTGCTATTGTGTGAACACTGTGTGTATAGCACAGCCACTCTAATGGTGGGTGTGAAATGTCTGTATGGCGCACCTCAGCTTTTTAATGGGTCCCACATTGTGCGTTTTGATTCGGAACACGTCGGTTTTGTTTTTCTCAAACGCCGTTCTGCTTCTGCAAAGGAGACAGAGGAGTGACAAGGTGTGTGAGCACCAAGCTTGGGAACATGGAGGAAATTCCTCTTGAGCTGGAACACAGCGTGTGCAAGGAACCCTGGAAGTGCAGGGGTCTGAGCGTGTGATGGAATCCTACACAAACCCCTGCACAGGCATCTGGTGACTCTGTGGTGAAACCTCTATGGTGAAAACTCTGCTCTGCATGTGCAGCAGAGAACTACATTACTGCATATCATCCAGGGAAGCCTTCTGCATGCCATGAATTAGATATCCTGACTCAACAATGGGAGGCAAGCCTGCCATTGTCACTGATTCGACATATCTCTCTGTGTCCCTCCTCTTACAATTAAGGATGATATTGGATTCCATCTAACAATGCCAGGACACACTTGCTAATTAAGGGCCATATACATGAATTAAAAAGTCCATAGCTATAAATGACTGCACAAAACATATGCCTAAAAATAATATGAAAGGCACAGCAGAAGAAAAAAAATGTTTATGTAAAACATGTAGTCAACCCACAAGCAAACTTTGGAAATAATGCAATTTAGACAACCATGTGTCTAATTCCATTTAAGTTCCAAAATGTTGCATTCAGACAACCAGTTCACCCAGACAAAACTGAGCACAGAACCCCTACTTACCTGTATCCTCCAGCAAATGCAATTGTCAACAGTTATCTATCTATTATACAGATATATTGAACATTCATCTGAGTAAGACAAAACTCTTCAAGATAGAAGTTTCCATTGAGAGCAAATGCTATCCACATTCTGATTAGTATATCTGAATCATTTCATTTCTGGGATTTAGATCAAAACAAGAAGAGTTTTGTCACCTTCTTTTCCAAAAGGCCTTCATTTTGACATACCCCAGAACAAAACCAATCAAATGAAATCGATCATGTACCATTTGAGAAAATTCATGAAATTTTATCCTGTTTATCATAAAACTATTGGATATGTGTTAGAACTGCAGAGCAGCCTGTTGCTTGTGACTCAAACATACAGGGTCAGATTGCATTTTAAACATATCATAAATTTTTATATATATTATATGTAAAGCACATATACATACTATCAAATAAGCCTTTAGAAAATAATACAATAAACAGGGATAAATTTTCATGTATTAGTATGAATTTTGAACTATACTGGGTACGCTGGGGAGTTACACATGTCATTTAATCGGTTTTTCCAGTGCAGTTGGCAACACGCAACACCAGTATGAAATGACATGTATGACATCTTCATTTAGGTCTCAAGAGATAAACACAAGTGTCTGGAAATTGCATAAAATTGTGCTCTTTTTTCATCCATCTTGAATGCAAAAAGACCATCAACGTAATGCATTTCCATACTACCCCAAATATGATATCTTTTTAATGCATATAGGTGCATGCCTATTCTGTCCTTTTACCATGTTACTGAAATCCTTTTCTGCTGTGCAGTGCAGTATTCTGACTGAAAAATGTATACATTTGTTTATTTATAAAATCACTTGGAACCATAAAGATTTAAGTGCCACGTTGAAAAGGTTTTTTCATTTGAAAATGAATACGCTAGCTACAAAACCTAACTCAGTGTATGAAGTTGTCTTTTGGGTAATTGTGAATTTAGCCACAGAATGATGGTTTAGATAATAACTAAGATCAAAGAAAGATAGGCCTAGATGTTTTAACTGGAGGACGAACTGGCTTTGGCAGTTTTTCACATGCTTGGCCATGTTTGTAATAAGAATAGTATAGTCTGTTCACACCATGGTAAAAGGTTGTTGAATGCCATTTACTCTTATAACGCATGATTGCAGAAACTCAACACCGGAGGTAATCCTTGACCACTTTCCCTGCCCCCACAGTCCACCCCAGAGTGATATTAGAATACCTCTTTTCTGTGCTGTAGAATTGGGGGAGAAATGCAAAGTCCACAAGTTACATTTTACAAGAACATAATTATGACCTTAATTTCACTTCACATGTCCATATTTATTCAAAATTAAAATTCATATGATCACTGCAGAGCATCTGCAGGTTTTATAATACTCATACCAAAACAAAGGATGAAAAGATTCACAATCCATTCAAAGGTTTATCATAAACATTCCTGATAATGACAGTGAACAAGAGACAATGTCATGTATAAAGTCTGGCAGAGACAATGTACTCTCAAGTTTCCTACATGAAAGTAAGAATGTAGCAAGAATACATTATACACATTCACATGTGGTCATAAGGTTTATAGACTAATTCAGTAAGTCCATTAATTCAATATCTTTACATAATACAATCCAGTTGAGCAATCTAGAATTCAGTTCGTTTAGAAGTCTACCTTCCTTTCATTAGACTGGATTTAAAATTTATTATATGTCAAAAATGTTTCTTGAAGTAAAAAATTTTCAATAAGAGCAAATCAATTGCTTACCAGAGTAAGTTACAGTACACCTACAGTATATGTAATAATTCATACACCATTACCACTGTAGGAGGGTAGCTTCTGTCTTTTTCTCCAGACTAATGCAAGTTTAAGCTATATAGACACACGGTAATTGTGTGTCAACATTTCAATGCATTACTTATGATTACATTCAGTCACAGTACTTTGATAAAATATAATTAGACTCACTTGCTGGCCAGGTGCACCTTGGGAGTGGTGCCATATTCTCCAAACAGAGTGACAAAAACATTAGCATCTGTCCCTGCCCCTCTCACATCGCCAGTGATGGTCACCACCTCATACACTGTGGGAGAGAGAGAGAGATAGAGAGATGTTTATTTTAATATGCTTCTGATAAGTGTTGCCGGTCATACTTGTTTACATGTTGTATATGTGGTTTCCATGTTCCTGTGTGTAGCATGTGTCGCTTTGGCAATATGAGTCATGGTTGTCCTATTCATATTATGCTGACACGGGCTTAGTTTTTGTATTATATGGCTAACACGTGCGTTTCAGTAATACCATAGCTTTGTTATGGTATGACAGTCGTTTATGACAGCTGCTTTATAATTGAAACAATTATTATCAATATTTGCATACAGTATTCAAAGAAAGACTTTAGAGACCTGTGCATAGCATGAAGTAGCATAAATTACATCTAATGAATAATCTGTAACTTTATTCATTCTGTTTCAATCCACAGTTCAGTTACAAATCAGTAGTGGTTCATACAAATGGAATTGACACTGTCAGAACACCTAAGTAATAAAGGCAGGCTCGAATAATCCAAATATACTTGGTCATTTTCAGCATGTAACAATAGAAGCATTATGTTTCATTCCATAGAGCAGTGCCAGGGAACTCAATGCAGCGCATCTGCAACAAATCCACACAGTGGCCACCAGCCAGCTGTCATCACTATTCTGTTTGAGGACAGGATTTGTCACTGACAGTCGCTAAACTGACAGAAAAGATTGGTCTGAAAGAAGAGTGGTGGAGAGTCGTGTAGTCTAATGACAGCAGGAACAGCTTTGCCTCATGTAATGCAACTTGATTTGAGGGCAAGCAATGGGATTTTATATTCTGAAAGACACTGAGGCTCGTTCTGGCCCAATCTTGATGCAGTTTCACAAGAGCACACCAGCAGGACACACAGGCTATAAATTCAGTCAATGTAACAGCTGAATTTCAGCTCAGAGCAGAAGAAAGCAGGCCAAAAAATATTTTGTTCCACTTAATGTACTTCACATCTGTGAACTGAGGAATTACATGCTGCAAATACAGTACAATTGTATTATATAAGCATGACCTGTAGCTCTATGCATGTGTGCGTGTGTGTTTGTGTCTGTGTGTGTATGTGTGCGTGCGTGCGTGCGTGCGTGCATGCGTGTATGTGTGTGTGTGTGTGTGTGTGTTTGTGTGTGTGAGTGTTTAGAAGTTAATAGGTTCTTAGGTTTCTCCTTACAGGCAGAAGTTGGTTACACTTCTTTAAATGTTTTATTTTTTCAGTTGACATGCAAGCTCACTGTGTGAGCACTATTTTACAATATCCAGGTTGCAAGAGGGAGGAAGGCAAACATGTAAACACATGCAGAGATAATTTTGTGGCTTTTTTTGGTACAAATTCACATTAAAATTGGATTGTAAATAATATGGCGATCACCATACCTAGTTGCCAATCACTAGCCTCAAAACCAGGTGTTCAGAGGAAAGAGTCAGATGACTTATTTTAGGACTAAACCAACCACTGGTTACTGACTACTGACTATAGAAAGCAACATACAAGAATCTACATCCCAAATGCAGTGTTTTCCAGGTGGAGAAAACAAAATGATCTTGGATGTTCATTAAGTTACACTAAACTGCCCTCTTAAGAGAAGTGGCCAGAATCTCAAGAGGAAGAAAGGAAACAGCCTGTGGTCTAAGTTCACAAGTTCAGTTTATAAAACCAGACGTTCAGAGAGTCGGGCACAGATGGGCACAAAGCTACAGTACACCAGCACAGCCGGAGAAGAGATGAAGGACAAAAGTTTCCCTCATATCAAAATACACATGTTCATTTGATCTGCCTTCCCCAGCATAAATATCACAACAGCTTCAATTGCAAAGTGCATGTATCAATGTAATCGGCTAGCTATTCCTGAGCAAGAGTTAGCTGTTGTCATATTGAATGGCTTGTTCGCTAATAATCAAAAACATGAAATAAAGGATTACTATATTTGCATACTTCAAAGTGTAATCAGACTTGTTCCAGTAAAGCCTTTTATCAACATTTAACTCAGTGGGGAGCTTCATTCCTTAATTTCTCAACATAACGAAAAATCAAACTGAAGTGATTTAAGTTATCAGCAATGCCTACTATAATGCCAGTCTCACAGCATGTACCACATTCTAAAGCACCACCCTTAATCCCTTTACAAACAAGACAAATTCACTGCTGCTGTACAAGATTATACCACCATTTACATGCCACCTCTCCTAAAAAAGCAAGAGGAACAAGTAGATATTTATACAGTACAAAAGCTATAATCACCACCTTTGAATATACAAAGGGTGCTGCGCAAGTGCAATATAAAATGCCACAAGACATAGATTCTTTTAGCAATTTAAATCAAGGAAAATAATTATTTGCATCAAAGAAGACAAGCAAGGCAATGGAAACACACAATGCACAGATTTCTACTGGTCTGCACCACTGCTCCCATCACCTGTAGCCACCAATGCCTTTATAGTCTACTATCCATGTGAACCATATTAAGATGTTATTCAAATGCAGTCATACAGACTCGGCCAGGCTCGTCTGGCAGCTGCCAGGGGGCCTCACGCATGAGCATAATGGCATAGCATTACCTTTTTTCTTGTGGTACTCGTCCTCATATCCATCTGAAGAATCAGTGTGGTAGTTCAACAGTTCATTCTCATAGATTTCCGCATAGTTAACCTGTTTGGATTTAGTCTTCTTGCCTTTGCCCTTCTTCTTGTCCTCATCGCTACCCGCTGACCCTCTCTTGGACTTCTTGGCCTTCTTCTTCTTCTTTGAGTCATCCTCCTCTTCCTGTTCCTCTGGGATAAGTTCCTCCTCATCAGTAGGCTTCTTCTTATGCTTCTTGCCATCCTTGGACTTCTTGTCTTTAGAGCCCATGTCCTCTCCTTGGTCTTCACTAGTTGATGGCTTCTTCTTTTTTTTCTTCTTCTTGTCTTCTTTGATAAGTCCAGTCACCTCTTCTTCCTCGGGAAGCTTCTCTGCTTTCTTTTTCTTGTTCTTGGCTTTGGTGTCATTGTTATTCTGTTCTTCTTGGTCCTCTGCTGCATGTTCAATCACATCATTGTCCTCTCCTTGGTCCTCTACCTCTTGTTCTTCTTGTTGTTCCTTCTTTTTTTTGTCCTTTACTTTTCCGTTGGTTTCTCTTTTTCTCCTGCTCTTTTTCTCACCAGATTCCGGGATCTCAGTATCTGGCTGCTCTGAGCTTTTGGACTTCTTCTTCCTCTTCTCCTCAGCGACTTCTCCGTTTGCAGCCGACTTGCCCTTTTCCTTCAGCACCTTCTCCTCAACGTCATCATCCGCCTCCTCAGTTTCCTCGGTTCTCGCTGTTTTTTTCTTTTTCTGGGCCATCTTTTATTCATTTACTTCCTTGGCCTCAGTTTCGTAACCAATTCCTGCTTTTCTAAGTGTAAGACAATTCATTTGACCTGTGACACCATGGCTGCCAAGCACCAAGAGTGGGTAAACGGGCGCGCATGGGCCTCTGGGTATGGCCCTGGTGAACCAGAGCAAGTCGGGATAGCCAGGGCTAACTGTCTCCTAAGCTCTCCACCTGCGGCTGCAGCAGTCACTGCAAGCTCATGAAAAATTACTACACTTGCATGAGCCATGTGACCAGAAGAGAAAGCCCAGTGAAAAAGGAGACTTGCTGGGCGAACTTATCTTACAGGCTGTGCAGCCCTTCATTATTCATAGTGTTAGGATCGCTTTACGTAGAAGGGATGTCTCAGTTTTACTCTCATATTCTCATCTGTCATGATAATGCAAAATAAAAATAACTAAAATAAAAAATGAAACTATTGTGAATCATGAGGAGGCCATTTTACATTGATTGGGCTAGAACTCTAACGTGGTATTTCAGTGCCCTGAAATGGGGGAAGCAATGGTATCTCCCTTTGTTAATGGCAGCTACCCACAAATTATGTTTCAAAAGCAAAGATTTTCTGCCACAACAAATAAATGTTGAGCATGATGAAGTCAACACTGGTGACACTGGAGCTTTTAGAGAGAAAAATAAGTACATTTTAGATTCATTACTCAGCTCTGAAAAGCTTTTCAAAACTGTTTCAGATTGATTTCCCTAGCATAAAATATACAAAAAGTCCATTGCAAAGTCACAGACTACTTCTCAAATCAAAAAATAATCTACATCTACAGAGATTCGGAAGTCCTATTATTTATGGTAGCAAGGACTATCAATTATCTTTAATAGTAAACTGTATTATTAAAGAGAATCTTGTGATGCTGCATTAATATAGTAGCCTGGTACAGTAATATGTAGTACAAAATACCTATTTTGTTTTTAAAAAATCAAGCTGCATGTCACAGTGCACAATTATGTAACCCATGATCTAATGTTTTATGTCAGCCAAAGGAACTGGTTATAGTTAGAAATCTTAAATCCTCTTGAGACTCAGCCAAAGTAAAGCTTACGTGTTTACATGTTTTGAGATGATACAAGTATCTTGAATGAAAACATGTTGCAGTGCAAATATTGTTTATTTGTAATGAATGTCCCAGGTAGTGTAGGTTTCAGCATAGTGGAATAAGGTTCTTGATATTAAGACCAGAGCATGCCCCCATGCAGAGGACAGAAACTAATTGTCAGGTCTTAAGGAGGCTATGCCAAGATATATGTCCTCTATATACATTTCAATGCATATCCAAGCATATTCACTTCAGACATAGGTAGTTTTCATACTGCCAGTTTCATCTTATAAAAAACTGAAAAATACAAACAAAAGCTTTGAGTGTCTTATACTGTATCTCCTTCTCAACATGCAATATTCTATGGTATCCCTTTTCAATAGCAAACCTGCTGGGAAAATGAAGCTATACTAAATCATATACAGAGGGCTATTCACACTAGAGTAAAAATAAATCTCCTCCCTGAAGTAATACTGGTCATTGTATCGTTGATGAGAGATTTCAAGAGAATTAGAGACAAAATCCATCTATTACTACCAATTTTCATTTTTTTTTTTTTTTTAATAGAGCTAATTTCCCAAATGAAGCAAATCTCATTCTGAAGTAATCATCTGAGTGTAATTTAAAATGAAAGAAAAAGCATTTTGAAGATAGATAGCACACACTTGAAAAAGAAAAAAACTGACAGGAGAGTGCAAATGGTTTCAATTTCCCAGTAGTTTACCTAGAGGACATAGAAATTGTCTGTAAAGACCTACAATGAAAATAGTTGCCCCGATCCTGATTAGTCAAAAGTGGAAATTTTTGGATGGTACAGGTCACATTATGTCCGGCGTAAAGCAAATACAGCATTTCATGGTAAGAACATCATACCAACAGTCAAACATGGTGGTGCTAGTGTGATTGTGTGAGGATGCTTTGCTGCCTTGGGACCTGGATGACCTGCCATCATAAGTCTGCGCTGTACCAGAAAGTTAAACTTAAGGAGAATGTTCACTCATCTGTCCGTGAGCTGAGGAAATCAGGAAGGGGGGCAATACCTTTTCACAGCACTGTACCTGGTAACTGTGTCACCTAACTAAGATTTAAATTAACAGGACTAGAGAACTAAATAACAGTAAAAAGAGTCAGGAACAATGTTACCCGCTTCAGCTTTGGTAGGTGGAACAAAAAATACTTACTAAATGTGACTATTCATCTAGACCAATATGAATACAGTGCCTGTATTAAATCATTTTAAAAAGGTTTGTCATTTACCCTGTTGACAGTAAAGTTACTATAATTCATTAATTCAATTAGTGTTGTTTAATTAAAAGACTGGTTTATGTATGACATGATATCAGTCTTGTCTCATAGTCATAAAACAATGAAAGTGTCTAACATGTAAAGACAGCTTTCATCTGATGATATCTTGTCCCTCTTCTAATTCTAAAGCAATGCAATCAGTGTGTGGGATTTCAGATCTTCACGAGTTCACAAGTACACAGAAAAAAAAAAAAAAAAAAAGTCGCTGGATACATTCCAGAAGCTGAATGTTCACACAAACTTTCAGAGCTTGAAATCACAAAAATACACTTGTCAAATGTGTCAAACTTCCAGCAATTATAAGCAAATGGCTGCTTTCACACATGCTGGCATCAGGATGCTCACAAAAAATATATTTCACTGAATAACAATGTCTTTCTATTCCAAATCGGTGGAAAACAAGTGAGATTACTGCTTGAGTGGAGCCATTGCTAAAGGCAAATCAAACCAATCAGTAACAGTTCAAACCTGAACACTTACCAGTATCAGCACTGGATGACTTGATTTGTCTCCACCGCCACATATTAGTGACTTACGCCAGTACAGTTGAGTTTCACTGATCAATACTTATAATCATGGATAATCTACAGATGATCTACACTGATTTATGGACAGATCATCCACACAGACTGACAGACAGATGATCTACCCCGATTTATCTATAGATGATGTAAAACTGAGTTATCTACAGGTAATCTACATTGATTTAACTGCAAATGATCCACACTGATTTATCTAAAGATTATCCACACTGATTTATCTACATATGATCTACATTAATCTGCAACTGATGCCCTGCCCTGTGGCTTCCTGACTGGTTCTCAAAGGCAGATACCCTGCGAAGGCCATGCACCATTGCTCCACCACTTAATCCTGGCCAATAGACAGCCCTTCATTGTAATCGGCCCTCTTTAAAAAGGCATGAAACCATCAAGTAGCATTAAAGGAACTTGGACACAAATGTAAAATGTGAAAACTGAGAACGATCACTGTAAGAATAGAAGTTAAAAAAACAACATGTGCCCATTTGCATTTTGTGTGTATTGTTCCCGTGTACTGCATTGAAATCAAAGATAGTGAATTTGGTAAAGTTCACACTGGTAAAAAATTTATATTTGATTGTCATTCATGGATTTGAATTGTTGCATCTTTAGCATTGCAATACATGTAATGTTAGTTTTGCATTCAAGACACATTCTGTCAACTCCAAATGAGTTCAGCCCCAAACAGAATATGGGACATCCATATGATGGTGTAGTAGACAAAGCACAGATAATAAAATGTGCAATATTGTCAGACAAAAGAGTGTTTTTCACCATACATATATAAATATCATTGATATAAGGCCAAGACAATATAGATTAAGAGGAGGATCCATGGCAATACCAGAAACTGAAAGCAATTGTGCTTCCGTGATTCTAAACAAAAAAGATTAAAAAAAAAAAAAAAACTGTACATTAAAGACAACTGCTTTCTAGGTACCGTAGCTGAAAGCACTTTGGTTTCCCATTAATAGTGCATGCGGTGGAGAGCACAAAAAAGGCTTGTCCATCATTCACTTTGAACATGACTGACTCCGAAAGCATAGCTATTACAGGGGGAGACAGAAGGTGGAGACTCACCTGCATTTTTTGTATGGGTGCCCGAAAGGGTCTGGAGGTCGGTGGTGGATGCCGGGTAGAAGGTACGCCCAATCTGGCAGTCATTATGGAAAAGGGACAGCCATTTATGACAAGTGAACTGCCAACTTTTTTCCTTCGTCACACTATAAATAGAGACTTCCTCCACAAACCAGGCATGTTTCTCCAGTAGGCCATCATGCTGTAACGAAAGGGTAGTCAACTTCACAGCTGGCAAACAAAAGTGGGGTTGCACTTTTTTTCCCCCAAGCAGTTATAGTGAAAAGTAACACAGTAAAACCTTAGATTAAAGAAAATGGTACAAAACTGCAGGACTTTCTTCAGGGATACAATGACAGGATATTGACACCGCTGCTCGATTAATTATTGAAATGGTGACAGTCACTTTGCTTAAGGAGCTAACTGCAACAGGAGCTACAGTAATTGTAAATTGGGGTTAACAGAAATTCTGTGGCCAGCTCTTGTTAAAATGTAATCAAGGGTAGAACTTAGAATTAACAGTAACTGAAAAAGTGAATGGACATATATGTAGGAAAAAAAGAAAGGTAAACAAATTTTTTTAACTCCATGCCTGTAAACTAATCCAAAAAATAAGGAACATTTATCAGCTATTGAAACAGCGTAATGTTTGATGCAACTGAAGTGAAAATATGAATAACTAGGTACCTCTAGAAATATGCTCTTAATATCACCAATGTCTGGTCCATCCACATCAAAAGTGTGACAAGATCCAGGGCTGAACTGGAAAGTTGTGGACGGGTCCGACCCTGAGACCTCACGTAGTCTTTGTTTGTTTATCCTTCCTTTAGATCCGTTCACCATCAAAAACACCTAGAAGAAGGTTAATGTTGAAATCTCCATAGGGTCTCTACATCTCTCCATATGTGCAACAGCATAAAGCATTTATACAGTTCATTGCACAATATGATGTATTCATACAGCACCTTGGCAAGTGTCCCTGCATTTATCTTGTCTCCTGTCTTCACTTTAACTTTGTAAATTCCTTTCGTCTCCTTTCTTGGCTCTTTTCCTGACAGGTTGCCACCATTTCTTTTATTAAGTACACGCTTCACACGGCTTGCCTTCAATGCAAAAATAGATAGATAAATAAATAAATAAATAAATAAATAAATAAAACAAGTCTTGTAACAGAGACAAACAGCAAAGTATGCCAATGCACTAATGTACTTCTTGGAGGTGCAATGGTTAGGCGTAAGGATATTTTATCATAATTAATCATCATTTTGTTTGTCAGCCCACTCATTACCACCGGTTACACAATGTGATACTTACAGAATGGGTGGATGGGGGGCTTAATTCAAACCCAAACTTCCGTGCATAATAACGCAATAAGTGTGGGTCATTAAACGAGTTGTATCTGGGAAAAGAGTCCCTTGGTCCAGGTTTCCCACGGGGTCCTCCCTCACTTAGAGTTTTTGTTCGTTCTGGTTAGAACACAGCCACAACAACAGACACATTATTATTCCCTTCTTGCTGTAGGTAAAATTTTAAAGGGGCGCTTTAGGTCAAAATATAATGGAATACATGGATTAATTAATTCCTAATTTGCTGGAAAGACATCTTGATGACTGACTCACAGGCCCAATCATTGAAATCACTGAGCATCACTGAAATCATTAGGAAGCAAACGGTTGATTTCTTGTTGGTTTTTTCTTTGATATGTGACCATCCCAGTCTGTTTCCTCAGTCTTAAACACATTTAGAATGTGAGAGTAATCGACCATATTGTCACATTCTCTGTATACTGTACGTAAGCAATAAGAGACTGCCGTGCAATGAAAGAAAGAGTGGTTCATATTGCAAATAGAAAGAAAAAGTGGCTTCCAACTATGCAGGAAGCTCATAATATACATGTCCACATACAGTATATCATAAAACAGGCCAGAGATCCCCTAATTAAACATTGCATTTTGTGTGATTATATTACAAAGTCAGTTATTGCTCACAGAATTCTGACTATCCCTTTAGGAATCTCCTGTGCAGATTTTTTTTTCTTTGGAAAGTTCAGGAAGCTGTTCCTATTGGCAGTTCTCTGCTAAATGATTAGGCTAAACGTGGTACTATCTAGATCATTTCTTACCTGCAAAAGGAGCCTTCTTGCCCACAAAAGACATCCTAGGAGGTTTGGCATTGAGGCTCACCCTGAACTTTCGAGCAGGTTTAGAAGATGGCCTTGAGGTGTTTCTCTGAGGATGTGACAGTTCTCTAAACTGGAAGCCTACACAAGAAGAAGATTTAAGACGTCTATGTTTAGCATTTTAAGTTTTTTTGGTCTGCTAGCCTTACTGTTCCATTAATGTAGTTTCAAGTCACACTATTTAAAGTCTGATTGCACTTTAGAGGCTAGATGTGGATAACTGTTTATCAGAGAATACATTTGTTCAGATATTCATGATAAAAGACATAAAGCATAATCCAGTCCTCTAACTTTGACCAAGCCATTACCTTTCCCACAAACCCAATATCACAACTTAGTTCCATCAAATCTAAAACCTCCCTTATGAAAAAAAAGTCCCTTCCCTCTTACCTACAATGCTATTGAACCCTGACCAGCTTCAATCTTCAGGCAGAAGTAAGAGATTACCCAAATGACTACTATTGGGGTAAAACCTTTTTTTATAATTTTTTTATTTTATTTTATTTTACATATCTTTCAGAGGTCAACTTACATGTTTAGAGTGTAATTGTTTTTCCTTTTTCATTTTTAAAGCCATCACATCTTCTGGCCATAAGGAGGAAATAGAAGGAGTGGGACATATTCCCAATGAGATCAGAAGCCAAGTAAATAGGAAGGTATAAGCTTGTTTGTAAACCAAAGACAAAATGCTGCTTGGTAAACAAAATGACAATACCATTACAAGGTTGTAAATTAATCATGAAAACCTCAAGTAGAATTTTGAATAAAGACCCAGAGGTTGGTCATGATAGCCATGACGAATACCTTAGTAAATTCATAAATGGATGTATAGTCTGACAGGATTCGCAATCATAGCCTATGCCCCTGCTTTTGCTACATTAATGATCCTATCTTGTGCACAGTAGTTATCACTTTAAAAAAATCAATCCAGGCTTACTTATTTTAAGCCAAATGAATCACCATAGCAACACGTGATTGCTCACCAAAGCCCTTGCACCCAAGAGTAGGGACTTCTGGCTGCAGGTTGAAAATCAGCTCTAAAAAACCTTAAAGGCAGTGCTGGTAAAACTGAAAGTATGCATATGCAACTGAAGGAAGCAAATCATCGCCTCGTCTTTAGTATGCATATCACAAGGCAGTGCTGACTTCCAAAAAGAAAAGGTTTGAACAGCAATTTTAACAGATGTCTCTGGTACAGAACTACAATATAATTGTGCTGAAATGTAGCACATCTGTGGTGATATATTCCACAGAACATGTTCCAGATCGTTTTGTTTTCACTATACTTCGAGTGGTTCTTTTTAAATAATGGTAAATGTTAAACTGGGGACCAAAATCAAAGCATGTCATTTGCACCTTCACTACGATTGCTTTGCACAAGATATGGCTCAGAATAAATAAATAAAAAAGGTCTTATTGCTGCATGTCTGCAAATTTGAATAGTAAATTGTAGGTCTATGCCTATTGCTAAATATCCCTACATACATTTTACACTTTGGGAATTCCAAAACTTGTAAATTTATAAACTGGTACCAACCTGTTGCAGGCGAAATTTTGGGAACGGGCACATTAAAGTTTGTCTGAGGGTGAAGAATTCCACTCATTAATTGGGAAGAATGTGGACGTCGGCTCTGTGACATTTTATCACTTTAAAAACTCTGTAAAACCCATAGAGATAACGTCAGACTACAGATCAATTCTAAACCACAGTGTCAAATATGTTCTGTGTTAATATTAAGAATTTGCGTCCACCATTTCAACATGAATAGGCCACCGTAGGCTGTAGAAGGAAATTTCGGAGGTACAACAGGTAAATCTATACGTGGCATTAAATTGCATCAACTTCGAAATCGTCATATACGAATTCTTATTATGGGTCTATAAAAAATTTAACGGAGAGCTATGAACCTAGCAGACCTTTAGACAGAACTCAGCACCCATGGCCTTTATTAACATATTGATGGATTTCTGATAGAAGGTGTACATTCGAAACTGAATAACGCTGTAGGTGAAGCAGCCTATGGAGGACCAGATAAGCAACTGGAGCAGGCTTGTTAACCGTTTAACCTCGTTTGGAGACGTCCACTTTTTCCTTTTCGTGTTGCCTATTTCACGTTACAATATTGCTTGAACTAGACACAAGCCTAGCTAGCATTGGGTCTAGAACGGTGCAACGTTTTATGTTTTGATTCATTTAGTTAGATCTCGTTAAATACTGTTAAATTGATTAACATAACTAGATTTCAAAATATTCGTGTCCAAACCTGCAGTCTGCGCGACCATCTTAATCAATCTTTTCCCCAAACTGTACCATATCATTTGTTTTATGAAGTTACCGTTTGTTTTTTCACGCGTAGCGATTGTTATTCGTTGCTTGTAGGCTACTCTTCTTTGTTGTTTCTCCGGTCACCTAGTAAACTGGGTGTGTACTTGTAGCCTACCACGCTACCATAGCTGTTTTGCATTCGTGTTGATTTCATATTACATAAATGTTATAGTCAGGATAATTTGTCAGATATGTTCAAGTGATTTTAACGATTTTAACACAATTGAGAGAATACGCATAGGCGTGCCATGCGTATCGCTTCCAAGCAGCCACTGAAAAATTGACAAATCAACTCCTGATTTTTGCCAGTGCGTCATATAATTTATCAGCTACTGTTTCTCATGAACACATGTTGAAATTCTCCGAGGTAAACGCAACGGTGTTTGCATTCGGTTAAATGACATTTAGAGCTGATGTTTGCGCCTAGGCATCATGTATAAAACAGCCCAGAAATGCCTTACCAGTTTCATTACAAATCGCAATACCAACTACAGCAACCTGCGCATAGTCCTACAAATGAGACCACTGCGATATTTATCTTTTGCTGCATTTGCAGGAATTGGGAAGGAAAAGGGACCTTGTATGTGAAGTCCTGTAGCCAATAACTGTTCAGCCATGTAGCTGATCAGCGTCTTTAAATATCCTTAATATTCATTGAAAATCTTTAGCCTATACAATAATTGGGTCATATTAACGAGTTAAACTAGGGATTTTGAAACTGTGATTTTAATGATAGAACTATTAAAATGTTGTTCTCTAGAGTCTAGATTGTGAAACTGATTAACACTCAAAAAAGCAGACATATCAACAGCTGCTGTCATGCCCACTTAACAGTCAGCTGTGAGGAATATGAGTCAGAACACAAGCCAAGTATCAGGCCAGGTTGTCAACAGCACCCACGGCTGTTATGCAGATACAAGCAATGACCTGTTCTTGTTATTTACCAGGATCTCAACTGTCTCAAAAATGGGTTAGCACCATAAAAATGATTGGAGTGTTAGTATTATTGCATGATTATTATGTAGTATAATGTAACTAGATGCAGCATATTCTTTTATTTGGGTAAGTCTGTGTAAAATGACAGTGAGGACAGTACAATTTTTCATGAATATTAAACCATAAAAATCTGTGTAGAATTGTTATAATAAATGTTTATTTAGGTAGTATTCAAATCGGATTATTGACAAAAACATTGACAAGAGTATAGCCTAATCAAATAAAGAGAAGACAAAATAGGAAAAAATCCAAATTTATTTACAAAATGACCCACAGTTTTTCAGTTCCACGAAAGAAGTCCAGTTGAATTCCCTGCCTATTTCCACTATCAATTCCCATGCAACTCAAATTCTGCTGCTTAAAATTACACGTTTTATAAAGCTCCCCAAATTCCACATGAAAAGGAAGAGGTGAAGTCAGTTTAAGCAGTCAAACTGGAGCTTTATACAATGCATACTGATGTAGTTTATGATTTGCTTACATGGTTCTGTTCATTACAAGCATAAACAATAATCAGTGTATGCATTGTCAAATATGATACATAATGTGTTTGCAGACCTCAGGAGTACAGAGAGAACTTGTGACACTGCATGTCAATTGCAATTGTTCAAATAATTTTAATTCAGTGTCAAAATGAGTAAACTCAAATGATATTGTCCGTATCTGTTTCTTTTTAATCCCTGAAATATTTTTTAATTGTGTAACTTATTTTATTTTTTTTAAATCAATCTAAACCTGTATTTCATAGCCCATGCCTCTGAATATGGACCTGAATCTGGAACTTCTTGACACAAAGTCTGTAATGCGATTCTTCCATTGGTTTTCATAAGTGTGATATGTGTCCACGTCATTTAAATAAATGCAGACAAAAATATTTATTTACAGAAACAGTACCTAGAAACGTTAGCGGGAAAGTTTACTGGTACAAGCTGCTATCACTGGAATGTACAGGCATCATCCGGAAGTAACATACTTATTCAGTGCAGGTGCTAGTTTTTGACAGTGATGACCAGCATTTCATACCTGCAGCTGGCTTTATCAGTTTATATGAGGGTCATGCATGATAATTTTTTACATTTTTTAACATGAAAATATGTGCTAAATTTCATTATGCAGTCTGTTTGGTTCTGCGTCTCGAATCAACTAATACTGTAACAAGACTGGCACAGCAGATTCAATTTCCTCAAATGTTTTGTTCTTGAACAGAGGCATGACAGAATTTAAATAATTAATTACATTACAAAGGATGACAGAATGGTTTGTCTGGAAAAATCTTTTTTATGATTAAGAAGTGTTTCACACCATTTGTGTGACTATAGATACAGTATGTGGTTCTGGGTGCATATCCAGTTTTTCACACTTTTTATAAATGGTCAGAAATGTCTTTCTAAGTTCCGGTGGACTGAGCAAATAAGGCTGAAATTAGACCTCGATATTATTAACATCATAAATGTTCAAACAACTATTGATATCTTTATTTTCTATGGTGTGTCTGTCTGGTTGTCTGTGTGTGGATCAAAATGATCACTTAATATTAGCAAATTCTCAAGCACTTTCAGCATGTAAATACAACTACCAGTAAATTCCCTTTGGAGTAATTTATTTATACAAGTCAACTTTGCACACTGAGGAGGACAAAGAAAAACACTTTGCATATGTTTACTTTTAACATGTCAATTTACATCTGTTGGTTATTTGTATTTTTCCATAATTTTGGAAAAATACCAATAAGACCTAGTGTTTAAGTATTGGTGAATTATAGCCTCCTAAATGGAGACAGACCATATTTCCAAGCTACTCTGGTTCCTAGCCCACCACAGCCTCAATCTGAGTGCATGCCCCTTAAAATATTGGGGCCTGTATTTGTTTATCTGATGCTCCTCTCTATAGAAGACAGTACAGATAAGTACAGATTCCCCTATTAAAGCACAACTTCAATTATTAAAGGTCATCTGATCTGAATCTCTCAAACGCAGATACACTGTTATGATCAGAAGTAGATTTCAAACAATTAAAAACACTCTCAGTTAAAAAAGACAACTGTGTACAGTACTACAGTAATAAAATACACATCTAGAAATGTGAAAAATCAGGATGGGGTACAACAAGAAAGCCATCCGACTGCATTTTCTAAAATGCAGAACTCAATTAAAAACATGTTAAAATATTGTTCTTATGTCTTCAAATGACAAGGACATTTCACTACAAATATCGGTTTGTATCCAGCAGAAACTGAAATAAAATGTGTAAACTTGGTCAGTTGTTCATCAAGAGGCCACAGTACACTCAAAGCCAAGTATCAAAAGGGAATGCATGCAAACATTACTGAGGTGACAATGGGTATTTTACAAAATAAATGAAATACTATACATTGCAAGTACCATCAGATAAGGATGATTATTCTTCAGCAGACCATAAAACCATTTAGAAGCACTGTCCCCTGAAAGCCTATAATCATTACAAAGATTATTCTTCATAATTGAGCGAATACACTTTGGCTTCAATAACCTAGCATCTGTGCAATGTGCATTCTGAAGCTGTAATTTAAAGGCAACATTGTCCTTAAAGTCATATTTCATAGTCATGTCAGGAACATTTCACTTCATATCTGTTTTTCATTTTTTACTATTGATATTTTATCCCTCGGGAATACAATCTGTGGAACTACAAGACAGGTGTTAGTCAAGCAACTTTGATAATAGCTTTCAGCAAATCATTAGCAAGGTGCCTGTATGAAAATGCATTATGTTAGTTAATGTGTATAAATGTGATACTACACTGCATACATGTAGCATAATTTGTACTGCTCTTATTTAAAAACAGTAGGTCTCTGCACACTATTACCTTGGACATTTTTAATATAAGGCAGTATGGTTTAATATATGAAAGAAAGCGAAAGTAGGCTATTTTCTGGATTTCATACAATACATATAAAATTTGGTTCTTGCACAGTAAAATGTATAGTGTTAAATCAATTCTTACAGAGTACATATGGTCTTGCTCAGGTCCAGAGTAGAGCCACATGTAGCCTACTCTTAGAGTTGAATTAACACTGGACATTTTACTGTGTGCTTTGATGTAAACAGCTTTTTGAAACAGGCCTACAGTCAGATATTGTTCTATATTAGTCTATAAACAAACGTAACTCAAAGTGGCCTGTTTAATTAGGAACACGTCCATGTGATGTGGCATAATTCCTATGCTTAGTAAAGCATTAAGCATGTGCACTTATAATGAATGAAAATTCAGAAGGGACTAAATGGTGCATCTAATTAACATGGATGGACCAATTTAAAATTAAAAGGTGAATGACAAGAGTAAAGACTAAACTGGCGGAGGTTACTACAAATTAAAATGTACATGTTTATAAACTTCTAAATTCAAACTGGCAACACAACTTAAATGCACATTTAGTCTCAGAAAATGCACGAGAGGAATTTGAAGAAAATCTAAGCTGAACAATGGCTTCGTGCAAAGTTAAATGGATAGTAACTGTTATTTACAGCAGTATCACTAAGAAATAGCACAAACACGACGTCACTCATGAAACCACTTACATTTAGACAATGAATTCACATTTAAATTTTCTTTGTCCCAGCGAAAATCTTCTTGCTTCATATGCAGGCAACAAATAAACTCAAAGTAGAAAACATATTTGGCTTGAAAGCAAGCGACCGCAGAAATAAATAAAAGGCAATTAGCAGAAGAGTACCTAAAGTCTCGCGCTTGTGTCTAAACAAAGTGTCTAGAGGGAATCGGACAGAAAGAAAAAAAAGAAATATCCACTTATCGTTTAGTTTTATGCAAAAGTGGCGAACCGATAACTTAACTGAACTAACGCGCTGCAAAGTCAGAAGCGCGCACATCATCACCTGCATGGATTGGTGTGGACGTGGAGGATTCCCCTGCTGTGCAAATGCAGAAAGTTGAAAATCTCGTGGGGCATGGCATGGAAGCCTGGCCGGGGCTTGACGTTGTCGTAGTAGTGGTGCGTGATAAAAATTCCCGCGGGGTTCATGGGAAATGCCCAGAAGCCGTAAAGGTGGACCTCCTCACAGAGTTCCATTGCTGCCGTCACGAGCATAAGGCCGCTGCTCAGTCTCTTCGCCCGGACACCCTGGAGCGACCAGAACCGCTGCACATTTAGCAGGTACTGTGGGTGAAAAAAGTATACGCCTTTCTGTGAGTCAAAGTCGTCCAGCATGTACTTGACGCGGAAGGAGACGTCGGTGTTGCGCGTGTTGTAGAAGGCCGGCAGAACTACGGAGGAGTTCTCGTAGTTCTGCAGTACCTCGTAAAATGGCTTCCTCCATTTCTCCAGCTTCTGAAACCTACAACAAGGGAGACTAAATTTAACAAGCTTCAAGCTTTATTTTAACCACAGTCCCTGCTTTTAAGAAGGGACATATATGTCTTAAATTTGACCAGCATTAAAGATCTAATAAAATAGAACACCAACACTGAACTTCTCAGAACCTAAGAAAAAAAAAAGTTAAATATTTCCTGAGAACATGAGAAGTCAACATTAGTACCTCAAAGTGTATAGATACAGTGATCTCTTCTGTAAATTCAGCAAACACCAATCATTAAATAGACTTAAACATGTTAAACCACGTCTGAATCTTTCATCTGGTAATTGGGCTACATATTAGGTTATGTGCTAAAAATAACTGGGTGCTCACATGGTATAGCCCAGAAAAGCCTTCCAGTAGACAAAGGGGTTGCTGGTGATCATAATTATGCAGACATGATCTGTATAGAGTAATGGCAGTGTTTTTGTCTGTGGGAGATTGTCAACTACCATGTGTCTCCCTGAGCCAGAATCTGCAGTGGGGTGTCCTCTACCAGCGCTCAAACAGTGCACAGCAGAAACTTTGATTTCGCAAGAGACATTATTAATTATTTATTTGTTTAATTTGCCACAGTGAATTATCAACGGATTATCTACTTGACTCCTCTGTCATTACCTGACCAAGAACCCCTTACGGAGTTCTGCAAATGCTTTAAAAAGCATGCTTGAAAATGTCAGTTAATATGCATAATGCTGATAGATGAGGTGAGGCTAGCTTTAAAACTCCACATACAGAAAACAAGATTAAGTGCAGTGAGTCACATGCACATCTCTCACTATCTGCCTCCTCCTTTATATAAGCACATGGTTTATATAATCATACTTGCAATATTAATTTAGCTATCTGTATGATGTTCATGAATATTTTGTTATAGAGAAACAAGGTGACTTTGTTCTCCCGTGGTTTCGGAACATTTTCGGAACTGTCATTTGATCACTACTGTTTGGTTCTGAAGGTTGAGAAGCTCTTAAAATAAGCCAAGTGGCGTTGCAAATAGAATGACCTTCAGACAGTGAGATACTCATGCTCCATAAACAACCGTACAAATATAGAATATGAACTAACATTGGAGCCCTTGATCTGCATGTGCTATGAAAATGGCACTTGGCCGAATTGTGTGGGTGTCTTCCTTGAGAACCGCCCCCCACCCTCGCCAAAAAAAAAAGAAAGAAAAAATGTAATTATATCAATGCACGGATTGATGACTTTCTAGGCCCTTGAGGACTGAAATTACTTCCACAGATTAATTACTTGCGTTGTACCACATTTAGAGTGGAACACAGTGCTCAGTGCGAAACCCAGTTTTAACAGCATAAAATGTGCTTTCATACTGCATTATCATTGTGTCTCTTCTGACGCCTGAGCAGACTACTGAGTTTCAACTGCTCCGATTTCAGACCCATGACCTGCCTGCTGTTGGAGGACGGGTAGGTCTCTGAGCTCGTGTCTTTGTGAGCTTGTACAATGCAGAGTGAAGGTCACCTGTGCTTTACACCAGCCCACTTACTGTCAACAGGGCTAGGCACTACATATCAGCAGAGCATTTCCATTTCTAACATAAGCTTCTGGCACAACTGAAAAAAACCAAAGCAAAATATTGATTTATATTGTGTCTGCAGTGCATAAGTGATCTCTTAATGACACCGCATGAAAGGTTACAGAAATAAACCGCCTCTACTGTTGCATCCAGAATCACTCACTTTGAATAGTGGAATGAGCTGCCGCCATTTAAAGTAAGGCTGCGTTTAACACTTCTTGTTATTTTTTTTAACTGTGCGACTACATCTGTTTGGAGACCTGTGACACCAAACTTGAGAGCATATAAAAACTCTCTTCAGTGGTGTCAAAAGGTAACAGTGAAGCCTTGAGGTTCTCTTTAGCATGAATTGCCCTTCTGCTACAGCAGGGGCAGTGATGCAGGAGGCCCACACACAAACAAAGGGATACTCTTTAGAGACTGTCGCTCAGGAACCCCTGAAGAGTGTATGGACCTATTCAGTACTCTTTGCACTTCAAACCAACCAAGACAGAACACACATGGAGATATATAGGCTGTCTCTTACATATTATTTATAGACCTATTTATTTAGTGGCCTAGAAAAAGGAAAATGCAACACAGTGAAACAGCCATTAAGGCAGTCAAGTCCACTGTTTTCCAGTTCAGTGGGGAGTCCACTCCACACTGACTTTGCTGGAGTGATTCCAGCACGGTTGCATACCGGGAACACATGTCCACCAATATGCCACAGCAAAAAATAGCTATTGTATTGTTAATATGTATTTTACCCATTTATAAAAGCAAAATCATACATATGATTAAAAAAAATGAATTTGATATTATATGTATTGTGGTCATTTAAAATTTCAAAACTAAATGTTTCGTGCACACCCACAGGAAATGTTTATGAACCAGTGAACTGAAATAAGAAAAAGTTGGAAATTGCTTTTGAAACCCATTTACATGTAAAAGCTTGCTTTTGGTTTCCATAGCAGCATTGTTTCATTCCACTCCAACAATGGGCAATCCAACAATCAGAATATTAAATATGAGATAAGAGCAGAAAGAGGTAGATTTTAACAAAGGAAAAATCACTGAAGAGTCTACATAAAGATTCGGGTAGGAATGCTTGTTGAGTTTTCGTATAGCAATAGATTAAAACACAAAATCTCTAACAGTAACAGTGATGCAGGGTTCCCTGTTCTTCAGGTGGATCCTGGCCAATCATAAGCTGCCCTGTAGGAGCTTGGAAAGGATCAGAATGAGTCACACATTACATTACATTCAATTACAGGCATTTGGCAGACGCTCTTATCCAGAGCGACGTACAACAAAGTGTATAACCATAACCAGGAACAAGTATGTCGAAAACCCTAGAGAGAAGTACCGTTCCAAGTGCAGGGAACAACCGCATAGTTCAACTTGGACCCTGAAGGTTAAACTGATTAACACTAACACAAACGAGAACAGCAACAACGCAGTCTATGCAAAAATACAAGCAGTAGTTAAGACAATTGCATTAACTAAGTCACCTATGAAACAGCTACCTAGTTACAACCCTAAGCTTACATGAAGACAGAGTTCTGCTCTGACCCTTTCAAATGTATGAGACGACCAACAATGGATGTTCTTGATGCAAAACACTAAATAATGAAACCAAACAAGCTACCATTTTTGGGTTATTTAAAAGCTACTGTAGTCTCAATAAAGAAGCTTTACTTAACTACTTAGGAACCGGAATATTAATGAGTCATCCTCTAATAAGCTTATCACACCATAATGACCCATTTTAATACTGGTCTTTAATATTTCATATTATGATTTTTTTTGTCATACACTCATGTTTAATACAGAAAGCACTGATCAAGTGAACCTTTTCATCCACGTAAATACAAAAATAGTGGCATTACCTTTCAGTGATAATACTCGGATTAATTGTCACGATGTCGGTCTTGTACCCTACGTCTTCAGCATATTTGTCAGAGATGGGAGGTATGTTGCATCTTTGGAATAAAATTGGGGAAAATACAAAAGAATCAAGCTTGTATAGTAAAGCAGAAAATGTTTGTACTCACAGAATAATTGTTAAAATAGTTGTTAAATTGCAATATGAAATGTTACAGATGGATATCACAGTATGTGATGATCCCCCATATCTATACTGTGGTATAAACAGTACTGTATGTTAAAGTGCAATTTTGTAAATTAAAAATGATCATCACCTAAAGACAAAGTCAGCAGAATCAATCTCTTTCCCACATTTGCTGTTCTTGATGATTCCTCCATTGCCAATCACTGCACATTTTTTGAATTGGGACTTGGTGTACGGCATGTCCTTCAAAAGAGGCAAAAAACAACGTTATTGCTTAAGGAAGCATTACAACTTTGAACCCCTCGGTATTTTCTCATCATGGTGCTCATACCCTAAGCATCTCTTTTTAGTTTTGAAGGTTAAATCGTTTCATAATGTGCATGCTGCTGTTTTGGGTTTTCTGAAAGGTCTTTCAAAGTAAATGTTCAGAGAGTTCTGCAGTCTATAACCTGTGTTTCCCTAAGGATCACTGCAGTGGGCACTCAAGGAAATTACAAATTGGTCATGTTATCAACAAATTTGATATGTGAAATATGTTTATGCCTGTCAACATTCAGTTATTCAGTTGGGGTACTTACACAGGTACATTTTATTATGCTGTTTTATGGTGCTCGGTCTGCCCTTGACTATATTTTACAGATTTCATTCAAGCACAGGCTTTCTTGGGTAAACATCCTTGGAAAAAGCCAGTGATATTTACAAATATTTTACAGCCTTGATGGTCAGTGATCTGTTAGGAGTTGATAATCTTTTTTCTCTAAATTAACACTTGCTGTAGATGAAACTGAACACTTGATGAACTGAACGGTGTTTGTCTTTCACTAATCAGCAGCAGCGTGGAGAAGTCTCTCGGTGTCCCTGAAGCATAAAAAATAGGCAAGTACACCTGCTCACTGCACTGCCAGCTTTCTGCTGCCCTTACTACACGTGTAATTCATCAGCTGACAGGGGCTAATCAGAGCCGTGAAATTAAAAACCACAAGGCTTCCTGCCCTGCCCTTACAGTCTGAAGGTGAATTAAGCCCTTGTGAGTCCTTGATCTCATACCAACTCAGCAGAAACAAATCTCTCAGTTGCAGTATATCAGTCGTGTGGCCTTTGATAATAGCATGATATTGCAAACATGAATGATGATTTGTCAATGCAGATAAAAACAAGGGATTAAAAAAATTACAACCCTTACATTTTCGAAATGTAAATTAATATGCTTTTTAAACTTTTGAGATTCTGACAAACAGAAAAATCTACTTTATCCAAAAGAATGATTAAAATCCAAAGTAACTCACTGAGAAGCGCATTACTTATCGTCAAATAATTTTGTGACCAGGTTTTTCAAAGGTGATTTTACAAAAAGACGTGATTGTTTTTATTACCCGATATGTAAAACAGTGTAAGGAGCCAGCTTTAGCAATGACGTAATATGCGTAATATAATAATATCACTCCCTTGGCTTTGGATTGAAGAGGGCATCAGAACTTACGTCTGGGAACATCTTGAAGATTTCAGAGCTGATGTGTAGGATTCCACTGGTGTCGACCTCATACCTCAGCTTGGTCCCTGAGGGTGTGTTCCTCTTGGTGGTGAAGAGGAATGAGGGTGCATTGCAACAATGGGACAAGGAACTCCTGGATGAAGAAAGGAAACCAGACAAAGTGTTAGCCATTGCAGGTAGCACCCCCTTCAGTGCTGCGTGCTGTAACTATGTAGACTGTCACGGGGTATGTGGAAATGCATACACATACTCATAATGCTGAAAAGCAATATGGGAGAACACCATTGATTGTTCCTTCCTGTGTGAGCCACTTCAGGGCCTGATCAATGCCCAAGACAACAAGGGGCGCCGTCTGACGATACTCACTTGAAAGCGTTGGTCTCCGCCTTGCTCTGCTCCCACTTGCAGATCTGCAGATTCCTCCATCGATCGAAGAGGTCGGCCGTCTTCACCCTGAGGACACCCAAAGGTCGGTCATCCACATTTGTTTCAGTGCCATTGTGCTTTCGGTTTCGCCTTGGAGGAACAAATGACTTGGGCACCCAGAAATAGATCAGCTCTGAATAGGTCTCCTTGAATTGACATTTCCTTCAATTAATTGGGCAATGTGATTCCCACTGGGGGAAGAGGATCGCTCTAATGTAATGGCGTTGGTACTGCTGGCTGTGTAATGCATTGTTCTCTGGCAAAGGCTGCCAGAGGACACTCGGGCCGAGGCACTCAGCTCTGTGCCCCTCAGCAGTTTCCACTCCTATCCAATTGCAGCCATCCAATGATCTCACAAACTCAGACAGCACAAGGAAATAGGACTTCTAATTGGGTGATCATATTGCTGTAGGACAAAGGAGACATAGAATGAGCATTACCTCAAAATTCAAGAGAATGAGAGAAACACAGAGACCTGGGACTAACACGCTAAAAAACGAACACAGGAAAGGTTGTGACAACACATACAAACAGAACAAATAAAGACCACTCAGAACGATGAGTGAATGATAAAACAACCCGCAAATTAATTGCGTGAAGAACACGAGAGAAGTGACTCCATGCAAGGACAACAGGTCGGACAAGAAAACTCAAAAGAAGTGAAAAATGACACCAGCAAATGCATTTGTGTTCCTTGTGGTGGAGGGAGTGAATGGGTCTGCCTTCCAAAGTGCCTGCTACTCACATTGTGAGGACTTTCACGTCCATGATCTCCTGTCTGAATTCCTTGCATGTTGTGGAGTTGAATTCATAAGAACCATCATACATCTCAAGATACCTGCAGGGAAATTGAAATTCAGTTTAACACTGTACATTCTGTGTTCTACATTTAAAACAGAATACAAGTTAGATGACTTGTCATCAATGCATATACAATATTTATCTAATGGTTAATATAAGCATTCATTTTTAAACCACTGGGCCATCTTCAACAGACATACCAATAATCAAGGTTATTTTTTTATATCCTAGTTAGAAGAAGCACAGAAGATCATGTTAAAATATTATAATCGTAGATAATACTAATTAAACTCATATTACATTAGGGTTTATGGGATCAAAGGGTTATGAACATCACAAGTTTCAAGAGGTCAAATTTGAATATAGAACAAAATTCTCAATAACGCTCTGAAAAGATCTAATGCAAATGTTTATAAAATATTGTCTTATCACTTGCATCCAATTTGCTTTATTTTTCCTGCCTGCTATTTAAGGGGAAAAGATAGTGTCAAGGACTCATACATAAATGGCTAATACATAAATAGCAATAACAGACTGTTGGTAACACACAGGTAAGACTCTACAAAGACAAACAAAATGAATAAAGAGATGGAAATACAAAGTGGAAAAGGCAAATGGTGGAAGACATCCAACTATAGCCAGCATGGAAGACTGTTACTGTACATGTTAATCATTTAATTATTGTTGTAATACAGTACAACAATAGGATATATCAAAACAGTGCTTAGCATATTATTGCATATTTGACCAAAAGCTGATTCATAGCTGTCTCATATACATATGGAAAAATGCATCTTCACACCCAGTATTTTCTTTTGTTGACTAAAGCAAATGCATGTTTTACCCCACAGCTAATGGTGACATTTCCTCAAAAATTACATCTGTCATCAACTGATTTGTCTGTATAATGTACATATATATTTTTATAGAACCAGCAATGGCTTCTGAAAGCTTTTTATCATTCTGAAACAGCATGCACACACACACATGCACATGCATACACACGTTCATCTGTTACACATTTAGCCTTCAACCTTGCAAAATGCATTCTAATAAATGAAATTATCATTCTTATGCTTCTATATAGTTACAGTATCCTGTGTGGTGAGAGACAATCTCAACATGCTTGAGGGGCTGCAGCATCTTCATACTGAAATGGCTTCAATGGTCAAACAAATCAATAACAAACCACTTCAAAGGGATGACATTAACAAAATAAAAACATCAGGGTAGGAGGTTAGGTTGTAAATGTGTCTCATGCCAGAAAATGCATTGAATCAGTCAGCAATAAAGAAAACTTGGAAAAAATAGAGGAAAGCTTGGAAATGTTTTTTTCAGCATCAATTTTATAATTCTCTACTCACCTACTGGGTATTCTACGATGTACATTTAAATCAGAGAAAATCAATGAAGTCATCTTTGCAAAGAAAGTGCACCATTCAATTTTGAAAATGCTCCTTTTTTATTGAACCATATATTGCGACTTTTCACCAAAAACTGCACGTTTTCCAAGGGCCGGAAGAAACCCAGATGTGCAGATGTAAAAAAAAAAATTTAAAAGAGAGGGAGAGGGACACGGCCTGCAGTGTTGTGAATTTTAATTGGCTTGGTCTATTAATATGTGCCAGGGCTGCCTGGTGCCCTGACAGGTTATTTCTGGAATCTATTTGGCAGATGACCAGTTTCTCTTACCCTAGTGCACTATCTATGGGGAAATAACTATCACTCCTCCCATTCACCACAGACAAGGTGTCAGACATTGGGGCAGTGGGAGTTTTAACACTGCACCTTACAAGTACAGTATATCAGCCTTTCTGCCTTGGACTGGTTTAAACAACAGGAATACAAAATATGCATTTATTGCCTGTAAAAGAGTTAAATATGTTCTCCTGTTTTTGATGCCTATAAGTAGACCAACAATGGCAGCTTAAGAGGCATGACAACTGTTTGTTTAGTATTTATGTACATGTCACATGTATGGCAAAAAAAACATTTATCTCACAGCAAAATGGGCCAAGGGAGTTTCTGTAGCTGAGATATACTAATATTACTGAAATATAAATGGTTCAGTAAAAAAAAATGTATACATCTATTAAACTCAACCCAGTTTAAATTCTGGAACATTCTTTTGCCTATGTAGAAGTGAAAAACTTGTTTTGTGAAAATGGATATGTAAACAAGGTAGAAGGATTTGTTGAATTTTTACATTAGGATTGAGCTTTTGTATTAGAATCATAATTGTAAAAAGTCCTCTACATAAACACTGTCAGAACCAATCTCTACAGGCCATTATCACTCAATTAATGGCAACCTGGAAAGAGACGACTCTTCCGTTGCCCTACTGTAGAGCTAAGATCAATCCACCTTCTAACAGTGATGAATTCATCATCAATTCATAGATTGATTCATGATCCATTCAAAACACACAGCAAATGATATAGGCCACTCTTTAAGTATGAATGAACACTTCATGCACAGCTTTTGGATGGAGTCCTTCTTTAAAAGAACAATATCATATTCACTTGAATATGTTGATTATTTTTATGGTATAGCTGTGTAATAATTTTCACTTGAATTCTAGCAGCAGTCAACTCTATAGGTTGTTCCCCAAAGAAGGGCTATCAAAATGACTCCAACCAAACTCAGTTGAAGTAGAGTGGATTTTTAAGGCTTTTTAGAAATATATACTTTGCAACAATCATAACCCCATGAAATTGACTTTCTGAGGGTGGTGGTCATAGCAGAGCGGCCAGCTTGCAGGTTTCTCGTCCCTCAAGCAACACTGTTTCACCTGCCATACTTTGCAGAGGGATGAAATTATTATAAATTATATTATGGATTATAAATTATACCTGCTACATCTCAGCCAGTGCCTGCTATCAGTGAGACCAGTACAGGCTCACACTGGAGTAGTGGTCGAAAACATGGTTGGACATGTCAGAGTGAACATCACAGTCATTTACAAAGGAATATAGTGGAAAACCGCTACCATCATTGCCGAAAATATTCTGTGGATGGTCCTCAGAGAATTTTGGCATGGACACAAAACCAGTCCTTAAATAATTCAGATAATGCTCCTGTGACCAGGACCCAAACCTTATTTTCCAGGGTCCAGCAGCATCTGAGAGTATAATTGTGATAGTAACAAGCTAGCCTCTTCCATTAATTAAATGGAATGTCCAAGGCCTGGTTTGTAGCATCTTTACTGCAGGCACTTAGGTATCTTCCTCCCACACAGAGAAGACGGGAGGTAATCACATGACAGCAATGTAGCTCCTGGAACAACTGCAAGATTCCAAGGGGGAGGGGGGAGGTGTGAATCCTCTCTATGTTTCACAGATTATACATTGCAGTTATTATTGGTGGAAGGGTAAATCCATCTTGTATATTTACAGTTGATGGAAAAATTGTCTATGATTACCATTTGGTACATCTGATATGTCTTCCTCTCTGTGCATAATATTGTTGTAGTTACAACAAATTGCTCAAAATGGATCAAGACCAGAGAAGCAGGTTGCCAGACTGGATCACGGGTCTTCTTCTACATACAAAGCAGATTTTTTTTTTATAAATTAGAAATTAATTGCAGTCTACTATAAACAGTTGGTCAATGATTGGATTTGGTGTGGGACAAAATCTTTGAACACATGCACCAATACATTGATTTCCCAAGGGATACATTACAACCTCTGTTTTATGCCTGAATTGAGATTTTGATTAATTGAATTTCTGAATAGCTTATTATCCATTCCCTGTCAGTTCTATGAGATGTACAACACATATTTGCATTCAGACAACACTGCCAAACAGGGAATAAAGAATAGTTAGATAATTCACAGACCTTTCAAACGAAAATAAAACAAGATAAGATCAGTTCAAAAGAGTAGGGAATGTTTACATAAAAATGGACAATGCTGGTGTTTTGTACAGAACAGAATTGATTGAGAAAATAGCTGACATTCAGGTGAAAGCAGAATGAAGTGAAACAAAGAACAAATTCTAAATGTGGAACAAATGATCAGGGGCCTTTTAACAGCATGTTCCCAGAAACCAAATGAACAAAACATATTTATGTTTGGGCCTTGCCTGTGATAAACCATCTATTTTAATAAAGTTTTGGAAAACAGCTTGCAGTATTACAGTAAGATTTTTTATTATTGGCAAGAGACAGTATTTTGCTTCTTGAGAAATACATGCTAGTAGACTATAAATTATCAAAATAATAGCCACATATCTCCCATATTAGTATCTCACATAAGACTATTCTAAAACAGTTAAGAACCAGGAAAAAAAAGTATATTCTAAATTACAGTGTGATGGTTAATATCCATAAAACTCAATCATACTGTATCTTCAATCAATTTAAGCTGTCAAGAATAGATTACTCAGAAATGCTTTTACCGTGCTGGTCCTGAAAAGAACACTAGCAATCCGCGTGTGTGTGTGTGCGTGTGTGCTGCATGCGTGTGCACATATGTGTGTGTGTATTTATGTATGAATTTATGAGTGTAGGTCCTAATCCAGTCTCCATAGCCCTGTCAGATGCTAAACTAGTATCTGCTGGGTTGCAGGGAAGACTTCTTAAGTAAGAAGTCCTTAATGAAAGAAACCTCTGCCCTCATCTTTCTGGTTAGAGTGAAACAATGCTGATGCAATAGCAGGAGGCAAGATCACACAGAAGAGACACAACTGAGACACAAGGTGTTCCTGAAATGTACAAATGGGTGGCTGAATGAGACAGAGATACAGTACAAGAAAGCCAGAACAATCCACAGGAAACCTCTTTCCATCCTAGCCTCTCCAAACATGGGAAAAGAATCCAGGGGTGGGGGAGGGACAGAGGGGGAGAGGGGGAAGAAATTAAAAGACATGCAAAGAAGGATTTTTTGTGTGCAACGATCACTGAAATCATGAGAGTTGGGAATTTTCAGAGCAATGAAAAAGAAAGGCATTCCTGTTTGTGAAGACTTAAAATCCCTCCAGACTCTCCTACCTTTGATTGCGTTTTTTTTTCTTCTGAATATCGGCTAGGCAGGGAGTGATAATAACAGAGTTCTGTGACTCGCTCTGACGCTGAAAATTCTGACGGACACATCTGTCAACATGCAGACAGGTAAATTAGCATTAAATGGATCATTTGCCTTGTGATACCATCACCCCCTGTCACCTTGAAAATGTGTACAGAGCCTTGCCTTTGGAAAAAAAAAAAACAAACAATAAAAACAACCTGTGATGAATGAGCGTTTCCCTGTCGCTAGCTCATTTTCTCTGAAAGAAAATGAATCCTTGAGAAAAAAATATTGTGCATCACACATATCTGTACACTTACTGTTCAGAGGGGTTTGGTTTAATGCATACAAGCATGCATGGATTTGATACATTAGAAGGAAGACCCTCCCCCCCCTCAAAATAATAATTAATAATAATAATAATAATAATAATAATAATAATAATAATAGTCACCAAATCTCATGCTGTCCCTCTATCCCGTTTTTTTCTTTTTAACTTTTTTAATGAGTTTGTACAGTCAATCACTTTGGAAATGTACCTTTTCTTCCCATTTCTGGCAGGCTTCAGTGATCCATCATCCGAGAAATTAACTGGCCCCGTCCAATTGGCTGTTTCGTCTCCTTTGACTCGGCTAAACTGTTGCCCACTAATAAGAAAATGAGTCAGTTTATTTGCGATTGACTTACTTCAGTGTGTTCAGAACTCCACACAGACAGTGATTCAGCACATAATCGGACCCCTGTTTATTTCAAATAAATAAGGAATGTGAAAGATGAAAGAAAGATGCAAGGGCTTAGAAAATACAATATGAATGAATTGTAATTTTTGCCCATGTGTCCAAGAAAACCAAGCAACAAAATAAGAGCGCAGTGTAACCCTTCCATTTCACATCTGAAAGTGGTTGCATGTAATGCAAAGATTATCCATTTAATTTTCCCTCTACAGTGACTATAGCAAATAGTGGTAAAGACAGAGGAGCAGATTATCATCAGAGAGTGAATAGTAAGAGAGAAATTCAGCCCGATCATGCATAGACATGTTTTTAACACACAATTACCAGTGTAAAACTGTTAGAGATTTAATAATATTCTATAATACTGAGTTTTTGAACACTAAATAAGTATGCAAGTCACATTTGCTGCAGCTATGGAAATACAACAGACACAACAAATGGATAAAATCTGTTTACAAGCTTTGTAATCGCACTGTATTTAAAAGATCACTTCGTGATTAGAAATACATTTTATCTGTTTCATTTTTAGAGTAACTAAATAAGTAATCTATTGTAAGCCTTGTGGAAACAATACAGTCATTAATTTAACATTTAATTATTTACATTTTCTTGTCTGTGTTTAAAGCATGTGCTGTAACTTTGTAAGATACACAAAATAAAACCTAATTAAAATGTATATTTACTTATAACAGTTACCTTTACATAGATATACACATTATTTAAAATGAGGGCATTTAGGTCTTTTTATTACTAACTATTCTTTTTTTATTTTATACAAGTAGCAATGCATTATAAAAAATGCTCTATATATTTATTCAATTATCATTTGTGCATCAGGTCATGCTACGTAAGGTTAATGCAATCACTCACATGACTGATTGTATACCTGCCTATTATTACAAATTGTTAGTTAATCTACAGAAGAATAAATACAATATAAATTCTTAGGGCCACATTTACTAAGGATTTGCAGGGCTTTCATGGATGCTAATGAGACAAATAGCTTTTTTCCCTCATATATACTAAGCTGGAGGTTCGCACTGGTAAAATGAGAGAAATGTGGCATCCCTAAAATTTGTGTTTTTGTTAATGCATATGTATTTTATGGCACTCTGGCAGTAGACCACAAAATTATGGGAGGAGAGAATGGAAATGTATGCACATGACCTGCTGCCTGTGATTTATCACGGCAGGTGGCCCTGGTGGTGGAGGTATTGGCGTCTGTATTTTTATGTCTTGGAAAAGCTGGTGTTAACTTTCCAGCACACGATTAGCATGGCCATTCTTAAGAGGAGACATCGTCAGCATGTTAGAGTCGGGAAGAGACTCCATAAATGTACGTGTGAAAACATGCGGTGACGCACAATTTTGCAGCCCGCATGCTTAGTAAATATGGCCCTTAGTGGGTTACCATAACTTTGACCGACTGGCATCTTATCCAGGGTCAATAGCATTTGTGAGTCAAAGCCAGCACCCCCCTACTGGTGAGGACAGGTTCTACATTACTGAGCAGATTGTGGATTCAGGAAATGCGCTTTTTATAGGCCTACTGTAATCCACAAACAGTATAAGATCTATCAACCTAAAACTAAATTCAATAACAACTCAACATACTCATTTAGTATTCAAATTATTCACTGCAGGAAATGGCCGTCACAGACTGCCATTTGAATGAAATCAGGAAAATAATTATATTACGATTCATGTATTTTTTATATGTATGCCAAATTAATCCGAGGTTACAAAGGTGTTCTTTACAAACATGTCAAAACATGCTCTGAGATTACGTAGAGAAAGTGAAGTTATCACTATCGCAAGTCAGAGTTAATCATCAGAAGCGCACACAATGTTTTTGACATACAATATGATTTCAGTAATAACTTACCATTCGGTTTCATTAAACAATTGAAGTAATGAAACATATATAAATCAGGTTCATCTTCAACATTATATTATATTTGTCACATCATAAAAAAGCAGTTCTTGCATTTTCATTTTGATGCCTAGGACACACAATATAATCTTGTGCTACTTGCACTTTTGAAACTACACCTGACACACTATACAAGATAGCTACAGTGGTACAATGCGGTATGGTGTGGCACGGCTAACGTACTCATTTTGAATTCAGATTTGAAACCAATTACTGGGTTGTCTTTGCTCCTGTTGTACAAGTTTGCAACAGTTCTTGCCTGAATTCTCATATTAATTTACAGATTTGTGAATCCACTCTACATACTTGTGCTTGTGAAAAAAACACTTGAAAGCAAGCATGTGTATATAATTGTGACTCACAGCTGAAAGTTAAGAATCCATGCTGACTGAATGTAGGCCTACGGTCTATATTATTTGGTGCTTTTTTAATAGTTGTTTGTAGTCTCTTTGCCACATTGTAAAATCAAATGCAAAACATGATTCCGTAGAAAACCTCTGGGATGCTATTAACTGACTCAAGGACAGTTATTGTAGCACAAAAGCATCTGACATGCTTTAATACCTAAACTGTGGGTATGTGTAGAATTTCAACTAGTAGCATACAAAATTCCTATTTTCAGGGCTATGGTGCAGAAATCATAATGTGTGTTCAAGGCTTCAGAATGCTCTTCACAAAGCCTTAAAAGGTCATTTTACCCTGTTTCACAACCAGCAACAAACAGTATGATAAACCAATATTAATCACTGAACATTTTATTGGATATCACATAACATTCCAAATATTTAACTTCTTAATGATCTTTTTTTTATTTTTTTAAGAAATATCATTCGTAATTTTATAGTAAATTGACATTTATGTGAAAAGGAATAAATAAATTGAATGGATAAAGGTAAATGCTGCATACATATTTCAAGCCAACAATTATATCAATGACACAAGTTAGACATTGTTTTCTCTTATTTCAATATCCATGTACTAAATGAGAACAATCTGTTTAAAAAACATTCTGAAAGTAAATCATAATTACAATTTGTAAATATATGATAATGTCTTATTCTGAAATTCTGGCAGTGCTTTACAATTGTTTGACTATTCAGAATTATATACCTGGCTTATGAATTTGTATAGGCTATGTTTATTATTGTTTATAGTCAATTTATTTAAATCAAATGGGGCAAGCATATGAATCAACGCACATGAAACCAAGCTAATCAAACAATTGTACATCATCCTTGATTTTAAAAAAAAAGACTTTATTTCTCCTTATATGCTACAATATAATTCAATATAAATCTGCATTGTGCCAATGTAATGCCTTTTTTCTCAAATGCTACACAGATAACTGAAATATAGTTACAAGAAAACTACTCTCTTACTATTCACTCATGTGTCTGTTTCCTTATTTGCCTAAATATTATATTAAAGTTAAATGGATAAACGCGATGCCACTGGTGGTTAGGGGGGTAGGAAGAATACATATATGGATACTTTTCCTCATGTTCTGCATCTTTGAAACGTTCTGCTTTTGTTCCACCTTTTCTTTCATCATGTCACTATCAGCCACCTTCTTGTTCTGACACACATCCTGCCTCCAATGTTCATTTAGAACTGGAGGCACAGCATAGCATCTTAAAAGCGACCCTCATACCCTGCCAACCCAAGACTCCTGGGCATGTCCATCAACAGAGGGGCAAAATCCTTATCAACACAGTACATCTGTTTAGACATCCTGAGTGCTAATTAACTTCAGTAAAAATAAAAGCACTCGAGCAGGAATGCCCCAAACAAACACTGAAGGAGATTACTCTACCTTGTCTTCATTCCAGACAAGGTGTATGTAAATATTTGGTCCTGACGCATTTCTCTGAGAAAAAAAAGATAAATTTTCACTCTGCAGATTGAGCGCTGTGAAAAGTTGAAAACACATCTTAAATGATAAAAAGTTGCCCTTTAATATAAAAAACCCAGTGCCTAAGAATACATATTGTTCAAAACTCCAACAGCTCCTGCCAGTACCTGAACCCATAAACAGAGTACAGCTTTGCTTTTCCAAATCATTCATACCCATGCTCATATTTATTCCTATTTCCATTTAGAAATATCACTATTCTTTCACTGAGAGACTAGTGTTCTGAATAGATCCTCACCCTCTTCACCCTCATGAAAAAGATAATGCATTTCCCCTATATAAATGAGATGCTTTGTGGGGGATTTTGAAACATACCTTGCATTTTCTTGACTAGCTAATCAAGTTTGTGACTCTGTACACTGCTAGGGTAGACAATATGAGTGGCAGAGGAGGAAGAGAAAAGAAAGAGAGGAGAAAAGAAAGAGAAAATAAAGGTTGAGGCAGAGATTGATGCCTGACTATCCAGTCTTTCTCAACTAATAGTATCTGTTGCACTGGTTGCTCACTTGTAATGTCACTTACACTTAACATTCTGCTGAAGACATTGAGTGGCTACATAATAAGCAATATGCCCTCCTCTGCATATCTGAAGCCGAAAATGTGATTGAACCTGTGTTTGTGATCTGAAGTGACTGTGTCACATTGAATAACAAAACTCATTAGCAACAGAAACCATGACCACAATATAGAGCGTTTCAACCTTCGGCCTTTCCTGCCCACATTAATTTCATGCTTATCTGCTCACACAACAAAGCTATGCCTAAAGATATTAAGCATGTATCTCTGTCCGCTATTTTAACTTTTTAAAAAGTATAATTATGTCTATATCAGCTTTTATATATGAGTTATATAGCCTCATACATTTTATATGATCCCTTCCAGATAATAACTGGATGTACTAACATTTCATAAGTGGAACGTCTATGCAAAGATTAAATTCAATATGCAGGAATGCATGATTTATGAATACATTTATCATTGCTCCTTGCAGAGTTTTTCAACAGCAGACTGAATATCTTTATGTCTAAAACATAAGATGGAAGGGAACATGAAGAAAAAAAAAATCACATAGGCACTTAGCATTCATCTCATATCCTTAACTATGCCTGGTTTCAATTCTCTATATAAGGAAAAGCCCCACAAAATGATTACTTGTTACACAGACACCAGGATAACAAAAACAGCACAGGCAGGTATAGTTCCACCTGCTGTTTCTGCCTTAGATATTACCTGTCTAGACCTTCAATGTCTCTCATCCTGTCAGACATCCTGTAGAACTATGAACACACTAAATAACTAATGCTAGAGCTGACACAGAAAATTACAGTAGTGCAACACAAAATGTTCAAAGGATGTTTGTAATGACTAGTGCACTACTCTTAACCACCAAATGCAAATAACTCAGGTAAATCACAGCTCACTTTTTTTTCCTTTTCCTAGTTCTCTGTATCATTGTTCCACGAAAGATGACTCCATAAACATGTACAGTTATACTGAGCAACAAAACAAACAACAAAAGTGATCAACTTGCAGGTGTTATCTTGCAAGCCAATGAGGTGACAACCAATTCAGCAACAGCACTGGTTAACAGAACTAAAACCATCCAAATCTATGCAATACCTCACCAGGGAATATGGAATTCACTGACAGCGCGAAATATAAACAGACATTGTTGAAGAATGCATCTAATAAGCAGGTTAAAAGGCTAATTACATCCATGAAAAAAACATGCCTCCCCCAAAGATAGAATCTGAAGATGCTAGCTAATGGTCAAACTCCAAGCCCAAAGAAATTCAGACTGTACAGCCATCAGGGCTTTAATAAACAACAGAGAGAATTCGGGCAAGGAGTGGCGTTCAACTACTCCACCTACAGAAAATAAGATGGGAAAGGAAAGGATTAAATCACTGAAACAGAACAAAAATCCCCTGTGCAAGAGCGTTAGTTTTCCTTTGCAGCTCCTTCTCGAATATTTTAGATCCGTAATCCATTCATATGCTGGAGACACAAAAATAAATAATCCAGCCAATTTCACACACTCTCCCAGCAATGTAATCTACTATTTATTATTATCTTCTTTAATATCTATTGTGGGTTCAACAGCATAAAAGCAGGGCTTCTTTAATCCTATCACATCTAATATATTTTAAGCTTGGCACTGGGAACTCTGCTTGGCACTGGGAACTCTGTTACTCTGTTATAATGCAGCAATGCCAGTTTGTGAAGACCTGCTCTTTGGCATTGTATATATACCAACGGCCATTCCTTAGAAAGGGTGACTACAGGTCATACTGTAGTAGAATATGTGTACAACACATGTGTATACACTAATCAGAAGTTACACTCTTTCCAAGGTTCTCACAACTCAACTATTTTATGGAATTAAAACCTAATATGGACCAGTTAACAACATGAATTGCAGAATATCTTCTGTTTTTACAATAAAAAGGCTATATCTTGGTTTTTGCCTTGAAATGGCACTATAATATAAATCAAGTGACATGTCATGTTCCCTTAAATCCAGAAAAACAAAACAGTGAGTCCAAAATTGTCTTCAAAATACTACTAAGCAACAACACAGTATGTTCCATTATTTACAGATAATATCATAGCATAATTCATTACATGATCAAAGAGGCTGAAAATTGATTATACATGCACCTGACAGATATGCAACAACTATGAAAATCTACGGTCGTAACACATGAATGACATCTCGGCATCCTGAATAGTTAGGCTAATGGTTAGCTTTAAAAGCTTGGGAGCATTCTAGAAAAGCTTGAGCTGCAACCCTTTTCACGGGAGTGTGTATTGGAGTCACGCATTGTACGCGGGGAGCTTCTCTCTGTTGAAGATTTTCTCCTCAAATGCGAGATCTGGATGGGTGTGCCCAACGTGTAGGTCAAGAACATGCAGACAGCGTAGCATGGTCCTGCTGTTATTTTGGGCATTGGCAAGGAGATCCGCACCGTGTACACTTCCGATTGTGACCTCATTCATGGTTCCCCTTGGAAAAACCTGAGGTGTGCAGACGCAGAGGGGGAAAATGGCTCCCGCAAAGCAGAAGCTCCTCCTGCCTGCTCAGCGGCTTGCACAATCAATTCCCCCAGCTCTCGCCTATCAGACATATGTAGAGCTAGGGAAGGGCAACCGCGAACCTGAAATTGGACTCATGGTACCGGATCATGAAATTAGAAAAATGCACTCAGGTCCCGATGCAAAAGGACCCATTTGGGGCAAGAGATAATTTTGCGTTTTCAAGGAAACCATGTGCAGTCAATGCTCTCTTAAAGAAGATGAACTGATTCTTAGAGATAAAATAAAATGGTTGAAGCATCTCTGGGGCTCAGAATCTAAATGAATAGTGATGGATGTGTAGCATCATGGAGGAATACCCCCAAATGTGAAAATGTTGTATTCAGTTACAAAACATCTTGATGAAGGATGACCAACAGTAATTTACAATAACATATGCAGAATCCAGTTTTATAGTAGATGTCAATTAGGTTCTGTGTTTGCAGGGCTATATCTGTTGCCATGGATCTCTAATAAAACAACTTATTAAATATACCATTAAAAATACTATAATACCATTAGAAATAGTATTTGGCCGGTAAGGCAGATGATAAAATTGCTGGTGGTAAAAACAAGAATGCCAATAGTCATTTATTTACAGGATTACCCTTAGTTATACATTATTACACATCTACTGTTGATGTCAACCAGATTTCCATAATACTGAAATATTCAAAATATTGAAATTGATTGACATACACTATCATTTCAATATACACCTGGATGAAAAACCAAAAATTGAGGATTCATGAATTATTTAGGTTACTAAACTATTACTACAGCTACTGTTACTACTACTTCTGCTACACCATAAAATAATGCTAATAATAATAATGCTAATAGTGCCATAAACAAGGCAAAACAGTTCGTTATTTCACTGCACCAAGGGATTAGAATGTTAAATAGCCTATGGTCACTGAATGTAAATTACAAAAAAAATGTAACAGTTTTCAAATGGCATTAAATTGCATAGTCTGTATTAAATAATAATCTAGCACACATCATTTCCATAGTCTACGTGCAGAAAACAAATATAAAAACACTTACCTTTTAATGTAGTTTTTGCCATAAAGAATCTGTTGTAAAAGAGTAACTAGTCCAAAAGCACAAATAAATATAAAACAAAGAGATCTGTTTCCGAGCAAATCTCTACCCGACGGGTCGGAGTAGCCCATTCTTTAGTGTAGCATCCACTAAATAAAAAAACCCCAAATCACAGCTCGTTCTCCCAGATCTCGAACACGACCGTCTCAGACTCGGTCGCACATCTTTACTGCAGTTAAATGGTCATCGCCCGACGTCTCTATGCTATTTTCTTTATCTTTGACCGCAACACTGATCCTAATATTTTCGGTCGTGCAGCATTGCCCCTCTCTTTGGAGACAGCGTGGAGAAGACGGTCTGAACATGCACAGCGAAAATTACATAATCTGTAATGTAAAACCCCGCTGCGAGCGTGAAATTCGGCTAAGAAAAACAACGGAATTGTCCCCAAATACAAAAAAAATGGCTTTTAAAAAAGTACCTGACAGCTCACCAACATCATGCACTAACGTTAGTTTCTGGCAAACCGTAGTGACTATAAGCTAGTCGATGACTGCGTTGTTCTCGCCACCCAAACGGACGACGCAGTCCTCACTGTCCAATTTTGTTCAGTGATCCAAACTGTGAGCCTATTAGGTGCCAGACATGACCGGAATTCGGTATCGCATTTTCAAAATTGCCAGAGGCAAAACCTGCTACATTCTGGTTTGTGAAGAGTTCCGCGGCATGAATTGGGTCCAATCGAATTATTCGTTTGTGAGATTTTTAAAAGCGTTGTAGCCTAGTACTGCGGGTGGCTCAGCGCAGTTCATTCAGGCACATCTACGATTCAGCGCAAAAACCAAGGTCGCAACAGCATCTCTCAAGGACAGCTTTGAACACACCCAGCATGCTGATGTATATTTAAAGGAGCTGGGCTGTGCACAGTGGAAATCGCGATTGCTTATGTAAATGCAGTCATCTGTGCCGACATTTCCTTTCCGATCCAAAGAAGGGCTATATAGACTGCAGGCGCAGTAGCCTATTTCAGACTAGCTGACTATACTATGAATAGATGCCAACGAAGGGATCTGTCATACAGTAAAAATGGACTTTCCGGAAAGGGTATTCAAAGGAATGCAGTCTGCTCGACCACCAGCCCAAGAATAATTGTATTAAAATAATTTGTAGAATGCTGGAGCCATTTTTAAACAACTGTCTTTGTGTGACAGGATTCTGTCCTGTAAGCAAAATTCCATATATATTCATTCTGCTGCTGCTATCAGCCTTTACATCATCAGTATAAACAAGTGAGCCAGTACATGTAGCAGCCATACATGTGCAAACAATCAAACAATAACACACCTGCCACCATGTTTCACAGATTGGGGGGGAGGGCTTTGGTTCATAGACAGTTCCTTTTGGCCTCCACACTGCTCTTGCCATCACTCTGATGCAAGTCAATCTTGGTCTCATCTGTCCACCTTTTTCCAGAACTCCGCAGGCTCTTATGTAATACTTAGCAAACTGTAACCTGGCCATCCTATTTTTATGGCTAACTAGTGGTTTGAATCTTGCAGTGTAGCCTCTGTAGTTCTGAACGTGAAGTCTTCTGCAGACAGTAGTCACTGACACATTCAAAAAGAGTGTTTCTGATCTGTTGGACAGGTGTTTGGGGTTTTTTCTTCATTATGTTGAGAATTCTTCAGTCATCAACTTTAGTGGTCTTCCTTGGCCTACCAAGTTGTTATGATTACATGGTACTCTCTTTCTTCTAAATTATGTTCTAAACAGCTTTTTATACATCTCTTACAGCCTCATAATGGCATATCATTGGCACACTCTGGTCCTCGTGTTGACAGATGCAAACAACAGACTCCAAAGCCAATCAAAAGCCTAGAATCAAGACTAGACACTGACGACGCTTTAATAAAACCTGAGAATTTGAACTTTAAACACATGTGAATTGTTTGGATTAAAAATCTAAAATTGTGAAGTATAGAGCCAAATCAAGAAAAAATATGTCATTGTCCCCAACATTATGGAGCATAGCATAGCATAAAACTTCAATAAAAAGAACTACCTTAACTAGGCACAGTGCTAATGATGCAACACACATAAAGAACCCTGTTTTCTTTATGTGTGTTACATCATTAGCACTGTGCCTAGCTTGGTGCTGTTTGGCATAAATTTCTATCATGAAATATAGGAACTTACTATCTTGGCCACAGCCAGAAAGGAATTTAAGTGTCAGGAAAAATGGCCTGTCAAAGTTACATAACAGAGGCTGTTTCAGATGCTTCTTTGTGGAAAGCAGGAAGTGAGACAATGGCTTATTGTGCGTGCAGCTTATGATCCAGGGAAAAACCACTCAATGAGGTCCCAATGAGACAACTAGAACTGTTTAATGCATGTTCTTTCTTTGGTATTTGCCCCCCCCCCCCCAAAAAAAAAAAATGAAGAAAAAAAGCCACTGTGATGCTGAGAAATAAGAACAAAACTGTCAGTGACATAGGCCAAATCTTAGGCTCACCAAAATAATGATGATGACAGAAGAATTCTCAACATAATGAAGAAACATTTTTCAGGAGGTAGGCATGGATGTGTCAGTGACTACAGTCTAAGTAAGACTTCACAAACAAAACTACAGAGGCTACATTGCAAGATACAAACCAATAGTTAGCTGCAAAAACAGGATGGCCAGATCACAGTTTGCTAAGACTAAAAGAGCCTGCAGAGTTCTGGAAAAAGTTCTTGTGGAAAGATGAGACAAAGACTGACTTGTATCAGAGTGATGGCAAGGGTAAAATGTAAAATGTGCAGGTCATAATAAACTGGCCAAGATCCAAAGCACCCTCGCCTGTGTGGTGGGGGTATTATGGTTTGGGAATGTATAGCGGCTACAGGTACTGGCTCACTTGTCTTCATCTGCAATGTAACTGTTGATAGCAGCAGAATGAATTCTGATGTGCACAGAAACATCTTATCTGCTCAAGTTCAAGAAAATGCTCCCAAACTCATTGGGCAGTGCTTCATCATACAGCATGTGATGTAAATGATCAGAAACATACTGCTGAAGCAACAAAGAAGGTGTTGCTTCAGCAGTATGTCCTCAGAATGGACCGGGACCGCATTCCTAAAGTAGCCTTGAGAGGGACCCCACCTGGAAAGAGGAAACCAGGGAGACCAAAATCAACCTGGCGGAAAACTGTGACTTCGGAACTGAAAACGGCAAACCTAACTTGGGGCGAAGCACAACATGCTGCACAGGATAGGACCAGATGGAAGTAGATAGTCGCGGCCTTATGTTCCACAGGGAACGAAGAGGATTAAGTAAGTAAGTAACAAAGTCATTCAAAGGCAAAAACTGGAAAGTTCTTGACTGACCAAGTCATTCACCCGATCTGAATCCGATTGAACGTGCATTTCTGTATGTCGAAGAGAAAACTGAAGGCAATTATCCATAAAGACAAACAAGAGCTGAAGATGGCTACAGTACAGGCCAGAGAAGATGCTCAGCACCTGGTGTTGTCTGTGGGCCACAAACTTCAAACAGCCATTGAATACAAAGGACATGCAACAAAGTACTAAACATGACTACTTTCATTTACGTAACATTGTTATGTCCCAAACATCATGGTGCCTTTAAATGGGGGGCTATATGTAAAAAGTGCAGTAATTTATACACGGTAAAAACCAAAGTGTATAAAAATATCCTTAAATAAAAGCTGTGAACATGCACCTTAATCAAAAGTGTGAATTGTTTGATTACAAATCTAAATCAAGAATAAAAAATAGTCCAAAACATTACGGAGCATGCTATATAAGGTATAAGAGTGAAATTTGTTGTTTTTGCTATAAGGCATTTGGACTTAAGATAGGAAGATGACTGTGAGATAAAAGTACAGACAATCAGTTTGTCATGGTATTTACATGGGTATATGTTTTACTATTTTACAGAAACAGCTGTTTTTGTGTTGATTCCCCCCATTTTCAGCTGTGCAAAAGTAAGTTAACAGTGTAGTAAAAAATGAAATTCATATTTTGAATGAGTTTTGCACTTTCTTTATCTCAAGGGACTGAATCATTGCAGTTGTTAGCCATCCAGTTGTAGGCCTTTCAAAGTTATATAATGGAAGCTGTTCCAGATGCTTCTCTCTCGAAAGCAGGAAGTGAGAATGGATTACTGTGCGCACAACTTAGGATTCAGAGAAACAAAAACACTCAATGAGATTCCACAACTAGTGTTTTTAATGCATGATCTTCCATTATTATTTCACACTCACTCCCCCCAAATGTCCCAAAATACTGCAACAGCAATTGACTCTGGTATAAAATGTTGAGGTTTCCTGCTCATATCCCTATTTAAAATTCCCCATCTACTAGTTACTCCTTTATGTTTCCACACAAACATATACCATGGATTTTTGAACTACATACAGTACAACAAATTTTGCATATCTGGCAACTACATTAACTCCATGAGGCAGAACACAAAATAGAAGCTAGGGAGACATCTGGTGGAATGTTGAGTCACAAAGGGTGCAGTGAACAGTCCACCACACAATAAAACGGAATTTAAATAAAAACAAATTTTAAATTGATGAAATGTGTCTCTAGATTACTGTTTGGAAGTAATGTTCCGATGTTGTACAGTTCAACGAACAGGTTGGTAGAGATGTGTGGCTCTGTGTCCCTTACCACAGCTTTCCATGGTCTCCAGAATTTATTTATCTATATACAGTCAGTATTCCTTCAACTTCAAAACTAAATGCAGGCCTCATTCCCCTAATACTGACTTGAATACGTTTAATGGCAATTGTGTAGAAACAGTATTCTGAGAAATACTTGTGGATTTGGCTTTACAAAAGCTAAGTTCCATATGTATAAACATTTAATTTTATGTCTCATTTATTTCACGACGTTTTCATTTCCGACGGACACTTTGCACATTGGCATTTCCTTGCGTATTTATTTCTACGCGTATATATTTCTATTCGTATTTATTTATATGTGTTTAGTTCAAAACGACTTGGCCTGTCGCTCAACATAGAAGGGGCGAGGGCAGCAATGATCGCTGAGACAGTACATTTACAGGCCACGCCCCCAGGGGGGTGGGTGGGGGGTGAACAATGTGCTGCGCTCCTGTAAATTAATTGCTTATTTATGTATTTATTTATTAAATTATCCATTTATTTCATTGCTTGTTTCTTTTTTCATTATTACTTTTTTAATGTAGTTTTGGTTCCATACGACTGTAAATGGCCGCAATCGCAATAGTCCGCAATGTGTGCCTGTTCCAATACCTGCACGTTGTAGTACTCCCTTGACACCACCGACTGAAGGGAGTTTCAGAAACATGAATGGGTTATCTTTCAAATCATTCCATTTCTTTATTGTAGGTACGTTTTTTTCTGAATAAACTTGCATGATAAAGAACGAGAATTCTGCCTCAATGTGTCAGTGATTGGTATAAAGTTACTCTGAGGACGAAGTTAATTTCATATCAAATATGAAATTTAAAAAAGTAAACAAACAACGTGGAACATGAAGACACCTCGGTGTCGTCCGAGTGGTGCTTATTTCGTCTGATTTTCTTACGCTATGAACTACCTAGCCTAATCGTGCGTAATGCGCATTGTGGAAAACACAGTACGACTTCTTTGTCTGTTACACCGGAAAACCCGGCGTTGATTTTGTGCTGCACCGAGCCGTCTTCCGGTCTCTGTCGTGTCGGGCTTAGGAGGGAGATGGTGAGTTTGAGAAAGATGTTTGGGAAAATCACAATACATCGAAGTTTAGCGGTATACATGAATACCGCTAGTGTAACACGAGCCAAGTTTTAAGTAAGGTTATGTAAACCTTCCCGATATTTGTGAACATTTATATTTTAGTTTTTCTTTTTAAACCCATTAAGTTGCAAGTACCCTGGTTAGCTGTCATGCCATCGCTTGTTTTGTTGTCTTGCTAAAACCAACCTGATAAACATTTGTAACTGATGTGTTCGTTTCTCGGTCCGTTTTTATTTAAAAAATTTTAATGTGAGGAAAATAATCCATTGGGGATAAACAACCTATTGAGAATTGATTGAGTGACAGGCAGAAGGTAGTGTAGGTAGCTTATGCTCTGCGTTCCAAGTGCCTCGTCAAATTAGCTAGATATTCAACATTGACTAGGCGCACTGTGCCCTAGACAGTTGCCAAACATGATGTTTATTTGCAGCCGGTTAGATACCTCTGTTAAATAAATTGGTTACACTAGTTTGCAGAAGCCCTTTTCTCGGATCACTTAAGTTTGCTGCATTTTGTATGTTACACATTCTACATACTTGGGTCCTGATGCGATTCAGGTGATTTGGAATGCTTTCTGCAGGCATGAATTTAGCCTTTAACTTCACACTGCTGTCCCACAGTGATGTTTCATACCTCTACCTTAATGTCATGACATGATTTCCATTTATTGCAACATTGCCATATGGTGTACCTGTCTTGTCAGTGATGTTATTCAAAAACAAATGTCTGAACATATGAGTTGCAGTGATTCTAGGATTTGACTGAGACAAGACCTAATACCCCATTCACGTGTCCCTATTCATTCTGTATTGTCCCTATATCCTTCTGGATGCTTAGCTTACGGTTTTTCATCATTGCAGACGAAGGGAACATCGTCGTTCGGAAAGCGTCGCAACAAGACGCACACACTGTGTCGTCGCTGTGGCTCCAAGGCTTACCACCTTCAAAAGTGTACCTGTGGAAAGTGTGGATACCCCGCAAAACGCAAGAGAAAGTGTGAGTATAGTCAGGCAAACCACAAGTAACCAGGAATACAGTAGCCTATGTTTGAAGTGATGCTAATGGCTGCAGTGAGGTTTGTCAGCAACCGCCAGTTGACAACGTTTTGCCATTTCAGAAACGCTGCTTTTTTTTCTCTATTATAGTTTGTGAAATATTTATACGTTGAGTAGTTTTCAATTATTCTTAATGCATTACAGCTTGTTCTTTTTTTCCCAAAAGTTAAACCAGTCATTGATAACAGTTTTTGTGTTTTTGGCATATTGGATGTTAATTGAACTTCTCACTCTCCAGACAACTGGAGCGTGAAGGCCATGAGGCGCAGCACCACTGGAACAGGTCGCATGAGGCATCTGAAGGTTGTGTACCGCAGATTCAGGTGAGCACTCGGCTGGTGAAATCAGGCACGGGGTTTCTGTCCAATCACAGTGTTTCAGAACATTCCAAATATTTCAGGTTTGGTTTTCTTAAGGGTGTTTTAAAAAAAAAAAAATCTAAATTCAAATCATATCCGCTCAGTTTACATTGATACCCAAAATGTGCCACAAACATTAGCAGTGATTGACATGCTTTAACCTGAGCATATTATATGCACATTATTAAAACCACACAGCACATAAAGTGAGCCGGCTTATATTTAGTGTAATGCCTACCTGTGTCTTGGAGACATTTGTCGACTTTAGGAGCTTGCCTAGAAGTGCAAACTGTTTCTGTTTGAATTTAATTCTATGAAAGAGTGATAAGCTATCAGACATTTTACATCTACTTGAAGGTGTCGGAGTTGCTATTGAAGTAACACATTGGTGATGAATTTTGTATCGAGCATGGGTCTTAAGGTCCAGGAGGGCTGCAATGTCTGGTTTCCTTGGATTCAGCAGCCAGTTTAGGCCTTGGAACCAAGGTGTGTGGACAATGCAGCCAGTTAGTTACTGAAATTAAACAAGTGCTGAAATGTCTCATACCTTCAGATGCTGCAGCCTGCAAGATTTTAGTTTGAGATGTTTGGTGTAGAGGAACCAAGATTTTGTGGAATATTTTCTGCCATCAGAAATTAGTTTCTATGAGTCATGTTGATTTAGGTGAGGAAAATAAGCCATTGGTGTAAACAACCTATTGAGAATGAATTGAGAGAATGGCAGAAAATAGTGGGGGAAGCTTGTGCTCTGTGTTGCTAGCCAGTTCCATGTGCCTCGTCAAATTGGCTAGATGTTTGACATTGACTAGCTGCACTTCATATAGCCTATGTATTGTACTATGACCCTGTGTCCTAGAAAGTTGCCAAACTTTGTTTTTTTTGCAGCCGGTGAGATACCTCTGTTAAATAAATTGTTTACACTAGTTTGCAGAAGCCCTTTTCTCGGATCTCTTAAGTTTGCTGCATTTTGTATGTTACACATTTTACATACTTGGGTCCTGATGCGAGGAGGTGATTTGGAATGCTTTCTGCAGGCATGAGTTTAACTTCACACTGCTGTCCCACAGTGATGTTTCATGCCTCTACCTTAATTTCATGACATGATTTCCATTTATTGTAAAATTGGTGTACCTGTCTTGTCAGTGATGTTATCCAAAAACAAATGTCTGAACATATGAGTTGCAGTGATTCTAGGATTTAACTGAGACAAGACCTAATACCCCATCGCATGTCCATATTCATTCTGTATTATCCCTGTATCATACTGGATGCTTAGTTTATGGATTATCTTATGGTAATGCTGATTGTAAGAATAATTTTTGCGGTAACTTTCGTTTTGTTCCAAGCGTGACTTCAAAAGTGTTAGTGTAACATCTGTCAATTGGTGAAAGTCTTCTGTTACATCCTATATTTCTTTATGATACGTGGACCTCAAATTGTCCTTAGCTTGTAGTTTAACCATTCCCTTTGTATGATGTCGTCACACGTGCTAGATTTTGGATATAATATCCGATTAACCTTTTAGGGCTCAAGTTAATTTCGCCCCGCTATTTGTTTTGGGTAAAAGGTTCTCGTCCTTGTATCTCAAGACGCTGGCTATTGAATATGAATTATTGACTCATTGAGTCTTTTCTTTAATAAACAACCGTTCAGGTGGTAGTCTGCATATTTGGCCTAATTCTTATCATAGGCATTCAAACCTGAAATTAATTCAGTTGTCCAAGTAGAGTACGGCATAGACTTGGTGGTATAACATTTAAAGGCTGTTGGACTTGCAGTAATTTATCATATGGTAATTTCATATTTAATTGCTTATTATCATTGTGTGTTCTGTGTATATGTTGTAATTTATACTTGTACATGTTTCCTTTGGTGCAGTACACATGAAAGAAGGAAAGCCTTTTAACACAACCGAAATGTGTGAACTAATTGTTTACTTTTGTTTTATTTTGGGGTAAATTACAGGTGTTATTGTAATATGTCAAGTATACTGAATGTTGGTGCATATGTCAGACGCATTTTTTTTCTTTTTTCTTTTCTTAACCTCAGAAATTATTTTGGGGTAAATTACAGGTGTTATTGTAATATGTCAAGTATACTGAATGTTGGTGCATATGTCAGACGCATTTTTTTTCTTTTTTCTTTTCTTAACCTCAGAAACGGATTCCGAGAAGGAACAGCCCCCAAGCCCAAAAGAGCAGCGGTGGCGGCCTCTGGCTCATCATAGACACTTTGTTTAAAATAAATGTGCTGTTAAATTATTTTTGGATTTGACTTGGTCTTTGTGCCAGCCTTAAAGATGTTTTATTAATCAAGAAGTGATAATCATTCGGTTAAACTTCATTTGGTTAGACATTCTTAAATTAGTAAAACTTTGTGGAACTTGTATCTTGGTACATCTTTCCAGTTAGCACAAGGCAGCAACATATTTGTGATTTTCATTGTGATTAGCAAATTCATGGCATGAATTATTTATTTTATAATACTTGTAAGTGGATAATGGTGTGTGGCCTGACAAGCTAGCAGTTTGATTGATGATTAAGGCTTTGTTCCCTTAGAATGAATACATCTAGCATCATACGAACAACCAGGGTCTATAGAGATGAATGGATGCATTTGATTTTAATGTTGGATTCAGTCAACATTGTTAGAGGGTTCAACAAAATCCTCAACATATTCAACAACTTGCATTCCGCACCAAGTACAGCACAGAAGTCAGTATCCCAGTTGGGCTGCAGTGTCTGCTGGTTTTCGGGGTATTTCAGTGCCCGTGATTCATTTAAGTAATTGATTGGCTAAAGAATGTACTTGCCTTGTCCTCAAGGCATTAATTAGCTTCGAACACTGAGGCCCTCCAGGACTGGCCACTGACACCTGTGCTGTACTTGGTGCGTGTGATACACCTGGAATACAGAAACCAGTTTTGGTTTGCTGCATCAGAATTGATTGTTTCAATTAAATAATGTCTGCAGACTCAGAAGGACATATCCCACTAGCCACCAATGTAACAAGTGGGTATTTTTCAAGAAGGTGAGCTTTCGGCAGGTGTAGGATCCCTGCTCCACATGGCTGCATGATCACTGCATCTCCGATAGACTGAGCCCAGTGGCAGAATTAAAGTGTTTCCTGATAAAGCTTATCCTATGGATGGAAGGTCACCTGGTTGATTTGATTTCTACAGTATTTTCCCAGCTAACTCATTGTTTTGTGTCAGACTACGCCACGTTGCTACATGTGATTTTTACATTATTTCCTGTATTAAAACATCAACATTGAAAATGTGAGGTTTACTGAAAGGTATACACATTTTTTTAAATGCACATGGTGGTTAACTGTCGAATCCTTTCCTATACCTATATACGTAATTGTGTACTGATCTGTGCATATACCATACTCGCTCAAGTTTTTTCCGGTTTTATTTTCTGATATTGAGGCAAGTGAACCAATCAGTATTTTACATAGTGAGGTAAAGGCACCAGGGAAGCTTGCTACGTTATCTCCACATCACGAAGACCTCTGTGACGTCAATGTGCAACGCTAACTTAAAGATGCTGGTTGCACGATATTCGCGGGCCTTTCCCACAATGGACGCGAGGGAAGAAAGCAATTCGGTAACTCCTGATGATAATAATGGGGTGACCGAGGATGATACACAATGGAAGGCGCTCATTTGCAGAACGCTGGACAGAAAACATGTCAATAGGCTTATAGATCATAGCGATGCCAGCTTTTCAAAAGAGTTTTCCAGCCAGCTGCATGCTGAGTCAGGTTGGGAAGAAGCGGTGAGTAATGACTATTGCCGTGCCGCATTAGTTTAAGTAACTTTCTCCCCCCATTTGTATGACTAGTTATCGTCTATAGGGTTATTCTCCTTCATGTTGCATCTCTAAATAGCGTTAGTTTACATGCCACACGTTGCCCATTTTTGTGCGAAGGGAAAAACGTACCAAATAAAATGTGGTACTATGTCCTACAAATTACTTTTAAAATTATTTTGTTTACTAAAATAGCGATTAGTTATTTGTTGTTTTGTATAGCCTGTTGGAACGTGTGTGAATAATTCCAGAACATGAATTCTTGGATAAAACATTAATCCATGTGTAAATACCATATAAATGTTCTTAAATGTTGGCCTGACCTTGACTATACGTTGTTAAAGGTGTTTGTTTGTTTGTTTATTTATTTATTTTTATTTATTTATTTTTATTTATTTTTATTTATTTATTTATTCATTCATTCATTCATTATTATTTTACATTGCACAGTTACTTGGGGACATTGAGGATGCAATTTGCTGTATGAATTTACTGTACCTGTACTGAGTAGTATAATACCTTATATGACCAGTAATCACTATGTTCCTCTTATAATATATTCCAAACATATTAACTATGTTTTGGTGTTATGTATCCTGTAGGGAAAGGGAGTCCATCATCCCCATTGCATCCAGTAGCATATCAGAAAAGGTTTATGATCAGATTAGCTCATGAGCAGTCATACAACATAGATTTAATGTGCATTTTACAATGCAGTAGGTTTGTAGCCCTTATCCATCGTTTAATGTATCAACAGGTCCAGGGCTGGAGTAGGTGTGCCCCGATGTTTTGCTTATTTCAGTTGCAGAAGAAATGTAAGAAGGCGAGGACTGGAGACAATGACTACCACTGTCTCCTCTGCATTGATGTGAAGCTTTCACAGAATGCTGAGCCTGATTTTGCAGCAAGTTCTGAGTCTTCGGAAGCAAATTGCTGCTTAGCAGAGGCACGTGAAAACAAAGGCATTGCAGTCCCCACTAAGTACCAGAGGAGACCATCCACTTCCCCATCTGCAATCTGCTGTCCAAACACAGAGCTACATGGGCACAAAGCCAGAGAGAAAGCAACGAGTCAGGCGGAATTTGGTGATAAAATGACCAATGCATTTGAAGAAACGATGTCCAGGCTAGCTACAAACGTGCCTGAGCAGCGTCCACTGGACAAAGGAAAAGAAGTTATGGAAAACCTCATCGTATTTCCCCCTGCACATTTTCCGTGGCGCACTGTGGGATTAACAGTGAGAAGTATGGGAACCTGCAGCCTAACCACAACAGACAGCTTGACGGCTGAGAATGGATCATATGGCATTCCAGCCACAGTGGAGATGTGTGATGAGGGAGAGGAAGCCATACCAGCCTCTCGCATGGACATGAAGATCTCAGAGGACAACTACGGACGTCTTACCCCAAAGTACCGCTCTTGCCATTCCAGCAAAAATTTGCTTTCTGCTTTCAGTATCGGCATCCCTAGGAGATATGTCACTTCCTCTGACGCACTGCCACATGCAGCAAGCTTGTTGGGCAGAAAAGCAAAGTATGACAATCAGCACAGAATATCCACGAAGAGCCGTCAGGGCCAGAGAACAACACAGACAGAACCCTGTCTACCTGTCCTTTTAGGGACCAGGGTTCCAATATTGTCAGCATCTCATCGGATTCTGTATCCTACTGTTTAAGGGCCTGGTAGACTTCAGATCATTGTCAGGAGTTCTGCCTGTGCTCTTCATTCCTGTGATTCCATGTCTCTGTGTCAACCATGAACTGAAGCTGTGATTAACACATTTACAGTTTGAATTTTGTAGATAGATCATGGTATGCATTTTAGTTTTTCCAGATTGTCTGAATAATTGTTGGAAAATGCAGTCAGTTTGAAAGTTTTTTCTCAGGATTTTGTTAATAAAATAAAATTTGCTGAGATTGACACTACTTACGCAGGCCTTTTCATTAAAAGTATTACCCGACTGTCCTGAAACTAAATTTGCTTGCGTGGTGACTTAAGCTCTGTTTACCCTGGCTCTGACAGTTTCATTGAGGTGTTGGAATTCCCAGAAAAGTGAGTGGTTTCAAGAATCTTATGTGTGGAGGCACACTGCTGCCCTGCAGGGACAGTAGAAGTATAAACCTTTATTTGACTAGGAAGTCACATTGAGATTAGAACCTCTTTTGCAAGTGAGGCCTAGCCAAGACAGGGCCAAAGCAGTATAAAACAGCATACAAAACAATAACAATGACAACAGTGGCACACAGAATAAAACAACTACAGAAGTACTGTCATTGCAGTCAGTGCTTTGGGTGTCCGGATATACTTGCCCATAAAGGGGGTGCCGTGTTCAAGTGTTTGAGCTCTGTTATGTCTGGCTTCAAAGGGGATGTTGTGGGTTTTAGTCTGATATTCTCTCCGCATGTGGTGCCAGCTGTTCATGCTTTATGGCTTTGTGAGCACTATCCTTCAAGTTCCAGGTTAACAGCTCTTGTGCAGCACCTCTGAGACACAGCCAGTTTCAATGGGAGTCAGGCTCAGTTGAAGGTAAGCGCTCATGCCTAATTGCCACTGGGAGGTTTCAACAGCTGTTTCAACTTGTATGTTTCAGTGCCCTCTGCATGTGCCAAACCCAGGTGTGGTGGTCAATGATCTTAACATTTATCTGGTGCCCCGCCACACAGAGCATGCAGTGGTGTTTCCCTTCCACAATGAAAAGGAATTTATTACTGTAAAGAGCATTCAATATTTTTTTTTTAACACAGACACACCACAGGATTTGACATGAATCAAAGTAATATACTTGCTGATGTTGCTGTAGTGGGGTAATCACAGCTACTATTGGTGGAGTTGCTGGGTCTGAACTGGTGAGAATGTACCCACAAGCACAATCTGGTATTGTATTCATTGTTTTAATGACCTCTGCTGGCCAAATGTGCAATGACAGAGATCGGATCCCGGATTTAGTTAGGCATTTGGGTTGGTGGTTTCAGTAATATTTTTCCATATTAACATACAGTCAAGAGGTGAAAGCATTAGGAAGAGTGCTGTGCATGCATCAGTGTTCCATTAGCAGTCTCAGCGCTGTTAATGAATCACAGATGATGACAACCTAGTGTGATTCGATATGCACTCAGTTTTTAGTAATATGTGGTTCATTAAAAGATATGAATACATCACAAAAAGATGAACAAAAAACAAAAACAACCTCAGTGAATCTGAACATTTCAATGCTCATTCATGTTGCACAGGACAGATTGCATAACACATTAAATACAAAGGCCTATGGTTCTCATAGGAGCCATACATTTTGGCTTTAAAACAGACTCAGTATTCAAGTATAGGAGAGTAAAAAGATCATTTACAGTAAACATTTCATTAGTTTCTGTGTAGAGTTGTGTGTGATGATGGAGTTTTCTTGGAAAAATATATTGAAATGTTATAAGAATGTAATTGTCTTGAACATATCTAAGTTTGCCCAGAAGCACCTAATTGACCAGAGGAGCTACTGTTGGATAATGAATCACGGTACAAATTATCCCGAAACCTAGTTGTGCCTCTTGTACTTAATGCAGTGATGTGTCTGTGCTGACTATGGCATTAGACTCATTATCCTGCAGTGGCTCCTCTGGTCAGTTAGGAGCTTAGCCAGTCTATGGCAGCTGCATCAGTTTTAAAGTCACGTGGGACAACAGCTGCTCAGTTGGTAGAATGAAAAAGCCAGTACTAATCAGAGACTGTACTAATCTGCATACATTTTTGGAGGAGCAGTCACCCTGGTAAAGTTCCTTGCGCAGGTCACCTTCCAGCAATTACTCAACCGTTTTTTTCTCCCAGGACTACTGCTGAGTTTGAAATAAAATGTTTCCATTTGTGTTATGTACACAAAATTTGATCAGTGCACTGCTCCAGCAAGCAACGGTTTTATATCGTGGTGATGTCACGTTGTCTACTCACTAAGGCCTTCATGACTTGCATAATAATTAATGGATTAACACTCTCTTGCATGTGGTCTCTCTTCACATGCCAGAATAATTTCAACGCATTTTTCACGTCCTGAAGGGACCGACGGCGTGACCAATGAACAGTGGTTGCTGGTCAACACGACCGTATTGCTACAGTACAATTATTACCCATCTCGGGTTTTTATTTTCTTTAGGTAGGCTATATAATCTATCAACCACCGCCTATGTAGATTTCTTGGCTCTGTAGCGCGCTTCCGTCGCAACAGATATTCTGCTTCCTGTTTGTGCAACATCATCTCCGTCAGCCTGCAGCTGCTGCAGGTAGGTCTCCTGCGGGAAGATGGCGACGGATAAACAGAAACATGAAGGAAGGGTGAAGATAGGACACTACATTCTCGGGGATACGCTTGGGGTAGGAACCTTTGGGAAAGTTAAAGGTAAGAGTTGAAACGTTTTAGATCGGAACATGTGTGTTTAGTGCCAGAAAAAGACAGCCTTGGCGAAGATAGCTGCTAGAAGTAGCTTCAGCAGATATGTCGTTTCTCGCTGTCTAGACTACACGTGTCCTTATTAAATTCGACATTTCTTTTCAACACAGCAACACGTTGATCTGCCAAGAAGAATAGCGTTAACGTTAGCTATGGGGACTGTTGCGGCACAATAATTTACAGCCGTGTGCGAGTTGGAGACCTCTAGATTACTTTGCATCTAATTTGCTAACGTTAGTTGGCTAACTTTGGTAGCTTTTTAGCCAACTGATTTGATTTTCTATGAATTGGAGTTAGTCAAATTAGCTATTTGGCTGGCTGGCTGACTGGCGTATATAGCTAGTCAGCTATAGAGCCGACTAACTTAGCTAGCTAGCACCTAACTTACTGATGGACCAACGAACCATCCTCTGACTTGCTATCTAGTAATGGTAATGTTTTTCGAATGGGTTACCTGGCTAACGTTAGTTAGCTTGTTTTTAGGTCGGTGAAATGTCCTATGTGTTTCCAAGTGGGAACTTTTGAACTGTGGTACGCAGTTAATTTAAAATGTGCACCCATGTTTTTCCAGTTGTATATAGCCTATTCTGTTCTGTGAGTCATGGAGAAGAACATGACCCATTCAGGAGCTTGGTGTTAGACATACTAAAGCTGAGGTATGGAGAGACCCAAGAACATGGTTGACTGTTCATACACAGTGTTTAACCCATTAATAATCATTAATAAGCTTTGTTAATAATCTCACATCGAGACTGTCAAGATGCTTCATTTGTATTTCTGTATAATTTAGGGATGGTGACATTGAACTCAGGTTCACTATACACTATGGCTGGGGGTCTCGGTATTGGATTTCAAGAAGCACTGGTGTGGATTTACTATATCCACACTGTGCAGAATGTTGTATTATCGACATTTCTTGACAGATAGAAATTGTACTAGCTGAGCTTGTTTTGTGGATATAACCGTGCATATGTTTTCTGTTTTTAAGACTCAATGCATCAACGTGGTGTAGAAATTGTTAATATAAAAGTATTGCCGTCATCCTTTTGCTAACACTCACCATATGCTGTCATCATTCCTGAAATCATTTAAAGGAAACACTTTGGAAAATTATTACTGAATGTCAACTGTGTTAATCCCTTCGGTTTACAATTTGTGACACTGCCTTGTGTTTATTTTGTGTCTGTTGTTACATGTTTACTGTGCTAGGAGTGATAATGACATTCTTTGTATGGTGGTATATGGCATTCGGTGATAACATCTAACTAGCAGACAGTAAAAGTGAATTTACACTTGTGTAGTCAGGCATTGGTTTTCGCCTAAATGATGATTAATACTGAATCACTATGGCAAGTGTATTTCTGTTATGTGGTCATTCTTGAGGTCTGTAATATGCACCCTGAGCCTGAGTGAACTGTGAGAATTGCTGCATGTAAACTCATTTGAAACCACCTGAGTATTTAGACAGCTTTAAGTTCTGCGTTAGACTGCACAACTGAAGGGAGGTATTCAGTGCAAAAACTTTCCATTCCATTACGTAGAGCAGCAGTGCTGATGATTAAGGGAAAGTTGTGATTTTGAAAGTGGTGATAGTATCTTATGGATCGCACGCATTGTTTTCCATAACATTTGTTCATGCTATGTGTTAAAAAGTTATATAGCCTATGGCTTAAGGGACTATATCCGGGCCTGTTTGTTGTCTTAAGAGCTACTTATCCCTGTACCAGTTAACAATTAGTGTAAATGGACAGGCCTGAACATGCCAGATTCTCACAATGCCTTATCTGTGTCATCAGTGCTGCTGCCCTGGAACAGAACATGTCACCACCTGAAACTTTGCTGTGGTCTTCCGATCAAGCTGCATTCTTAGCTGATGCTGTACCTCCTGCTGTCTGTTAAACCATAAACCGCTCTGTCAGGGTGGTGAATTATTGTTTTCAGTTGTTTTCAGCCTAGCCCTACCCTGGAATAATCCTGCCATTCAGAAAACTGTTGTCTCACCACCAGTATGTCCCTTGCACAGGGAAATGAACCCTTTGCCATCGTACCCACATAGCAATACTATTGCTCAAGGCGGTTTCAAAACACAGCCGCGGCGATTTTCTGCACGAAAGATTTTTCTGTTGATAATGAGCTCCATTAATGTGTTACCAGTGGCGCTGCAGACTCAGTCTCAGTTATTTGTGAACTTGTCCCTCTCCGGTGACCTCCATGCAGGGTACAGTGGCGGAAAAAACATACCGCCTCTTGGGTTCGCGCTTTCTGTTGCAATCCGCCAGAAAGGACCTGGGCCGCTGGAGTATGTGATACGTTTGCGGCCGCTACACTGGCATGATGTTTGGGTTAGCGTTAAGAACACGCTTAGCGCAGCGTTAGCGCTGACGGCTCTTAAAGCAGATAAAGTGCAGCCTCTGCCAGCCTGCATGCGAGGCCTGTAAACCGCTTCACCTCACCGCGGCTCCCCTGCTCCCTGTACATGATGCCTTTCCCGTTTTCGGCGATGTTCTCCAGAGATGCGAATACCAGAGTCGTGCTTGAATGCGTTCCAAATTTGGTGAATTGCAAGACCATATTAGGCTATAGGAAATAAGTTGCAAAAATGTAGGTTTATATCCTTGTTATTTAGTTTAAACTGCATCATTGCTGTAAAGGACTTTGTAGGTTAGGAATCTACTCTGATATTTTCTGCACCAGCAGATCCAAGTAAAGCAGCAAATTTCCAGAATGCTGTGATCTTGCACATCTTGTGATGTTTGGTATTGCAAAGTGATCTTGACAGTTCTATGATATGGCCCTTAAAGGTCTACAGAGATCATGTTATCCTCATGCATATTGGTAGGTGCCAGGCATATTAAGTAGGTATTACCCATGTATACTGTGAAAATAGCAAAGGGAATAAAGGCAAGTGCTTGTTATGACTGCGTGTATCTGAGTCTGTGAGAGAGAGAGAGGAGGAGAAAGAGAGTCATAAGCACACTACTGTGTAGTTCAGTTTTTATTTCCTTTTTTGGTGGCAGAAAAAAAAATGTAGACCCATGATATGAATTTATGGCCATGTGTATATATACTGTATATAACAAAGAGCTAAGACCTTGGCTATTTGCTGTGGATTTTTGTGAAATTACTTGTCTTAATTCTAACGAACACCTCCCTTCCCCCAGTTGGACAGCATGAACTGACCAAGCACCAAGTAGCCGTGAAGATCCTGAACAGACAGAAGATCCGTAGCCTGGATGTCGTGGGAAAGATCCGCAGGGAAATTCAGAATCTCAAGCTCTTCAGGCATCCTCATATAATTAAGCTGTGAGTCCGTGATTACTACATGCAGCCTGCCCATCACTTTAAGATTAAAGGCACGCAATTATTCTCCGATGCTCCTGCTGATTACTTTCCTATGTGAAGTAAACAAACCCAAAGCCTGTTCTGTTACAGTCTTTAGGGTTGTTTCCTGGTAATTAAATTAAAGGCTATTTCCCCACTGTTTTTAATCATGTGTTCTCAGTTATCATTAACTTTATAGGAATTCTTTGAGTTTATAGGGAACCTTACATAGAGGACTCTTAAAATATCACTGGGTTTTTGGTATTTCCTGGGAACAATCTCCAGTTGCATACCAATCATTTTATTTTGGGATGCTTGAAATGCTACTTTACAAGGAAACCACAATAAACTCTTGTCAGATCAGTGAAATATTACTGGTCTAATTGGGCCTCTTGAGTTTCATCATATTTTCAGTGTCATCCATGTCCTGACATTCAGCTGTTTGTCATTTAGTTCTCAGAATATGTTTAGGTTAAAGTCATTTTTATTCTTTGAAAAAAATGACCACAGAAAACAGTGAGTACTGGCTATTAGCCTATTATTTTTGATTTCCCCGAGTCGCTTCCCATTTATGAACAGAATATGATTGCGACCGTTAACCAATCGCTACCTACAGGAACTAGTCTAAATATTGAGTTAGTCTTTATGGTGAGTAATTTAACTGCCTCTTCATATGAAATGAGTAACGATTTTCTCTTTTTAAATGGCTGCAGTTATCAGGTGATCAGCACACCTACAGATATCTTCATGGTGATGGAATATGTCTCTGGTGGAGAGCTCTTTGACTATATCTGTAAAAATGGGAAGGTAAGATGGCAATCCTCGTCTTGCAACCTACAAAATGGTTTCAGATGTCTCAGAATTCATAGAAATGAAGAATTTTACTTGTAATGAATAAGTTTCCCACAGCAGGTCTGTCTGTTTCTTATCTCTGTCCAGTGTTAGAACCTGCCGTATTGTTTGACACTGTAGTGGAGACGCTCGCATTGAAGCCGTGTGACTCTTTACCGGTGAAGCACAGAGCTTCAGCTTGCCCGGGGTCTCGGTAGGGCCCTGTGTGCTGTAACCGCTCCCTCCGCCTCTGTGCCCTCAGCTGGATGAGAAGGAGAGCAGGAGGCTGTTCCAGCAGATCATCTCGGCGGTGGACTACTGCCACAGACACATGGTGGTGCACAGAGACCTCAAGCCCGAGAACGTGCTGCTGGACGCGCACATGAACGCCAAGATCGCCGACTTCGGTGAGTGACCTCCCCCGCGAGGGCTGCTTCCTCGGTTCCCGAGGCATGGGTTTATGGAATGGGGCTTGCCGGAACACATTACCGGCAAAGCATATTCAGAACTATTTTACTGGCACACCTCCCAATAGTAAAAGCAGGCCATCTCTTAATGGCATCCCATTGGCCCTTTCCCCTTCCTTCCTAGTGATAATGTGTAATGTACCCTTCTTGTGCATCAGTATGAAACATATTCCATTCTTTGCTTTTAAAATGGCTTTTAAATCTTAACTCATGCCTTGTGTTCACTTAATTGCACTTCTAATGGGAAGGATAGCAGCACTAAAAGGCTGTTTGAGGGCACTGGGAAGAAGCATGTTCTGGCTACGTTAGTCAATAAAGGTAATAATACTGTTTATACCCTATAAATACTGGTATAAAATCTGATCAAAACAGTTATACAAAGCACTTACACAGGCAAGCATGCATCCTTTATGAATGGAAGCACTGAGTCAAAAATACCATACCTGTCAGTGGTCAACGTCTGAATTTACCACATTGCTTACCAATACATTTAGAAATTGTCTGATGTGTTGACTGCAGTAAGGTTCTGTACGTGGAACCAGTTTTGGCCAGTTCACGGGGTACACCCAGCTCATCATCCCTGTATGGCCACCAGGTGGCGCTACTGTGACTTTTACGGTGGTTCTGTGCAATCAAAACCTCTGCTCGAGAACACAATTACATTTGATCTCATGTTGTTGACATTTTACTTTGACTTTATTGCAGACAGGCAGTACTAACAGCACATAATTGCTTCACAATTATTACGCCTACAGTTTGCGGTAAAAGTCTAGACCCTGTGGAAGCTGGAAACTGTGTCATCTGAACCTCAGATGATACCAAGCATACCTGAGCCTTGTTCACTAAAATAGGCCTGATCTCCTGGGTACTGTGTGTGAGATGTCAAAACAATGAGACTTATTCTGTCGCCCTTTTGACTCATTTTGGTTTTTGCAGGTCTGTCAAACATGATGTCAGATGGGGAATTTTTGCGAACGAGCTGTGGCTCTCCAAACTATGCTGCCCCTGAAGTAATTTCAGGAAGGTATTTCATTTTTTCTTTGTATTGTTTGCATAACAGCATCATCATCTTTTCTGCGGTCCCAGGCTTGATGGAAAATCACATCAAGCTGGTGAAGACCATTTGCTTTGCAGTCATTCTTTCATGTGCTTTGTTCATTAAACTGAACACTGACCTTCTCCATTTTGCCTCTTCCGCAATCTACATGAACAGCTATATTTCATTCCCATAAATATCTATGAATTGTGAAAAATGTGTAATTAAAATAAACAGATAACAGTACAGCGCTGATATTTTTCAGTTGTGAATTTTAAGTGCTGTCCTTCACCCATGTTCTTGATGCATTACTTGCTCCTGGGACACACATGTTTTTTTTACCCGTCACCTCGTAAGTTGCTTTGGGTGTGAGCACCTGCTGAGTGAATCAATGCAAATACAATACTGGTGTGCATGTATGAGAGAGAACATGGATACCATTGTAGAGAAATAGTGTTTTGTGAGCTTGTCCTAAGCTGTGCTGTCCTGCTCCCAGGTTGTACGCCGGTCCAGAGGTGGACATCTGGAGCAGTGGCGTAATTCTGTACGCCTTGCTGTGCGGGACCCTCCCGTTCGACGACGACCACGTGCCGACGCTGTTCAAGAAGATCTGCGACGGCATCTTCTTCACGCCGCAGTACCTGAACCCCACGGTGATCAGCCTCCTGAAACACATGCTGCAGGTGGACCCCATGAAGAGGGCCACCATTAAGGAAATCAAGTGAGTCTCGGCAGGCCTGCACACGTCCCATCGCTGGGGTCTTATTATGGTCCTGTGCTCTACTGTGCACTCCCATAAATCTGATTTTAGTACTGAACCTTTATTTAACGGAAGCCTTTTCACTAAAATGTGTGCGTTTTGTTTATCTGTTTTAAATTATTGTTTGGTTTTAGTAGTATTTTAGCTTGGTCCTTGCTTAGTGATATCGCTAAACCCAGAATGATTTTGCTTCGGTGCTCACACACTTATATCCATTAAAATGATAAAGTAGTTCTGAGTGCTGTCATCAGTCTGACTCTCCTGGAGGGAATCACAACTTTCCTTGTTGGCCTCTGCAGAGAGGATGAGTGGTTCAAAGAAGGCCTTCCCAAGTACCTGTTCCCTGAAGACCCCTCCTACAGCAACTCTATGATCGACGACGAGGCCCTGAAGGAGGTGTGTGAGAAGTTTGAGTGCACCGAGGAGGAGGTCCTGACCTGCCTGTACAGCCGCAACCACCAGGACCCGCTGGCGGTGGCCTACCACCTCATCATCGACAACCGGCGCATCATGGACGAGGCCAAGGACTTCTACCTGGCCAGCAGCCCGCCCGAGTCCTTCCTGGACGAGCACCAGCTGGCGGCCGCCAAGCCGCACCCCGAACGGGTGCCCTTCCTGGTGGCCGAGACGCCCCCCCGGCCTCGCCACACCCTGGACGAGCTCAACCCCCAGAAATCCAAGCACCAGGGCGTGCGCCGGGCCAAGTGGCACCTGGGCATCCGCAGCCAGAGCCGGCCCAACGACATCATGTCCGAGGTGTGCCGCGCCATGAAGCAGCTGGGATACGAGTGGAAGGTGAGGGGGTGGGGTGGGGTGGGGTGGAAGGTGAGAGGGTGGGGTGGGGTGGAAGGTGAGAGGGTGGGGTGGAAGGTGAGAGGGTGGGGTGGGGTGGAAGGTGAGGGGGTGGGGTTGGGTGGAGTGGAGTGGAAGGTGAGAGGGTGGGGCGTGGTGGGGTGCAGTATCTGTTTAACTTGGTTAAAGACAAAGTGAGTGGTTCATCCACAATCCAATAAATATTAACTAGGCAGCTTCTCTTACTGTTTGCATTTCTTGCCATGTCAGTTTCCTCCTCTCAAGGTTTACAAGCATCTGTTATTTATAAACCTCCCTTAATGGTTGTTTTCCATATGCAGACAACCTCTAACCTTCACATTACTGGTGTGCTGCATGCTGTGGTGGTTGTAAAGAAGGCAGTTTATTCACAAGCAGAACTAAAGGCAACAAAAAAGTGTCCTTGCGTGCATTTCATTTGAGTTGTTCTGGTTTTCTGAAGAGTCAGGGCAGTGCTCTCTCGCTCTCACACTCTGATTTTCCAGGTTGTGAATCCATACTACCTGCGTGTGCGGAGGAAGAACCCGGTGACTGGTATGCAGACCAAGATGAGTCTGCAGCTCTATCAGGTTGACAGCAGGACCTACCTCCTAGACTTTCGTAGCATAGACGGTATGTCCAGTGTCGACACCCTTCCTGGAAATGATGTTGAGCACCAGTAGTTTATTAAGCCTGAAATGTAGTGTGAATGTGAAGCAGAGACTTACAAACCTTGGGACAATTATGATGCAACAATAATGCAGTAATGTGAATTGCTTTATATATAAAAAAAATGTAAAAAATAAAACAAACCCTGTGGCTTACACATAATATACATAAATATACTACTGAAGAGAGTAAATTTTAATATTTACAAATGGGTAACTTCTGATTTGCTTGTGCAGGAGGTCACATGAACAGCTAAGGACGCTAACCTTTCTCTCCCCCTCTGTACCTCAGATGAAATGGTAGAGGCCAAATCTGGGACTGCCACCCCTCGCAGGTCAGGCTCGGTGGGGAACTACCGAGCCTCTCTGAAGAACGAGGGGGAGGGGGGCGAGGCCAAGGCCGAGGCGTCCGTCAAGGGTTCGGACGGCTCCTTGGCGTCCTCGCTGACGTCCTCGGTCGACTCGGGCAGCGGCGACTCCTTCCCCCGACCAGGAAGCCACACAATAGAGTTCTTCGAGATGTGCGCGAACCTCATCAAACTACTTGCACGATAATTTTCCGTATTAGCCTTTGAGTGTCTATAGCAATAAGCATGCAATTGATTCATGGCTCAATTCCTCCCATCTTGGATGAGCTAGTTCCATGGCACTGATGCAGTCTCGCTCCCTGCGATTTGGGCGAACTCGGGTTGGGAAGGTTTCTCGATCGATAATTGCTAAGCCACTTTATAGTAAGTAGAATATTTTTAGGTTATTTTACATACTTCTAGATCATATATCTGAAGGTCCCCAGGACACATTTAATCATCCTACGTATTTGTCATCAGAGTGATACACTGAATTTCCTGTACTGTATTCAGTGATGTGTCATCCTTGTCTTGTAGAGAAAACAAAGCAAATTTTACCTGCATGCGTTATGGAAATGGATGCAGGAAGCACTTTTGCACAGTTTTCTTGTACTTGCTGCTCTGATTTTAAAATTTGATGATCTGAGTACCATTGCAGAACTTGTATAACAAGCTGCACAATGCAGATATGATCATCATTCCAAGGAAGTACACTGATCCTGTACATCTCCAGTTAGTGTTGCATTTTCATTTTGTGTGAATATCAATCATTTTAAAGATTAGCTGTCCATGGCTTTTCCAATTTGTAAAATGTTTATTTTCAATTCATTTGTCCTGATGCGTTTTATATATAAAGAATAAATATTTGAATCTGGATATATTTATCAATGCTTTAAAGGGGATCCTAGATCATATTCTATAAATGTGGATTTTTTCCCCCCAAGTTATATCGCTGGATGACATTTTATTCTTGACTATGTTAATGTTTCCTGAATCATTAGTGCTTTTTCATTTTAATTGCACAGTTATTGTGCTACACTTGATTGCTCCAATGTCTTCATTAGTCAAAAGCTGCCTCAATGTGAGTGAACATAAATAAATATTTTGTAACAAAATTAAAGAACAAATTATTACATTTTAACCAAAATGAGATTTGCAAAGCAGCTTGACAATATCAGTTCACAGATCTGGCCCAGGATGATGTGGGCTAACGATTGTCTTAATGAAACATAGCAAACTGTTCAGACCATTCAAGTTATTTTGAGATTGTGCTGAAAAACCTGCTGTACTGTGGTCATGCAGAAAATGTGTTTCTTAAATGGGGGGTTGTAATTGGCTTCCCTGAGTTTAATTTTCTTATGTTCTGGGCATTTGGTGTCCTATCAGTATTGCAGAACCCATGAATTTCTTAGTTCAACTCACTCTAGTGTTGAGTAGAAATAGTTAGGGTCTTTGGGCCTATTTAGATATTTTGACACGTGACCAAATTCAAATGTTTGTTTATGAAACATATTTTAATTGAGAGTGCATAATGAAGAGAGATGGTGTATATACAGATGACCGCATGTTTGTTTTGTTTTTTTAATTTGAAAATAGTTGAAATGAGGAATGCTGGTTTATGTCCCTGGACCCTAAAATATCTTTGATTGATGTGTCTGCCAGTGGACTAGCAAGACACTTCAGATGTTAAGAGGGAGCATTATGGAGTATGCAGAAAAAATGGAGTATGCTGTGCACAAAATTTCATTTTTAATTTAATTCAGCATCTCTAATTTTATATTGTAACATTCCATGCCTTTTGTGGGTATGTTTTTTTTTTTTTTTAATTTTTTTTTTTTTTAATTTTTAAAAATATTTTTTATTCTTCAAAACCATTTGTAAACTAAGGCCCCTATTAAGTCCATCCACAATGCTTTCTGCCTTTAACTTTGAATAGGGAATGTAAGGAAATGTCACTTTTTTAACAGAATCTCGTGAGTTCTGTCTCATGGGGCTGTTGCTGATGTGCATAAAGAGTTCATGAAATGTAGCACTTGCATTATTTTTTGAGTCCAGTTTAAGGACAAAACATAATATGCATATGCAAACTGTGGTGCGAGTAGATATTCACGCGAGCTAAACTGCCTGAAACTGGTGAAATTGGTTAAATCTATTAGTGTTATTCTCCAGTGATGTGTTTGCACATCGCCCAGCGTATATTACCCAAGTCATGTCCTCTTCAACGACAAACGACCCCGTTGGGAGGGGATAGGATGCATTAATCCAAACACGGCTGCCCTGGATGACCGTTTATAAAGTTTTCAGAAGCCACTCCCTCAATATTTCTGCTGCCTTACCAATACTGTTTTTTTTCTTTTCTTTTTTTAAAATTTTATTTAAAGCAATGGGAAGAGATCCCCACTGTTTGTATATGGCTGGTAGTGTGGAAGTATTCTTGTCCAGGCTATGCCATACCTGTTACCAAAATATCAGAATTTTGTTACAGCTGTCACAATGGAAGATGTGCTGTATTCAGCAGTAATTTTGTCAAGTTTCAAGGGAGGACATTTTTTGATTTGGTCTTTGTCCTGATCTAAGGGTGTTAAGAACATTTTGTGTTCTAAAATTCCTTAGTCACTGACTTATCTGGGTTCTAAAAATATCAGACAGTAATTCAGTTGTTTTCCTTCAGAATGGTGCATTTTAAACTTTTCACTTGGTATGCCAGTATTACAGGATTAGTGAACATACGAAGGGGATCAGTCATAGAATCATTTGTCTCATTGTCTAAACTTTTTTCTTTTGTAATGGGACCCTACTTGATGACAAATGTATATTTGAAATCATATGTACACAGAAATGCCTAATAAACAGCTACATTGCACAAGCCTCCCAGATTTGTACTAGATTTCTGTTATACTAGCACATGTTACTTCAATAGTTAGCTAACTGACATTCCAATCATGATTATATTCTGTTTTTCAATTCTTTCTCTGTAATGTTGGGTTTAGTGTTAGCTAGCTAGCTGTGAAGCATCATCATTTTAAATAATACAATGTTGTGCTTAGTATCCACTTTCCCTCAGAACTAGGAAAATAAGCCATTTATCATAGAAAGGGTTTTAAAAAATCACTTATTTGGATCCCTTATGTGGTGATTGAGTTGACCCAGGAAATGGTAGGACTGCAAAGACTGCCAAAAGTATGATCAAAAATTAATGGAGTCGGCACTGTAATGAGTTTAATGTTAAACAAATTGTTTGCAAACCCGTTCATCCATTCTCACGTCATGCCACAAATCATCTGGTCGCACAGAAGTGCGTCTTGAGATGTGGGTCACTGTCCTGCTGAAAGGTGTATTGTGATTCCAATCTTGGATCTTTTGCCAACTGATTTAGGGTTTCCTCTAGGATTTTCCTGTAGTTTTCTCCATCTATTTTTCTATCAGTCCTGACAAACATCCCATTACATTATGTTTATTACATTACATTTCCAGCCCCTGCTTCTGATAAGCATCTCCACGGCATGATGCTGCCACTGAAAAAGTATGTATGTTGACAGATGCACTGTGTTGAGACTGACTCTACTTGACATAGTGTTTTGCATTTACACAAAGTCAGAGTTCTATATATATATATATTTTTTTTGGAATCAGTTTTTTTTTTCAGTCATGGTTTGCAGCCTCCATACACGCCAATTATGTAGAGTGACCCAAGTGTTCCTGACTTACGAACATCTTGTGCATGAATATCACTGTTTACCTCATGGTAGATTTACTTTGATTACTTTCTTTACGGCTGCATAATTAGGAGGGATGCCCTGATCTACAACATGCCTTTTACTTCTAAATAATTGATTAGACTGTACTCAAGTGGATATTCTGTGATATTTTGTCATACGCTTCTCCTGATCTGTGCCTTGCAAATTTATCCCCCAAGTTATAAAGGAAGCTACCTTGTCTTCATGGTTGAGTCTCTGGCTCTGGGACCTTACGGAAATGCTTGGATTTCATTTAATTTATTTTCAAATCATGTTAACCACTATTGCACATTGAGAGCATGGGGTCTTCGCTTAAATTGTGTGACTTCATTTTCCTGTAAATTGACTTTGGTATAGCCAAGGTGTTTATTATAATTTGATAATATAACCTATTTGTATTTCTTTTACATGTGGCATGAACGCACAAAACAGCCCCGCTTTGTCACATTGATTGGTGACAGTTCAATGAACACTGCTCCTTTAAATGGGGCAGAAAATATTCTAAGTTTTATTTCCGGGTTTGTAGGGCAAAGTTGAAAGGTTGACAAACGTCTGCATTTTGTGAGTATATCGATACTGCTGGTTTTGATCACAGAACTGTGGTTTTGGTCATAGCTAGTATCTTATCACAGTAGATTAACGTGCTTTCACTGTCTATGTCTGTGAGAGCACACTTGGGCCGTTTGTGCAAACTGTCTTTGGCAGTCTCCAGATCGTGGCTAGCTCTGGCTAGCTAGCTACAAAGTAACGCAGACAAAATTCAATATCACCAGTGCATAAAATGGCCGTGTTGTCCGCTTTAGAATTAGCAAATGTCAGTAGGCAGTATTTTGCAAATCAAATATTTTAGTTCGTTGCGAACGGTGGGTACAGTGCACAAACTTACTGCATACTGTCTGATATTTAAGTGCGTTAACTACATTATTTCTAGCAGAAATCCACCCTGACCGACGTGCAATAAAATAAGCAGATGTGTGGTGTGAAGTGTTATCAATATCTGGTTGAGTAATGCAGTTGTCGACACTTCTTTATGATCTCCCGGGTAACATTTGTCACATTTAAACAGTTAAGCACAAAATGCACTTTTTGAATCCTTGTAGTTTAGTCTCATTTTAACTGTAGTAAGAAGGAAAAATATTACTGAACTAAATTTCTAGCTACATTTTTACATAAAATATGAACAGTTTCCCCACATTGTTCCCTTGTCTGCATTCTCCACTGAGTTTCATTGCTGCCTGAAGCTTATGGTGTGAAGATCTCCAAGCTTGTTACAGAGGGTGACAGTCAGAATAAAATGTAAAAATGAGCTGCCTTTTTATTGGAAACCTTGGTCTGCCAACCTAACTATGCATCTGTAACTCATGTCTATGGTTGGGGTCTCATTTGGACCAGTTTAGGTTCCTTCAGCTCCTCTTTGCCTCTTTGTTTATGATTTGAAAAGAACTTGTAGAAGCATTTGGACTGTGGTGTTCCAAATTGAGTTGTCTAGGCCTGTCCAAATAGCTATATATTATAGGTTCACTTCAAACATTAATGTACTTAAGAGAGCATGATGCTGGTGTAATTGTGTAGAAATTGCTGCACCTAGTGAACTACACAGCTTATGCTAGTGCAAGTAAAGATAATAGAAGATAGTGCCGGTGTTTGGTGGAAGTGCCTGTGCAAGGAGCTTTGATCTGTGCTTAACCTGAATCATGTCACATGTTACTGTACCATGTAAATTAGTTTTGGAGGGACTCCTTGAATTTACATGTAAACATGGGGCAATTTTCATCTCAGCAGGATGGCGTCCTTTGGCTGGAAGCGGAAAGCCGGTGAGAAGGTCTCCAAGGCAACGGTCCAGCTGTTTGAGGCAGAGGCAGAGGCAGTGGCGGAGGGGGCGGGCCGTGGGGAGGGCGAGGACGAGGTGGACTGGCTCCATGCCATCAAGCGGCGAAGGGAGGTGCTGCTGGACGACTGTGCGACTAAAAGCAAGAGACTGAAGGATGAAGGGGCCCTGCTAGCTGAGCAAGGCAGGTCAGTGTCAGTTTGGCTCATTCAGCTCAAAGTGCTATTCAGTCAAGCGGTATTAATCTTATCTCAGCCTACACCACCATCTATCTATCTCACCCACCAGGGTGATACATGGCACTCAAGTGACAGACTTTTGTCTCTTTCAATGATTTCTAATTTGTAAGTATATTTCTAATCTGATGTGTACTTCTGCTCAATAATCTATATATTTTAGAATAATATAAGTGTAAATTAATCTGAATGACCAGAGGTTTGATTGTTAAAGTCATTATTTTAAGCAGAAGTCAAATCTATTTTCTAATGTCTATATAGACCTAATTATAATGCTGACATGCACAATCTAGGTTATCAAGATCCTGTGCATGCTCTGATACAGTATGTTCGGAGGTAATAATAATGTGACCATGCTAATCTCTCTTGTTAAAAAAAAAAAAGTTAATTCAACACAAAATATGAAACATAAGAACATAATCTGTTATAGAGCCAAAAAATAGAAACAAAACTCAGCCTCTACATTAATTTGTCAGATTTAGTTTTGTGTCACAACCAGAAAAATGGGCATAGACTATTTACAGGGGTTTTACAGGAGTGTTTCGCATTCAGTTTGTGTAGTTAGATGGAATCACACACTGGTGCTTGACCTCATTAACCACTTTCAGAGCAGCTGCTACTGTAATTTCTCAGAATGTGTTAGGCAAGGGTTTTTCCCTCGCTTGGTACAAGAAACGGTCGCTGTCACTTCATAATAGGGGAAGGAGCTACTCGACTTTACTGCCAAAAGGAGTTTGAGGCATGTACGCTGTGCAGAAGGCTTAACTCACCTAATCTCTTCTTGGCGAGAGACATTTGTGAAATCAGTCGCAGAAGTGGCTTCAGTGCCCGTAAATGATGTGTGATTGCTACCAGATTGTAACAAGAGCCAGTGAAATTACTTGCCAACTTGTTTTCCGGTAGATTTGAAGCAAGGGAAAACTTTTCGAGTCTGTCACGATATTTCCTGTAAACCACAGTAAAAAGAGTCATTTTGGAATTTTGCTATAATGTGTTTGAACATTTCATAAGTGATTATCTGGCTGCTCAGATTGTATTCTGCAACCGCATGACATTACTCAAGGAGCAAACCCGGTGAGGTTGTAAATTTGTCCTCAGCCTTAGATTAGCATATCTTTACACAGAAAGCAATGTGCTCTCCTTCCAGCAGAGGGAGTAATTGCTTAGTTTATTTTATAACGTAAGACCTGTAGGTTGATATTAATGCACATACAATTGCCGTCTAACCTCCGGCACCAGTTATAATCAGCTATAATTGTATATTTCTAACATAATGATACAAGGGTAGCATGGTGGTGCAGTCGTTAGTGTAGAGTTCTCACTCTGTATCCCAGAATTACACGTTTCATCTTTGGGACTCGTCAGCTGAACACTTGTAGCATTGACCAAAGCTGTCTGGATGAGGAAGAAAAGTAGTTTCCGGTGTTGCTCTTGTTAAATGTGTTTAGGCTATACTGAGCTCTGTAACCTCAGTATATGCTAAACACAAGATGTCTTCAGGGAGAAAATGTGTGCAGGAATATTTTTACTGCGTTTTGCTGAGAGCACAAACAAAGCTGTTAATCTAGCAAAAAGGATGTCCTATCAGGTCTAAAAAGGATGTACACTGTAAACTAAAGCCTACTGTGTGTGAATGGGAACAGAAAAGGTGCATCCTCTACAAAAGCACGTGTTTGCTAGGCAGATTCTGCAGTGGCAGAGCTGGATTTGATTTGATTCTGATTTATTTGAATGAGGCGACCCACACCAGCTACAGGCTTAATGGACTTTTGTGTGCAGACACAAAAAGAAAGTGTTTCTGTGTGTAAGTGTTACAATACACCCACATTTAAAGGGGTGGTTTCCCCCTTCATTTTTGTGACACTTTACCAGCCTGTCTTGCCTGGAAATATTCAAATGTTATAATTAAAGTATGTAAAATCATTTTTAAAATGCTTTAATACTTTTCAACATAATCTCAAAATAATATTTTTACCGTATGCTGAAAACAATCAACTATCAATGCTGGCTTACCAGAGCAGATCCTCAAGTCTATAAATATGCACTCTAAATCATGCTTTTATAAAAGAAAATCATATTCCATGATTTTTCCATGTTGAATGTCTGTTTTGAAGAATTGCCATTCAACTCCCCCTTGTATAGTTTATCAGGCTTATTTACTCCAAGCCGTGGACAACAGAGAATACCACGGAGGCGTGAGCTGTTGACAGGAAGCAGTGGAGGATGAGGGTGGGAAACATGTGGGTTTGCAGCACGTCCTGTGCTGCTGAGGCTGTGGCCGACGTGCTACCTCTGCAGCCAGCGTGCTACCTCTGCAGCTGGCGTGCTACCTCTACGGCCAGCGTGCTACCTCTGCAGCTGGCGTGCTACCTTTACGGCCAGCGTGCTACCTCTGCAGCTGGCGTGCTACCTCTACGGCCAGCGTGCTACCTCTACGGCCAGCGTGCTACCTCTACGGCCAGTGTGCTACCTCTGCAGCCAATGTGCTACCTCTACGGCCAGCGTGCTACCTCTGCAGCTGGCGTGCTACCTCTACGGCCAGCGTGCTACCTCTGCAGCTGGCGTGCTACCTCTACGGCCAGCATGCTACCTCTACGGCCAGCGTGCTACCTCTACGGCCAGCGTGCTACCTCTACGGCCAGCGTGCTACCTCTGCAGCTGGCGTGCTACCTCTACGGCCAGTGTGCTACCTCTGCAGCCAATGTGCTACCTCTGCAGCCAATGTGCTACCTCTACGGCCAGCGTGCTACCTCTGCAGCTGGCGTGCTACCTCTACGGCCAGCGTGCTACCTCTACGGCCAGCGTGCTACCTCTACGGCCAGCGTGCTACCTCTGCAGCTGGCGTGCTACCTCTACGGCCAGTGTGCTACCTCTGCAGCCAATGTGCTACCTCTGCAGCCAATGTGCTACCTCTGCAGCCAATGTGCTACCTCTGCAGCCAATGTGCTACCTCTACGGCCAGCGTGCTACCTCTGCAGCTGGCGTGCTACCTCTACGGCCAGCGTGCTACCTCTACGGCCAGCGTGCTACCTCTACGGCCAGCGTGCTACCTCTGCAGCTGGCGTGCTACCTCTACGGCCAGTGTGCTACCTCTGCAGCCAACCTGCTACCTCTGCAGTCGTTAACAGCTTTTGAATTTGTGTTATTCTCATTTTGTTTGCGTAGTAGTAGTAGTAGTAGTAGTAGTAGTAGTAGTAGTAGTAGCAGTAGCAGTAGCAGTAGCAGTAGCAGTAGCAGTAGCAGTAGCAGTAGCAGTAGCAGTAGCAGTAGCAGTAGCAGTAGCCGTCGCCGTCCTCCTCGTTTCATCCACATGTTGTAACATAGGTGGATTGTCCCTGAATAAAGCAATCGACAGAGATTTTCTTATGGGTGCAGTAAAAGTGTTCTACCTTCTACCTGGGGTGTGAACCCACAGTACTCTCCCACCACCACATGTGCAACTTTCCAATAATCTTCCAATTAAAAAAATTCTCTTCATAAATCTTTGTTTTCCCATTGCATAATCTGTACTAAACCACATTTGTAACCCACATTGGCCAAGGCATTGTAACCCACAATGCCTTTGGGGGAAATATTTCGGCATATAATTACGAAAGTGCGGTAGCAGTATGGTACAACGGTTAGGGAACTTGACTTCTAACAGAGGTTATCAAGTGTGTCATTGTCCACATCCTACTTTCCCTAATAAATGTTAATAAATATCCGCCCGTATAAATGAATTGTATCTTGAAAATTCTAACTGCCTAAGTTGTCCTGAAAAAGAGTACCGGCTAAATATCTTTACTGCAAATGAAGATATGTTTATCACATTTGAACGTTTCCTTGTTGCCAGTGAATGATTGGGCCAGTCCTAAGCTGCAGAAATGTTATATGCTTGTTAATGGCTGCCGCATAATTCATGGAACTCTAGCAGGGACATTCTGTTTAACATCTTAAATTTTGATGTATTGATGAATATTTTGAGAACCACATAATCAATTGTTGAGGGGAGCTGTTATAGCGTAATCATTCTGCCAGTGCATACTGATCGCTGTGTTTTGGGAATTTTTTTTTCTCTCAGAAATATGACTGATAATGGACTTGAGTAGTTGGTTTTGGCTTATTTCAGGTAGTATGGCAATTGAACCGTGTAAGTGATTAGTTTAACTTAGTTTAAAATGGTGAATATAGCAAGTATATAGCCTACTGTTTTTCTTTTCAGTGCTGTTGTGTGGACAGCTTAATATGAAATTGAACCAAAATAACAGGTTAACATTGAATGATTGAGTTATTGCACAACTTTCCAAAGGGTTTTCACTCCAGTGAGTTTTGCTTTCATCTAATCTGTATGCACCTCTAAAACTGAAGTTCTATCCATTTTTCTGACTGTGTCTTGTTTTGGACTGCTTTTGGGAAATCCCTCTCCTTCACACTTCCTCTTTATCCAAGCACTTTCATCTCTGTGGAAATTTTGTCACACAGTTTCTAAGCATTTGATTTCCCCTACAGAAAGAACTTTGGTTGTCTGATTAAAATATTTCTCCCATGTTCCTTTATATATAAACCGAAAAAGGGCATGCTGTACTTACAAGTATTTTTTCAGTTCCTTACAGTAGTATTAAATAATAAAAAGAAAAGCTTACACTTACAGTTTCAGATGAGACATATGTTATTCTCACTGGGCCAAAATAATTTTCTTCCTCATGAATGCAGCCATTTTGCTATTGACTCGGGGAAACCACCATGCAATGCCACTGTTTTACTAGAAGAGCTTGAGTCATTTTAGTATCTGATGCAACGAGTCACTTAAATACTCTGAACACAACGAATTCATTCTTACCAGGTCCTTTTGAATGACTTTTATGGTCTGTTTGTGTCTCTCATGTTGGATGTGAAGATAATATCAGAATAGCTGATATACACCTTTTTAAACTTCTCCATTTTTTGGTGGTAGGGAGGTTGTTGCTTCTTGGTGTCATCCTGGATCCAGTGATTGGTAGAATAAATGTGGTGGGTTTATGGATATGGATTGTGCTTACATATAAATCACACTGTCAGTAAAAGTGCCGGAAACACACGCGCACACACGCACCCACACACACACACACGCAAGCATATCTTTGATGGAATCCTTTCATGAGTGTACACTTTCTTTCCACCTGACATTTTCTCTACTTCACTGTACTAGAGCTCACAGAGTACCCAAGCTTTACGCTGTGGATAGTCATTGCTTTCGATAACCAAGTCTAATGAAATTTTCCTCAAGTAACTGAATTCAGACAAGGAAATGATGCATTTCTGGTCCAGTGAGCTACAGTGTGGTTATGAGTTACACAGCATCTGGACTTGAATGTAATTTGGTTTGGCTCCTATAAGTATATTACTCTGATATCAGCAGTATGTGTATTACATACAAACCTACTGTTTTCATAAGAGCTATAGGGATTGTTTCTGATGGGCATTTTGATACAGTACGTGGAGGCCGTAGTGGTTATGGATTTTAAACACATAAAATATTTAAGTGTGAAAATGTGTCGTACTAGTTTCCTCATTCTGGGACTTTCTAGGCTTGAACATCCTAGGCAGTACTCTCGGCTAAAGGAGACCCCAGAGTGCATCGACAAGGGAATAATATTGCCATATTTTCCTTATGTACTGTAGTGCAGTGGTTCCCAACTCTTTTTCTGGAGATCGACCATCCTGTACGTTTTCATTTCAACCCTAATTAATTTCAACCCCAACACCTAATTCTACTAATTGGCAGCATAGTGGGTTATCTGGTAGTGTTGAATGTGTGCTTTGTTAGGGTTGGAGTGAAAACCAGAAGGATGTTAGATCTCCAGGAACAGGGATAGGAACCGCTACTGTAGTATCTGTGTCAAGTAAATTAGGCAAGGAAATCACTTGTGTTCAGGCCAACTTTTCAAAATAGTATATCACTCTTGCGTAATCCTGCAGTTCAACTTACTATTTAATGGGCATATTTGAATGTGGCACACCTGCATGCAAATGTAGTTTTTTCAACTTTGACATTATGCAGATGTACCTGCAGGATTTGCGGCTTGTACTGATAGTATTTGTTTTTCGGCGTTAAGGATTACGCTTGTCTGTTAAGGCCTGCAGTTATTGATATTTTCACTATTTCTCACTGGGTGCTTGCTCTTCAGGTGCAGAGAGCATTGTCTGCAGACACAGAACAGGCCTCCTTTCCACATGGTGGAGACACTGCTTAACTTTACAGAGTACCGATTAGCTTCATACGCCTCTTAAGAACCATAAGAAACTGTGAGAAATACAGTGCCGTGAAAAAAAAATTATTTGTTACATTATTAGTCTAATATTTTGTCTGATATTACATTGTATCTAAATATCTGAAACAAATATGCAATAATAGTGGAAATTAGAAAGGGGGCAAATACGTCTGTGTAATGCTCGTCAATCATTAAAGTGTTCCAGGTGAACAGGTAGCAGGTTCATTACCTCACTCAGAGGAACTAGTTTTTCTTGGAAACGCCAGACTACCAAAACCAGGGTTGACTCACTTCTGTCTCCCCATTTGAAGTAAGCAAGGCCTCCCCTTTCCTGTGTCCTTAATTCAGTCTGAGGGAAAGGTTTAGCTATGCCACTCATTTATTTTCACACGTTGACTTTGGCACCTTTTTCATGTTTATTTTCACCCTGTGGCTGAGGGGAAATACACAATGCTGTCTCAGGCATTAGCACGGTTCCAGAATGTGCTGATTGACAGACCGTCTATGGTCACGCTTCTAACTGTCCACTCCACAGCCCTGCCTGTGTCTTGGTCTTGACACGTACTCACAGGGAAAAATGAGTGTTGGACTACCAGTTCTTACCCTCCTGTTCCACCACCCCCCCCCCCCACCCCCCCAAATATGTAATGCCCCCAAATGTTTTTTTCTTTTTGTTTTTGCATTTGTCCCGTCCCTTAACTGCAGCATGAGTCAGGTGGAGTGCAGAGAGGCACGTGCTCCTCTCTGAAGAATGTGGCGATGGCTCCGCCCTCTTCACTTTACGGTCCACCTGCTGCGTACCCGTTTCATTGGAGGAGAACTCAGGCACCAGGAAGATTGGAGAAAAAAAATCCTGCATGTACTTTACTCCTGGTCTACTATTGCTTCATATCCTGTTATCTACCATTATCATTGCATCAAAGACGAAACATGAAATTTCCCAATATTGTCATAGGTGGTATTACATTTGCTTTGTGAATATATAACTTTTCTTCCTGCACTAAAAACTGGTTGGGCTTGGGATTTCTTGTAATTAAATTATCAGTATGGGTGTTGATTCATGATAATATAAATCTTATCTATCTATGAGCGAAATGCCTTCATGCACTCATTGGTTGGCATACTCTGAACTACTTTATGATGCACTGAATCAGTCTTATGTTTTTTTCACTTTTGTGTACATATGTCAATGCTGTCATATAACAAATATTACTGGACGGAATGGGTGTGATGAAACGGTAAACTCTTATCTGAAAATCCTTATCACACGGCAGTGGGTCGCAGGCCAATTTGCTAACCACAGCAGTCTGGAACTTCTGTGTAGATGTCTGTCGTCTTAGCTTGTTACATCCTTGTAGGTTTTCCCATGATGCCAAGCAGGCAAAACGAGGTTAACCAGTGTTATTGCATGCTGCACTCAGACTAGACACAAACAAACAGACACCCACACTTCAGAATGCGTAACGGAAGTGAGGTGTCTGTGCTCTACAGAGGGCTCACCAATGGGCAGTGGTGGTGGCATCCGCGGGCCCTGATGAGGAAGCAGACCTGTATGATTATCCAGTAAGGTCTCTACTCCACTAAGTATTTTTAGTTTGCAGTCAACCTGAAGGAAGGAATTCAGTCTGCAGCAGAAATCCATTTCTTGACTGGGCGGTGACTTTGGGCTGATTTTGGGGATGATACACACTTTGTCCCGCTCATTCATTCCCACATAAGATGCTCAGATGGATAAAAAAAAATGCCTTGCCCTGTTGGTGTATCTTTTTTGCTGTGTAGTCTTCCCATTGCACATGCCCATTTCTTCTCTGTTTCATTTTCCATGTCTCTGTAACATGTGAGTTTTAATGGCAATTCTGCAGCTTTCAGACAAAACCCCTCCATTATGTTCATTGTGTTTTTCCCTGTCTTGCAACTGTAGATTATATTATAACCTCTCTAATGTTGACTACTTATGATATGAGCTTCACTAAATTAAAATGTTCACCAGTTTATATAAAAGAGTATTTCTGATTTAAAAATTTAAAAGAGATTGTGCCATTTTGCCAGATAGTTAGGGGTGTTGTGTTAATGGAGGATTTTGAGGGGAGTTGCCCCAGTAGAACTGGCTTGTCTCCAGCAGCCTCTCAGGAAGCAGAGATGTTTCAAGGTCAAGCACTTTGAGTGTTTGGAAAAGTGCTATATAAATGCAATGATTCATTCATTCATTCATTTATTCAGGGTTCAAGCACTACTTAAACCCTACAGGAATAGTCATGTTTATTAAGGAAGTGTTCTGATAGATTTTCTTGGGACTGCTGCACATAAAATGACCTGACCTTCTGCCAGGCTTCAACCCTCCTGGCCACCTTCACCCAAGGGGGGAAGGAGATTGAATGCCAGGGCTGTCAAAGTCCTGCAAACCGGACTCAGCCACTCGGGTAGCTGTCAGGCTTTTGAAAACTGACACCCCATGTGTTAGTCAGCACCTACTGACTGTCTCCAAAGTCTCTTTCTGGGCTCTTTGTTTGTCTTGCGTGTGAAACGGGCTGGCTTAGCAGGGTTATGAACAACCAAGGCCTCTTATCAGATCTGGCTATGTGATGCCCGTAGAGTTCAAATTGTTAAAGATTGAACAGCGCCAACAAAGGCTTTGGTCCTTACCAGCATGACTGAACAAGCATCTCTTCTGCTTCTGAAGCTTATTGAGGTTGAGGATTATCTGTGTTTGCTAGCAGATACTTGCTGTTATCAGCAATACGTGACCACAATGCCATGGATCACAATTTGAGATATGTGGTGTAAGGGGAGAGCGCACGTCCTTTCTTAAAAGCCGCGTTTCCACCGCAGGGACCAGGGTCTAAATTAAGTTCCGGGGTCTTTATTTTACCCCCAAAAAAAGGACTGTATTTTCACCATGTGTATTAATGTGTCTAGTTGCCATAATCAGTTAATCTTACCCTAGCCATGACCTGCCCGACGATCAGTGGAGGATCTGATACTCAGATATCATCCAGAGGCCTAGTCAGTCTATTGTGCTCTTTTACATGTGAAGTGTGCGTGCGTGTGCATGTGTGCGCGCGTGTGTACGGGTGTGATACCTGGAGTATCAGTCTCTTCCTGTCTAGGGTCTGGAATACCTTACAGTTGTAAATGACAGCCATTTGTTCGTCTACAGGCAATGGGAAGCAATAAAGAGATGGGATGAAGCCATACAGTTGACTCCAGAAGATGCTGTTCTGTATGAGATGAAGGCACAGGTATGCCAACTGATCAGTGTTGTATCAGTGAGTGATTACATTTCATTGCATTACATTTTATGATTGCATTTCTTAGCCTGGCAAATGATCAACATGTTTCTAGTGTCTGACAGGAACATCACTCTACATTCCAGATAACAGACTTAGTGAGTTTAAGCACACGTCTGCCACACATCTCTAAATCTGTCTTGCACGTGGGTCAACATATAGGCCTATCAAAAACAAACACAAGCACAGATGATCTTGTTTTAGCAATGTTTTACATAGTTACTATGGTTTTATTGATAATTGCCATTGTGCTTGTTTCTTTTTTAAAACCTCTTGCAGCAATAACCAGTAACACAACTTGAAAAACAAATTCATAGAGTGCCTTGTTATTCCTTAATTTATTAATTAATGAATTTATTTTTATGATTGCACAATAAGGTTTTATTTTTAAATTTTAAATAGCAACAGAGTACTTCTGCAGATACGGTATCTTCCTAATGTTGTGTGATGGAGATTGAGCTGAACGACATTGAGCTGGATCTAGCATGGATGTGCACTACTGAAAAATATTTATGACGAAAAGGTAGTGTTAATTACCCTGTTAAAACTAATTTTAATAGGCCATTTGAATATTGTATCATTTTAGGATGTACATAAGAACATTATCAGGAAGTACTTGTGTTGCTCTGTCCTTGAACTGCACTGAACAACTTTGTGTTGTGAAGGTAATGGGTCACATTTTTTATTTATTGTATTAATTCACGAAGTGTCTGTTATTGTGAAACCTTTGCTCACAGAAATAAGAGCTTGAGGTGCTGCTAAGGCCTGTGCTCGCCCATTGTTTATGTTAGCTAAGCCTGTTCATATACAGTACTGTCTGTACAGTCAAAAGAACATTAGCATACCTTATTGCATGCACTAGTACAAAGGGTGCTCAATGAGTCATGGAATCACAGTGCCGAAAAATCACAAAAATAGCTAGAATTGAGGAAATTCCGTGACTTACGGCCAGCCTTAGTGACTGGTTGCCTATATTGCAATCACATCATGCAATCCCCCGTGCAATCTTTATTGTATTAAATTATTTTTCTCGTCCTCACGCTATAATATTGGTGGGGTTATTTGGCCTGTTTTGTAATATTGGGGTGAATTACAGACTGCTCTCTGGATTCAGCACAGTCAATCTGAATTACAATCTGCATTCTGGATTCGCCACAGTCAATTTGAATTACAGACTGCTCTCTGGATTCACCACAGTCCATCTGAAATACATTATTAAATAATGAAAATTAAATAATGACACATTAGTCGCAGAGGAAGTTGAGAGCTAAAGCATGCCTGCTGTTTTCTAATCATTAGCATATATCCTGGCATTATTTTATTAGTTTTTTGTGTTGTGAATGTAATGGTCTTAGAATTTTTCATTTATTGTATTAATTCACGAGTGTCTGTTATTGTGAAACCTTCCCTCACAGAAATAAGAGCTTGAGGTGCTGCTAAGGCCTGTGCTCTCCCATTGTTTATGTTAGCTAAGCCTGTTCATATACAGTACTGTCTGTACAGTCAAAAGAACATTAGCATACCTTATTGCATGCACTGGTACAAAGGGTGCTCAATGAGTCAGAGATGGAATCACAGTGCTAAAGCTATTGTTAAGTTGTCTTGACTATAACAAGGCATATACTCCACTGAAAGTTCCTGTGAACGTCTGCAGTGTTATAACTGCTATATACTGAACAATGTGCAACTGCATGCCCTATCATGGGCTAACAATAACATTGGACTTATGGATGGAGTGATGATAGCACTTATTTGTAAATATATCATTGTACGATGGAAGTTGGAAGAATTTGACTGGTAATCTAAGGAAGGCAATCCCCTGCAGATGTTAGTTAAGGCCGTCAGGATTCCTCATTTTGACCTTCAAGCAAAACCCTTCCTTTGTGGCCCAGGAAGATGTGTTTTAGAGTTTGTAGTCAGTATACTTCTATATATACTTCTATACATGATATATGAATAACACAGTTGTAGCTGCTGAGGGGTCACCAGCACAGCAGCATTTAGGTGGTAAATTCTGATATTGCAGGAATGTCACAGGGAGAGGGTTGTTGCTGAGTAACTGATTGCTAAGCCCATTTATCAGAACCCAGTTCAATGGCTACATAAACTAACGAAATGTCAGTACGTTTGTGTAGCTTGCTATTGGTAAGATAGCAAAAAAACAAAACTGCCCAGTGCCCACAAAGTTACACTATTCCTTTAAGCTTAGGGTTCTTTTCAGAGGACACAAAAAGAGTAAACAGAATTGCTCCTTGATTTATGGCTGTTATATCCTGTCTCAATTTGACTGAATATTTTTCACACTTTGAATGGAATATAATGCAGTTATTGTTAAGTGGGAAATTGCTTCCTGTGAAAGAAAGCCAGTAGAGCTCCCTTGTAATGAGAGTTACATTTAAGGTGAGCCATAACTACCTTAATCGAGCTGTGACAGTTCCGGCTAGGAAGGAATGAAGAGGCAGCAAAAACTCCAGGTGAACTGTGTAGAGGATTGTATTTTATTGGAGCTGAAATGGATCCGGATTAATAATCTGATGTGAGCATAGTAATTTGGCAGATATCTGTCACTGCCCGTATTGCCCTCCCTCTCTCTGTGTACCGAAAGAAAAGAAACGCAAATCAAATTTTAAAAAGTCACGATTATCAGAAATTCTTTTTTGTAGGACCATGGAAGGCAGTTTTACATTGTACAGAAAGTGTGGAGTATGAGCCATTTATGGGCAGGAATAATGTTTTGGTTGTAGCATTTGCGGGATGTGCTACAGGCATTCCGTTGCTTAGATCAAGGAAGACGTGTGATGTGATAGCTGTTCTTTCATATCATCTTCAACAGTACTCCAAACCTGATGAATGCAGTGACTTGACGTCAGAGGCTTTTTGGTATCGTCATTTCCCAGAGTCCTTTGGATATGTTATTTATAGGCACACTGCTCATTACGTAGATTCTCTGCCTCATAAATTGAATTTTCAGGTCTGTTGTGGAAAATCACCACTCTCTGTTTAGGGCTGTAAGGCTTCTTTGTTACATGAATGCATGGAGAGATCTCTACACTTTGCAAAACACCTCTGGGAGGAAGGGGATGAACACAGTACTCCCCCTGAATTGAGACAGTCAAAAACAAGAGTGTCACAGATAATTCAAAAGGGCAGTTGTGGTTAGAGTAGGTGGATAAACCAGAAAAGTTATGCTCATTAGTATAAACACCATTTGTACGTGTCTTTAGTCATGTACACCAGTTTTTCTAAAGGACAGCACTTCTCTTTTCTTCTTTCTCATTTTACACTTCACGTTATAGAATCAGCAAAAGCATATACTCATTTAACTTCCACATGTCTTTATTGACCTGAGGCTTCTGTTAATTGCATTATAAATGTGAGTTATAATGGCATCATTTGAAAATGATTGCATTTGTAACATGTACGTTT